>NC_052131.2:44499170-44872023 GCF_016086655.4 Lepeophtheirus salmonis
CCTGTCAAACATACACACGGCACACGGCTTATTAGTTATTTGTCATTCAAAAGCAAGTATTAATATAGTTAATCGTAATTTCCCCTCCCCAATTTCCAGGCAGTTGTCAATGGGTAAAAGACAAATAATTGTATCAATGAGGGTGTATGTATTTCCGTTTATTTTCATATTTATATTGAAGACTGATTTCACAACATGCAGTAAATAGATATGATACACAAAAGATGTATTCGAATCTCATAATATGTGTAGTACAACTCTGGAGTAGTAGGAATATGATGGATAAGGATATATTAATTCATATAAATCGAATATTTAGAGGAAGTTTGAATTCTTCACGAATTTTGTCAAAGCAATTCGTCATATTTCCTCAAAGAATGAGGCACTTTTTATTATTACAATGATATTATTTGAATTTTTTAGATGGGCAAAGGAATGCTGCCAAGTCCACCTCTATCTCTACTTCTTTTATCGATACCCCATGAATCGTAGTCATCAAATATCTCTCCTCTCTTTGTCAAGGGACTGTTCTTTCTATTAAGTTGTCTGATGAGCTTAGGAAATTCATTTTGGAAATATCTCAAAAACTCTTCTTTTTCATTCATGAAGTTCCTTCTCTTCAATAATTTCTGGTCTAAACCATAGGAATTGACTAAATGTGATTCATCATTGATACGTTCAATCCCAAAGGTTTCAAATTCCCTCTTCTTCATTTCATTCATGGGAGAGCCAATCCTTTTCCGTCGTCGAGCCATTCCAAAACTATAATCTTTTTTTCATTCTAAGAGCTTTAGGACTCCATGGTTTCTTGGTTACAATAGATGGGATTCTTGCCTTTTTGATCAATCGTGTGAATGTTGGTTCAATCTCTGGATATGCCAGCGCCTCTTTGTTCCTTTTGCGAAAGAGGGGATTGAAGTCTTGGATATTTGAATCCAAGTATGAGGACTAATTAAATCATAAAAATACAGTAAACAATAATTATCAAAGAGGACCCCTTACACTTAATTCCTTCTTTTTAATGAGCCGAGTAAAACTGGGATTAAATTGTTGAATATCCGTGGCTGCCTGGTTGGGAGACCAAGGATAATTTCCATCATCAATATCAAGTTCTTTCTTAGTGTTTTTTTTACTTTTGATATTAAATTGATCTTTATAGACCTCGTGTGATGAGGAACATATTTTTTTCTCTGACTCATACTCATCAGAACTGGTCTTGGGTTTATTCATCTCTTTCCACTTGCCAGGGAGCCCAGTTCCAGAACCTCCTGTACATTGCATCATTTCAGACGAAGCCTCATAAAAGTTTCGTAAGGTTACACTTTGTAGTGGAGTCCATTTTACAGACTCATAGTTATCATTGACACTCTTTAAAGGATCTGTGTCTTCATTATTCCATCTAGTAAGACAAAAGAAAATTGATTATCGAATGAAAGCTAATCCATATGATCAATATGGAGAGGATACATTTATTATTCGCTTTACTCATTTAAAAATTGAAAGTATTTATCCAATGCCATTGAATCCACAGAACTTTTACAAATCTCTAAATTGGTTCTTGGATAGTAATGCACATAATTGACACACATTTCCTCCTCAAATCCAAAACCTCCGAGTGTCACATTTGTTTTATGTGTTGTATCATAAAAACAAGTGGTTTTCAAATAGTCACCCTACGAATTTATAAGAGGTAAAGTGTCACTTTGTATCTAATAAATCCATATTATCATTTATCATATTGATGGAGGGAGTACTTACGGGGAACACTTTTCTTGGTTCATGAAGCAATCGAATTTCTTGGAAATGAGTGGAATAATGATTATCTCGGTTGATTTCTGGGAGTTCTTCTCCATTCCGAAAATGTTTGGTCACAACTCGAGCCCCTGTTTGGTGAGTATGAAGCTGGGATCCAAATATGATGATACCTTCCTCAGGCAACCCCTAAAAATTTGTCTATAGATCAATACAATCCGACAATAGTTTATACTTACGACAGCAGTACACTGTGGTAAGCAATGCCCACTCAGTGGAAAATTTACGGCGTAAGGAGGAATCGCCATCAAATCCGAATAGATCAATCCCAATTCTAAAATTCCTGCATCATATTTTCTCAATTCTGGTGTGATTATGAGTGTCATTCCGGATTCATCATGGATTCCTATATATTTCAATGTATACTTCATATTCAACTATAAAAGCTCGAAATAAAGCAAAAATAATACCTGATCTTCGTGAAGGATTATTAAAATGAACCTCCATCATCATGTAAGGACTTGTTTGAGGTCCCCCAAAAGCGATTCCAGCCTCCTGATTTTAGTATACAGATATATTTAATTAGTGTAGAAGGACACTTCAATTTTGAAAGGACTTACTCTAGGATACTCAAATGAGCCAGCACCAATGGCCCAAGCTGCAAGGACTTTTTTGCACATTTGAAGCTCTGGTGGAGCGCTTTTATCACCACAAGGACCAGACCAAATGGGGAATTCTAACTCTAGAGACGCGTCACATTGAAAAATTTCCATATGATGGATAACATCTTCATTCCCTTCCGAGATTCTTGGAAGATACTAGAGGTATAGGTGAGTTACATTCATACGAATTATGAACTTTTCTTTACCTCTATAATGTGATGTTTTTTTGACATGATACTCGGGTTTAATTTGTGTGATGAGCACCAGTAGGTCGTATCATCATTTGAGATATCCACTGTATGAGTTATATTTAAACGAACAACATTATCGGAGGATTCAATAAACTTTGTATCAACTTTAAGAAGTCTTGTTCTTTCAAACCCTGTTAAAACCCCCACAAAAAAAATGTGAAAACAGTTAGGAATCCCTATTCATTCATAAAAATTGTGGACCAAATAACCTGACTTAGCAATGCCTCTATCAGATAAATTGAGACCATTCACTTCATATAGACTCCCTTTTCCCTTGGCCCAAACAACATGAACGGTCCCATCCTTTGAGAGGAATAAAAATGATTCAATTTAAGTTATTACTATCACCTACATATTAATATCATGACGTCTCACCTCAATGACATAATCTTCTTTTTTATCGTGTCCATTGTGACATGGATGAAGAGGCCTTGTAAATTTGAAACTTAATCTTCCATTGGAAAATTCCTGGTACTCGAAATCCCTACAATCCTGGTATTCGTCAAGAAGCATGGTATAATTTTCATTTGTGTGAGCATCTTCTAGAAAATGCTGACCTTTCCAATTCATCCAAGCTACACATAGATCCGCATTTCTTAATTCTCCATAGTCCGAGAATCCCACAGCCACCCAATCTTAATATATATTTAAAATAAATAAATAATAATTCTATACACCTTTTCCTGTTCAAGAACTCAGTGGCATGGGGAATCTTTAAAAACAAAAAACAACCTAAAAACACGTTTCCATCGAAAAGTCTTTTCTAAAAAAATAATATGAAACAAAAAGATTTTTCTAAAAAAAATGGCCAAAGAAATATTCGTTTCTAAAAAAATTCTTCTAATGAAATATACACAAAATTTATCTATTAAAAAAGGCCGTTTGAGAAAATAAAAATTTCTACATTTTCTAAAAAAATGAGTTTATTAAAGAGAAAAAGATCTTAAATTTATTTTATGAAATAAAAAAAAGAAAAGTAAATAAACTGAATATCTAATCGAAAGAATATCTGAAATTTAACTACAAAATCTCAAAATTTCCCTAACAAGGAGCTAATTTAAAAAAAAAAAAAAATGTTTTGTAAATCTTTAGAGTTGGAACGTTAAAATTTACACATGTCCTCCCCTCTAAAAATAGTGATACCCTGCCACTGCTTAGGTTTAGTAGCTCAATTAATAATATTCACCTTTTCCTTCCTCACTCAGATAATCCACTTCTACAATGATCTCATCCTCCACTATTTGCCATTGATAAAGTAGATCCGGACGAAGTTGGAGAGAGTAGATGGGAAAGGAAGGATTTAGGAAATAGGTGGGGGTAGATGCACTTAGAAAGAAAAGAGAGTACTGGATAAGAAATCCAAAGAGATATGAGCTCCACCCTTGTCGTTGTCCGTTCATAGCCTTTACTACTAAAAAACTCATATCTTCATTATAATACCATCTATTTAGCTATTATGATAGATACTACTAAATGATTCCTGTCACACACCAATGGGATATTGCTGTTCTTAATATAGTTAGTATTAAGTTAGGCTCTAGTCTCTTCTATTTCTCGATTGCAAATGATTCCTCAAGTCTCAAAGACATATGTATATATTAACATTGTTTTCCCGGGGTGATGTTTGAAAGTCCCAGCTAGCTCCTCCCTCTTATCAAGAAAATGAAGAAAAGAGAAATATGTATAGAAGCCTTACAATAGAGTATTTTCACTGACGTCATAAATTGCACAAACATTGAATAAAAGGCTTTTATTGTCCTGACCATACTTAAAAAACAAAGGAAAAACAGTAAAAAGTAGAATTTGACAAATAATTCAACCCATTATACGGGTTTAAGCACTAAAAAAGTTCCCGTACAGTGCGAATTTCATGTAGCGCGCCCCAAATAATTTCAATAAGGGGGAACCCCATTTATTGAGTTCATATATATAATAAAACTAGGCAATAATTTTGATAAACAGTAAAATGTAAGTCTTTTTATTTGTTGTTTCTATTTTGACATCCAATAGTTTAATAGTTTCCTAAACATTAATGAAAAAGTGTTTTCCTTGTTGTTTAGGGCCCCAAAATGGCCAGCATCAACAATGTGAACTACAAATGACAACTTTATATAGCTAAAAGACTCTTTAACAATTGTAGGACTCAAGGATTGTTGGAGAGTAAAGTAATGTTTGTATGTCAGTATGCAATATACTGCATGTAGATATCGGTAAATTTCCTATAAAGAGCAAGGATTCAATTCCTCTGTCTTAAGGAGAGATGATCATAATATGAAAAGGATGCGGTCCTTAGGACACTACTCAAATGTAATGAAAATAATAATAAGATTAAAGAATTCATTACTTTTTCATTTTTATTAATATATTCCTTCGTTAAATTCCATCACGTAAAGGTATTTTGATTATTGCTTTATTTAAAGGTAGGAACCAACAATATATATGATGAAAATGTATTATGAAAATATTTATCTCTTTTATGAGGTGGTAGTGAGGAGAGGAGGGTTCCTAGAGAATTTTTTCATATTTTTTTCATTTGATTAAAACATCCATTATTACAATATATTAATATGACAACCATCATAAACAACTTGTTATGAAAAAAACAAGTCAAGAGCTTGTCTGAATCACAAACTTGATTCCATTTTTAATCACACTCATTTGGGAATGTCCGGCGGTCAAATTTGTTTCCTTCACTGAGCAGACTCTTAAATAGGTAATAAACTCATCTCCTGATCTGGAAGATAGTCTTTGGTACAAGGGAATACGTAGATATCCTCCCTGGTTTCTCTCTTTCTCACGGAGAACGAGTCGAACAATACCCAAATCTGAGAATATTTCCAATGCATTTTCATTTATGACGGGTCCCACTTCATTTTCCTTCCATGAGGCACCGACAAGGTATAGACTATGGAAAATAATACATAGGTTATAAACTTTAACTCTCAATATCATATAAGGGGCAGTTTTAGAGGGGGGGGGGGCACTTGTCTAAAGCCACGTTCTTGATTTGCTGACCCTGCGAGGGATAGATTTAAAAAATATATAAACAAATTGATAATACAATGTTTAAGAAAAGAGGTCACCAAAAAAAATAGAAAGGATTGACCTTATATAGAGGGCATTTCAAAAATAAATAAAATTTTGTTTTCTAATAAACAAACGTTTCCATAAAAATATCATCTTCTCAATTAACCCTCTTGCGGGGTAAACACATATTTTATATTTTTTAAATAAAAGTTAAGGATTGCTAAAGTTTTTTTTTTTTATATATAAATAATATAATTCAAAATAAAAATAAAATTGTATTAGTTGAAAAAAAGAAAGAAAGGGGCCCACACATTTATCCATGCCCCAGCCTCTGCTCACACATAAACCGGCCCTGATCATATACCTATAATATGCGAAGCATTTAATTAGAAAAAAAGAACTAGAAGGTTCTGAATTTTAATAAATAAAAATTATTTTAAAGAATTAAGAGACTCAAAATTAATGCCAAAATCGTTAAGAGTTGACTTTTTTTTTTAAGTTTTAAATTCCTAATAAAATGCTTTAATGAAATACAAAATTACCTTTTAACCAAAAATCCCTTATTGATCTCACCCAATCCCTCCTCATTAACTTCAAATAATTCTACATTCAGCTCCTGAGATGTACCGAGAAAGGATTCAGAAGGATTTTGGGCAGAAAGGAATTTGTAAGAGTCGAGAAGAACTGCGGCTAAGTAAGTTTTAGGTTGTAGCAAGGACCTCAGATCCACAATCTGCGTTCGATCAAAGTCCTCAGCTCTAGAAACCAGACGAGTTAACTTTTCTTGAAGCGTACGGATATTGGAGTAAGGCTCATTTCTTATATGCGCCATTTTTAGACATCGAAATAAATGAAATTTCTCCAGAGTGATTGCTCCCTCTTCCGTTGAAGGGTAGGGACAGCAAGGAGATGAAATGAGATGGGAATAAAGGGACTCATTGAGATCTGAAAGGGGAATAATGGAGGAATCGTTTTCAAGATCCGCAGATTTTTCCTCTTTTTTCCTGTTTCGATAAAGTCTGTGCAAGACTTTATCTATGTAGGGATTGATGTTGAGAAGGGAGTTCATTGAGGTTGAGAGGCAAACATTCTCGAGGAATTCATTGATTTCCCTTTTGAAGTCGAGACTCTCTTGTGTCAATAGCTTATCAATATCTTCATTCATTACTGCAAGATCAAAATCGTTTTTTCCATTGAGGTGGGGCTCATGAATGTGTCTCAAGTAATGGGTTTTCAGCCAATGGGATTTTCCCCTTAAATCCATATTTTGTAGAACATGGTATGACTCCTCTAATAAAATTGTTGGAATAGAAAAATTAGGAGCCTGCCAATAAAGAGTTTTATATGAGGAAAGCATTTCCCACTTTCGTTTAAGGTAAATTAAGCCATAAATAAGGTTTTCCGTTTTATCATCCAAATCTGCGCCCTCTCTTTGAATCTCTATTCCATAATAAATACAAGAATCGTGATATCTTATTTCCCGAGAAGGCTCGACTCGAATGATGAGAGCTCTCTGGAGAAGTGAAATCGAGGGTCCAAGTGGACCATTCCACGTAAACCATACTCGAAAATCCTCATGAACATCATCAAAGTCTGTTTCCTGGAGTCGTTGTTGAAGCAAGAACAAAAAGTGTGGACAATTACTAAGATTCTGAAAAATGATCCATTGACCACGGATAAAAGCGGTCGTCAATAAACTGAAGGGACTGTGGAGATCCTCCTTATCCAATCCTACGAATCTAACTTTCGTACTAGCAATTCCTTCTTTGTCTGCTAAATCTGTCAATACGCATAGTGGATCCTCCATGGAAGCGTCAAGAATGAAACCAGCAATGACATTCATCTTTTCTGTCCATTTATGGATTCTATTAAGAGCAATTGAGATTATACTTTTACTCCCATACGGTTCTCCAAATATCTTAGTGGATGACTCTATTATGAAAGCCTCCATGATTCGTGGAATATCTTCTGGCGAAATTCTTGCCGAATCTATCAAAGCCTTGCTTTCTCTACTAATACCCTCTAAAGAGGACTCAAGTAAGACATCATTGGGGTAACCCATTGCACTCATGACTAACGATAATTCTTGCATGGATGACGTTTTGCTTTTCAAATGTAGAATAAAAGAAAAGAGTCGCAGATCTTCTCCATTAAATTGAAGAGCATATCTCTCAAATACTTCTTTTTTATTTCGTCTATCCAAGGCAAATCCAAGGAATCCCATAACGGAAATCAATGGAATTTCTTTTTTCTCCATTATTTTCATATAACGCAGTCCGAAATAGAGAGAGAGTATCCATTTTATATAGTCCTCATCTTCCTTCACAACTTCTCTCTCCTCCCCGTGACGAATCCATTCCTCCTCCAGAAAAATATATTTTTTTCGTTTTTCGGATAGATTCCGGAGAAGGTAGAGGAGAGAGTCATTGTTTTGAAGCATTACAGAATCACATGAATTCATTTCCTTCATGATATCCTCCTCTAGTTTCTCCATTCCATTTTGTATACACTCCAATTCCACCTCAATTTCTCGTATCCTACGTCCATCCTCACTGAAATGAATGTGTATAATTTCCTTCGAAAGGCGATCCAGATCCTCAAATGACTCTTCCGAGAGAGATAGGTTTATATATGGAGTTTCATGGTTGGAGATTTGATTCTCTTCAAATATGAGTAGGAAGACAATGGACTCGCAGTCTGAAGGAATACTACTTATGAGAGACCTAAATAGCAGTCCCATATTTTCATTTTTGCCGTTAATGTAGCCACCAAAGTTGGGAACAACAATGTCCAATCTGTCACGAAGGATTTCTTGAATCTATTCAGGTAGAGAGAAGGGAATGAATAGGAAGATCATCATCATTAAGACATTTAGACCTTGGGTTGAGAAGGTGTCCCCCTGATTACTCAAAAGAATGTACATTACTTTTATGACCCGAAATTTCTAATTTTATGGCCTGCAGAGTGCAACATTTCATATACTGCGTCGGTTTTAGGGTGGATAGGATGGACCTTCATCCGGCTCCACTCTTATCGTAGGAATTACTTCAAAGATTAAGAAGGATTGACCTACCTTAAAAAAAGTTCTTTTAAAAATAAAATGAAAAATTATTTTATAAAAAAAAAAAAAAAACATGAAAAAGTAATTTGAAATGTTGTGTTTGAAGTTTTTTGTTTTTTTTAAATCAAATTATAAAAGTAGAAAGAAAGAAAAGGGCCACATATTTAACTTTGGCCCAACCCTCAATTACTCTAAAACCAGGCATAATAATCAACAAAGCTAGATTGTACGAGTAAAAAATATACCAAAAAATAAATGAAGAAAGGTAGGCTTTGTGTTTTTTGACAACAAAAAAGCAATATTTTGACAACAAAAGCCACCATTTAACATTGCTTAAATAATTTTCATATTTCTCGAGATATAAGCAATCTGGGGTCTACAATCTTAACCCAATGACCAAAAAAAGTTAAAACTTTGTTGTTTATTGCAAGAAATACTCTATACATGGATACATCCTCTTTCTCTTTTTTTCCATTTGTAAAATATTTATTAAATGAAATAGGGAATAGAATTAAAACAATCGTTTAATTAATGTCTGGAGGAATTAAAAGAACTTTATTCATGAATTATTGCTCCGAGCATATAAAACAAATAGATCAACCCAAAAATATTCAATTACAAATACTCATTACGAGATTGTTTTGATTTAATTATCTTTTTCATTTAATAAATATTCAATAAATAGAAAAAAAGAAAACATTGCCCGTAGTTGATCTAAAAAGGAGAAAAAAGAAAGACTGTATGTCCTACATGGGGGTAGAACAACTACGGGCTGTCCATTAACACCCGAGCAATAATGTATGTATATATAATTACAATATTTTGCCTGCACTAATGCTATTTCATAGGTAGAATTACTCCTCTTTAGAATAGTGATTCCTTTTCTCCCCCAAAAATCGTATAAGAGAAGCTGATATTAACAAGGGTCTTAATTCAGGTGTATCATATGTATCCCTCTCACCTTGAACTTTTTTCCTTACAAAAATGTCTACTTTAAGTATTTAGAGTATTCCTTGACTTGTTTATTTATATCAAGGAGGAGTTCAAACCTTTTGGACGTCACTTTCACAAAGGATATGCAGTATTTTATATTTTCTTTTTCTCAAAACATAGGAATATACATCATCTGGATCATGAAGGATGCAAATATTCTGAGAAATAGAGCCTTCGGGATAGTAGAGAATATTTCTCCAAAATTGATCTCTCAGACCAAAATAGTCCACTTTTCTACCTTTCTTCTTACAGTCCTCTGAATGAATAATTCGGCCATCAAATAATTGATCAATGCTCTGAATTAAAATACGTCTTGGAAGGAGTCGTAGATATACATCTCTGATAGTCTCAAAAATTTCATTTGATTCTAGGTTTTGTAGAATAACCATAGTCCTTTCTTTTTCTTCTTTCCAATGAGGCCCAAGCTCGGATAAAAGGGATAAAAGATTCCCAGCAGACGTATTGTAGGCCTCAAATGTTTCCAACTCCTTCTCTAAGCGTTCCATATTGATTTTGTGATCCAATTTTTTGTCCAAATAATCTTGCCTTTCCAATTGTATCATATCCTCCTTTTTAGTTATGTCTTCAAGCTCTGATATTTTGTCAGAGACAAAGTTTTCGTATGCCATAATCTTAATCTCAAGATCAAGGCGATCCTCAAATGATGCAGCTGACTCATAGGCTCCATTACAGAGTTCTTAAAAGAAAAGAGTCATTATTAAAAACCAATTCTTTGACTAACAAATAGTTTATTAGTGCTTATTTCATAAAATACAAGAATAAAGACAGTAAAATTTTAAGAATTATTTTCACTGCCTGTTGGATTATCGTTGCAGACTTTTTTTAAATGGAGATAATAAGATTTAGAGAAGAAAAAAAGAGAATAAGACAAAGGAATATTTTTACAATAATAAGAAAGATGAGCATCTTGAATATTGTTTCTTCTTTAAACCTTATAATCTCCTTTTCACAAAAGTAGAAGAGTTCAGAATTAGTTTTAATTTCTTAATGTCCAGAAAACCTACTCTATGTCCTTATAAACAAAGGGTGCAATGATAAATCCTAACACCGAAATGAAGCGAGAATAATTCTTAAAATTGTACTATCTTTATTTTTTGTTTCATATTAAGCAGAATAATTCTTAATTAATTTTAATTTCTTAATGTCCCGGGACAATCCGGACTCTAGTAGGATTTAAATGTGTTTCTCAGAATCAAAGTGATTGATAATAAGCAGGATAACTTTCAAAATGGTGGGTGCTAGTCATGTCTGGGTTAGCAGGGATGAATTAACTTGTAAATTTTTGATATTGTTTTTTTTTCTTGATAAGAAAATTTTTGTATCGGTTATGACTAATAATTATTATTGGTAAACTTTGCAAATTAGCAATTCTTCTCTTATATAGAGCTTTTTCACGAGACGTCAAAATAACTAGGCAGCGTCACCACGATGGTGTTGTCGGTTTATTTGTGACGTCAGCAAAAACGCTCTATAATCGGCCGATATGTCCACCGAGCATTAGTATGCATTTATTAATTTATTTATAATGTTTTTACTTAAAATGATTTGACCCATTGAATTTTCCGGTGCCTCGGAATTTTTATGAAATTCATCGAGACGTTGTCGTAAATAGAACTCCTCTCTGTATCCAAACATCAATGGATCAATTTTTTTGAAGTTTTTCGCCCACAAATCCGTGGAAAAAAGCTCTCTAAATGTTTCCCATGTTTTACTAGGATTCGTTTCCTCGTATTGTCCAGGTCCATGTCCATTAGTGAAGACTAAAAAGGCTTCTATTAAAGACTCATGAACAGGTTTGGAGGAACAGAATCGAATCACATCTTCCATGGTTAGTGAGCTCATTATATTTAGAGATTCATCATAGTCACGTCTCTTTTGACTCAAAAGCTCAGAGTATTCTAATTTTGCTGTTACAATGTTTTTTTGAATTTGATCCACAAAGCCTCTCGTTTCAACATCCTCAGCACGTATTTCCTCTAATTTGGACTCTAAGTTTTTTATGGCTTGTGAATTAGATAGGGATGCCTTTGTATGGAGATTCAATTGGGTCTTAATAATCTCGAGTTCTGATTTGAGTTCAAGGGATTTGGAGTTGAGTTTTTGAATAAAAGTGAGAATGAAGGATGATTTGTTGACTGCTTTCTCCAGGGAGTCTTTTTTTTTAGATACATTTTCCTTGTAGATACTAAGAGTCTTATGAAGCTTCCATGGAGATGTATTTCCGATAATTATGTTCATTGTCTCAAAATAGGTACGAATTTTATCGTGGATGTCCAAGAAGTTTTGGAGAATGGAAGAGTCAATATCAAAACCTTGAGTGACTTGCCTTGAAATTAAATAAGAATTAAGTATACATATTCTGCACCTACTAGTAATAGGCGGTTTGACGTTTAGCATGTGGGTTTAGAGGGTCAGGTTGAATCGGGCTACGTAATTTCAACCCACAATTTCAGCAAATGTAAGTTCGTTCAGTAGTTTAGGTTTTTGGCCCTTTAAATGTGTCCCCATTCCAAGGCTCTCAAGTCTCACACGTTACGCTAGAATCACACACCAGCTTACCTTTTATCACGCTTTGATGCCAAACATTGAATTTCAAACACATTCTTATTAAATATAGAAAGGAAAATCGGAATTTAATGTAAGAACCTTTTTTTTTTAAACTAACATTGAACGAATGGCTGACGGTGGCGGGTGCATCTATTTTTATGATAAGTTGGCAAGTAAATTGTAGGTGGAAGGTTATCTTTAACATTACATCAACATTAAAAAAAAAGAAAAAAAAAGTAATTTCATTATGACTGAGAAGGTTCCTGACTTTTTTTTTGTAAAATAAACTTTCAAATTTCAATTAAATAATTGAATTACCCGTAATATGTATTGAATATATATGTTAAGGAAGAAATAATCAAGTTTTTTTTTTCAAATTTCATATCAATCAAATTAGATAAAACCTTGTGCGTCTGGGTTACATAATTAAAAAGATGCAGGAACCTTGGGCTCAAAAAAGTCAATCCGCGTATCACTAGTACTTATTTATGAGTAATTAATTAACCAGTAGTTACTTTAATTCATATATAGATGCTTGAGGGACTCCTATTATTCGAAATTTTTCCATAAAAGCACTGAGAACCCGTTTTAAATCTTGAACCTTAAACTCTTCAACATTCAAGCAAATAACAACAATTGCAGAGACATTCTGATGCATCAAATCTAATTGTTCTCTTAAGGATGGGTAATCCCTAGGGATAACCAGAGATTCAATGGCTTTGACAACTCTGGTCTCATCCTTATTCTCTAAGGAGCTATCCATCAATTCTTTGAAACTCCAATACCAAAGAGGTTTATAATTTTTGAGTAAAGCTCTCTTCCCACTTCCTCCTTGTCCTATGAGAAGAATATGATGAACTTCTCCCTCGTCGAGGAGTTGCGAAATAACAGCCATGTTTTCATTCTTAATCTCATTATCAGGATTTATTTGATGAGAATGGAGAAATGAAAGGGTTTCCCGTCTTTCCTCTAGAGACCAAAGAGGCTCCAACAGTCCTTTCATCAAACTTTTTTCCATGACTGAGGATCAAGCTTTAGAAGGCGACTGAATATGTTCATATTTGTGAGGCCTAGAGCTTTAATGGAAGAAAGTGAGCCTTTGTTCGTATTGTAGGAAGAATATGCTTTATAAACGACATTGATACTCTCTTTATCATTGTCACTGAGATCTGGATTCTTGGGTAAGAGAAGAGTCATATCCAAAGACTTTGGATTTTGATTCTTGTAGTACTTTGGACAAAAGATGTTGCTTTTAGATATACTACTAGCTCCTGAGATTCCCCTCTCCAGTGTGGCTAATATAGACACGTCTCTTAGAGTAATTTTCTCTCTCTCTTGGTCATACTGATGAAGGGATTTATGAAGGGACATATCTATCATCCAATCAACGTCCACCTCATTAGAGAGTCCTTTTACCAAGTATAAGAGTTTTCGATTACTCTTTGGATAATATATTCTATTGCCTTTGATTTGCATATTGGACAAAAGATGTTGAGTTAAACATCTATCAGTAAATGCCACCCTTTTAAGCATGATTTGAACAATGTGAAACTCTGGCATGTCTTTAATAAACTGATCAACCCAGATGTCGGCCTCAAGTTTCCCAGAAATAAAAACTCCTTTTCCATGGTGTACTAAGAGCGCTACCACTCTTCTAAGGGAATTTTCATTCCTCGCCCACTCCTTGCCATTATACATTTGATCAAATACACTCTCTTCTTGAAGTAGACCTATATCATCGGAGTATGACTTCACTATTTTTCTCAATCTCTTCTCAAAGTCATCAACGGAGTTGGAATCAGTTAATGTTGCTCCATAAGACCAAATATAACTCAAAACCAGCGTATTTAATCGAGAAGAAACACTCAATTGACTTTCTTCTTGTGTACTATTCTCAAAATCCCTGAAATAAGAGAAATAAATAACAATTCTTTGAGTGATTAATGAATTTCTTACAGTAAAAATAATTTATATAGTGACACACACTGTTGAAGTCGTTGATCAGAATCAAAGCTGAGGCAGGGATCAGTTATTGGAATAGTAGATAGCTTTTCATAGAGATCACTGATGGAAGTCTCAGAATCAAAAAATAACCTTAAATTCATCCTCACAATAACCTCGCGTCTTTCATTCAATTGTATGATTCTCGTTCTTTGAATCAAGATGGAATTTAAATGTTCATCTGGCTTGAGTAAAATGACAAACTTGATGCTATTTGTTTCCACTTTATAGGAGTGATAATTGGAAGGGTTTATATATATGCCCTTATCAATTATATTGGCCACCACTGAAGCGATGGAATTGCTCATGGATGGGTTTAAAATGATTGTGAATTTTCTATTGGAGTTTCGAATTGCACTCGTGATAATTCCGTTATTATTTAGAAGTTCTTCTGCAGTATATAAAGAAGACGAAAGAAATAACAATTCACTGTCCAGTAGATTAGCCAAAACACGGGCCATCAGACATTTCCCTGTTCCTGTATCCCCAATAAAAGCAACGCAGACACCTGTTGAATCCTCCAAAAACTGAAAGGCTTTCACGAGTGACCGTTTTTGTTTTTCACTTGGAGTACATCCAGGCAAACTCTCCACCTTTTCAAACTCCTGGTCCCAGATAGAGTTAATTCTTTCCTCTAATATCAAGTTTCTAAGAGAAGATCTTGGAGGAATTTCCTCATTTCCAAAACGCGTTCGAAGGAATTCCTTTACTCCAGGCTTAAATTCCTCTAAAATATAATACTCCGTGACATGCAGAATGGCCGACATGACACTTCCACTCTCACTCCCTTCACTCATCTATAATTATTAAGAAGATAAAACTCAAGGTTGAAATTAATTCATTTTGTTGAAGTGCTTGTGTTTTACCTCAATGGACCCAAAAATATCATTTATCAGCTTATAAGGACCTATGTGATTCATGAGTGAATCTGACAAATTTGTGATTTGATCAATCGAAAGTATTATAAGCTTTGTTAATCTCTCAATACCCGAATACCCAAGAACACTGAGCTTCCATGAAATCCACGGGGACAAATCCTTTGGTGGTATGAGGGAGATGTGTCTCCATCTACTCCTAAGAGATTGAGGTATACTGTTATTATAGTTAGTCGACCCCCTCGTAGTAAAAAAGACTGAAGCGTTAGGACCCAGATTGATTTCCTTACTCGGAGTGAGGTTAAACTGTTGCAGGCGAAGTTCCTTTGCAGCCTCAATTTGATAAAGTGGGTTTGAGATTTTAGAGAGCATGTCTTGTGGTATATTCTCTATGTTTTCAATCACTAACCAACAATCTGCCACACAAGTTTGAGCTAGAAGTTCCAAAATCCTGTATTCCATGTTTTTGAACCCAATCATATTATCGATTTTCACACAATAGCGGCCCAGTCTAGAGGCCATAGATTCAATTATAGAGGTCTTTCCAGAGCCAGGATACCCTGAAATACAGAATGAACGTCTTTGCCAGCCCAGAGCCATCATTATGCCGTAAGTTGCTTGGGGTGACTCAGTTAAAAAATGTGTTTTTGGGACTTGAAACTCATACTCAAAGTCCAGCGCTCCCAGTCCCTGCTTAAGAGTCAAGGTCTCCAAGTTTTTGTTCCAATAGCTCCGTAAAAAATCTGAGTAAAAAAATAGTCATTAAACAGTGTGCTTTAATGGTCTTCGATGTACCTGCTTGGTATGTGAAATCTTCCTTGCTTCGGATTTGATTCTCAATTAGAATAGATAAGCCTAATTTTTTGGATAGGAGTAAATTTAGGAAATTATTTTTCCGGTCATGATCTCTTCTCTTTGAAGAATCTTTCATTTCCATTCCAAGGATGACTTCAATATCTTCATTCAATAGGCTTAAAAGTCCATGAAATCCCTTTTCCATGAAATTTTCAAGTGTTTCCGTCCAGTACACTTCATAACAGATGAGGGACAGGCTCTCTGATCTAGAAAGAAAGGTTTCAATATTTTCTGATGTCATCAAGTTAAGGGCTTTTTTAATAGTGGATGCAAATGATTTCTTCATTTCCTTGACAATCATAGAGAACCAATTAAGATAGTTGCTAGAGGTCTGTGAAAAGGAAGAATTAGCATTATTGGAGGCTCTTCCGTGGATCTTTAACTCATCTCCATTATTCAAAAGTAGAGCACTGGGATTGTAATCATGATTATGGTTCTTATGAAGAGTTATACTTAATACTCCGAAGCCAAAGAGTTTTCTTGCAACCCTCATATAATCATCTTTTAAAACAAATTTTTCTTGATCCAACGCAAGTGGTGAACATCCCCCGAGGAGTATAAGAAGCTCTTCATTTGATAGGAAATAAAGTCGTGGAAATGATTGTCGTTTCTTAAAAGATATGAAGATATAAATTAATAAATGTTTATAGATATAAAGATATAAATTAATACATGTTTATAGATATGTAGGTATATAGTGGTGTATCATTCCTTATTTATTAGGTCTTGTCGAGTCTTAGAATCGGCCCTATCAGCCTGTTTGGGACCAGTCCTTGAGACCGTCAGTCCTTCGGACTGCCAGTACTAGAACTGATAAAAAATTAAGTTGAGTGACGTCATCAAGGGCCCAACTTTTTACTTTTAAGTTTTCGGACTGATATTCAGGACTGACTGGTAGTCACACTATATATACTATACATGGCTTATTCCTTATCAAATCTCCCTTAAAAAGACAATTATTTTCCCTCTCAAAATTTGATAAGTGGATAAATAAAATTATCAATATTTTCATAACTGTTCCAGTATGAAAACTTTTATCGATATTTCGATTTTCGACTTTTTCAATTAAACATATATATAAACTAGAAGTGAAACAAAGTTGAATGCAATACTTTGTTTATTCTCATTTTCCTAAATTAGATTTTTTGCTATATAACGTATATTTTTTTAACCTACATAAAGACACCTATTTGAGATCTAATATGTCCTAAAATTATGATTGAATGAAGCATTTCTAATTGAGTTTTGTTCTACCTTGACCCTCTTTGAATTAAAGTCCTGTTACTGTGACTATATATACCTAATCTTCGTACCAAGTTAGATCAAAATCGATTTGTAACTCTTGCCGTAATCCTGGTGACCAACAGACAAACTAAAAGAGGCAAAAACATCACCTGATTGGTCAGATAGAATTGCACTTATTAATTATAAGTAAACCTTATAGCATTTGTAAATAATGTTTATCTTAATTATATATAAATTCATCTACATTTATTTTATGATCGATATTTAAAGCAACTTACACCCAAAGATAGCTGCGAATGCTTACTTCAGAGGGAGAATTTAACACTCTAACGACAAATACACTAATGAACAAAAAAGAAGAAAAGTTTTTTTTCTTTTCTAACAGCTAAAACTAGTTTTTTCTTTACACTGATCCCTTCTTTAAGTGCTTAAAAATGTCTTTTAAAGTCCATATACATATTCATGGATATTTCCTTCCCTAGAAGTGACTGTGAATCGAACCTAAAGACATTGAGTTCAAAAAAATAATTTTGTGTATCTGCGTTGTTCACTAAGCTACGTCGTACCATCTCTGAATTCAATTGATGATGATTCATTTTATATGAAAATATCTCTATTTTTGGGTTAGCTCAGAAATTTAATGAGGTTTCTTATATGTATAAAAAAACAATTTTCATTCTTGGCTATGTAAAAATTTAGGAAGTTACTTTATATTTATTTGCTGTTCTACTAGGGGTTATAATATTAATTACCTATGTAACGAAGTTGAACGGAGGTCATGTTTTTCCAACTGTTTTTTATTTATTTTATTGTTAGTCAATAGGATTACGGCAAAAGTTACAAATCGATTTTGTTCAAACTTGATACGAAAATTATACATGATCACAAAAAAAAGGGCATTAAATTTTGAGAAGTCAAGGTCAAAGTAAAACAAAATCTAAAAAATGCATATTTATGGACCATAACTTAAGAATAAATTGAGATACATAACACAGTTTGACCTTAAGCGGAGGTTTTGCGTTCTATCGATTCCCCATTTTAGCTGTTTTTTTTTCATTCAAATGAATGGTTCCAGAGTTATAAAGTCCTATATTTTTACAAGTTTATAAAAAAAAAATGTGGTGCGCACAAAATTTCAAATTGTCATATCTTCTGAACCTATGATTCAATTTCAACAAACACAATATTTCTGAGTCAAATTATGCCAAAAATCTACAAGATATTTAATTATGGATATGAATTAATTATAAATTAAAATGCATAACAGAAATTCTACATAAATTTACTATTATTTTAAATAATGTTCTGAAATAAATGTTTATAATTAATGAAAAGCAATATAATTGTTTTAATTTCTAATTCAAATCAAAATCCTTTCATAACACAGTATTTTATCTACTTCATATGTACTTTCATATCTCCTTACTTTGAAAAGGGCTTAGAGCAAAGATTTATTTTTTTCTTGCATTATCAAAATTTGAATTTCGATTTTTTACTAAATAAATTGAGAATTTTTCCCAAATGACCTTTTCTTTAAATATGAAAATGTATTTTTTATCTTCTTTTTTTCAATCAAATTGGTACCTAACTGAAGTGTGAGAACCACTGGACTGCAAATGCAGTATACGAAAACCTGAATTTGATCAAAACAACATTTGATCCAAAATGTTACAATTTGAAATGATTTTTTTAATTCCCAAAAATTATTTTTATTGTTCAATTTTAGTTCTTGAAATTGATTCCCAAAGGTTCAGAAGATATGACTATTTTGAAATTTTGGTGTACATCATTTTTTTTTTTTTTTTTGCTAAAATGACAAAGATAATGGACTCCATTCATTTGGTTCCTAAAAAAAATAAAAGTTGGAGGAAAAACCCACATGAATAATAAATTTCCTCAAATTCTGAGGTATTGGGTAAAAACTTTTAATGTAAATAACATAAGACACACAAAGACTAATTTTGGTTACCTTATCCAAAAACGAATGGATTTGAACTGAGAAGGAATCTAACAAGCGAGAGATTTCATTATAGGTTTTCCATGTTTTATCTTCAAGTGTAATATCCAGTACAATAACCCTTCGACTTAACTCATCCATCAATCCCTTGTAAGTCTTGAAAATTTGACCAAAGTTCTCGAAATAGCTCTGCTTCTCACTTGAAATAAAAACTTTAGCATAGGAGTAACATCTATTCTGAGTTTCATAGATAAATTTAAGGACTGATCCAGTCTTTGATAATATCTCTCGATGTTTCTCAAGTTTTTCTTTGAAAGGCTCTGCATATTTCATGGATAACATTAAGTCTAAATTTTGATCATCTTCCACCAGACTATTGATATAAAAAGGATATTATAAATTAGATTTTTAAGTTGTGTGCATCATTAATTAATTATTATAGTACTCTGTCATGAGGTCGGATAAATTACTGATCATCGGAAAAGACTGCCATCGAACTCTTGGAGACTCCAAAATAAATTTCTTATTTTTCCATATTTGTAGAGATTTTAAATAATTTTTCTCTATTTTATCTTCATTTTCCGCAGTCTCGAGAACAAAACTTATGGCTTCCACAAGAGTATTGAGTGGAAGATTCAAAAAGGGTTTGAGCTTGAAATCAGGGTAGGATTGGGGGTCTCCTTCTTGGAAAATCAAACCTGTTTTTTCAATTAGTGTCTTCCAATGTCTTTGAGATAATCCACCCTTTTGAAGACAATCCAAGTGATTCAAGTACTGTTCAAAGCTGTAAAGTTGATCCATTAATTTCCCCAAAACAACGAGGCCTCCTTCCCCCTCGTGTGTTGTAGATGATTTTTCTAGAAATGAGATCTCTCTCTTAATATTAAATATTTTTTGTTTGGAATAGTTTTGACTCCCAGGAGCTAATGTAAAATATTCTCCCCATGGAAGATCTTGAAGAGTCTCAAACAGATCTTGTAACTTTTCGTAAATAGCATATATATCTCTTATGGTTTCCATTTCCTTTTCAAGACTTCTTAGGATTGGGAAATGAGTGATGGGGATTTTAAAGACCTTCTGTTTTCCATTAAGGGTTTCTGCCTCTTCTTTAAAGAGTCCAATTAGATCTTTGAATTTATGTAATGCTTTTAACCCATTGGATAGAGTCGTTCTTTTAGAAGATGGACCGTTTTGTCGGAAATCCCCTTGAAGTTCTTCCAATCGAGACTGAAATCGAAGTATTTTTGAGCTCTCAATATCCGACAGCTTCTCTTTAAGTTTTTCGATGGAAAAGTAAACCTGTTTTGACATTTTGTAGAGTTCTTCCCATTTTGAAGTAAGATTCTTAGCCAAGACAACCATGCTTTTGTCGCCACTAATGCCATACATATCTAAAGTTCTGTATCTTTCTTGAATATCCAAATATCCTATTTCTACCTCAAGAGACATGGACCAAATCCCTGAAATTACTTTTAAGGTGTCCTCAACCTCATCTGTACACTCAACCTGTTTGAGTTGACTCCTGTAATATTCCACTCGATCCCAAAGGTATTTCAGTTTTTCAGTCGCAGTAGAATCCAACATTTTCCCCAGTACCTGAATCCATTCAATGATATGTTCTTGAATTCCATCCTTGAGCTTAGTCAAGCCCAGTCTCATAACTTTAAAATCCTTATGGTCCTCTTTGTTCCGGATAGACCGGTTTAGGTTGTAGTAAAACAACAGTTTTTCATCAAAGTCCACACATGTTGGAATTGTTCGACCAAAGTTTTCACATGTCTGTTGTTTATTGAACTTCCACAAAGTTCGATAGCTCTTCCAAGATACCAAGTAATTATCCGATTCTTTTAATATATTCACAATGAGGCTCTGAATATGAGTAACTCGATCAATGATGGATGGTATACGAATAATTTCATCATGCATGGAACTTCTCAATGGTTTAATTTCTCCATCCACACTTATATTTTTGCATGGTATCCAAGTTCCTTTGTAGTATCGGGGAAACATTTTTGTTGCCTCAAGGATCTCCTTGATTACTCCAACCATTACATCTAAAACCTTCGGTGCACTTGGATCTGTCGAAACATTATTATCCACTAAAATTGTCTCAATGTAGAATCGAGGATCACGGGACTCAATAAATTCTTTATATCGATCCAAATTGGATAATAAGAGCTCCTTGATGGCCTCATATATATTCATCTCCCAGTGGGCATAGTAATTTTTTAGTCGAGGTGCTTGCCGAGATCGAGTTTGAACAAGAATTTCCTCAATTTTAACAAACTGAGGAGTCAGAGAAAGAAGTAATCTCTCAAGTTTCTCGAAGCGATTCTTTATATTTTTCGAAATACAGAGAAAAAATTCGGAAAAGAAATGTACCTTTGAATAACACTCAAAAGAAAAGAGATCCGTCTTGGAAAGTATATCTGCTATACTTTGAATCTCTTTTCGTATTAATTCTATTCGATTAATTTTTGTTTGGACAAAAGATATCGACTGATGCCCCACAAGGATGAACTCATTAATGCCCAGGGAATTCCATGTAATTCTAATATGTCCTGGTCGTAAAACAACCTGAGTCTCCTGTATATCCGCAAACAAAAGCTCCTCTTCAGCGGGGAATATTTCATCTAGAGAATTATGATAGCGCTTTAACATGTTCTTCAAACTGTCAGAGACACCTATAAGTCTTTCCTCCTGAAGAGACATATTTTTAGCGACCTCTGGCACTGAAAATCCCAAACTATCCAAGTGTTTTACTTCTGCAAGGGTATCACTTAAATCTGTTGTGAAATTAACTCGATATCTCTTCGATAAAAATCCGTCATTGGGATCATCAGCGAGCAATAGAGTTCTTGTTAGATTTTCTGAGAGTACATCGCTCACGCGGGATTTCCATTCGTTGTATCGACTTGTTTCATAATCTTTTAGCTTAGCTCTAAATGTATCATAGATGGACTTTGCCTTCTTCCATAGAGAATGAGAAAGGACAGCATCCACTCTCATGAGGGAATTTAAAGACTTTTCCAAATTACATCCTACATCTTTTGCCCAATAAATGGCTCCTGACATAGGTGGAAAGTTCTTATCAATGGGAGGGGAGTCTTTTGCCAAATCAAAATCAATTTCTGCACACTTTATTTCCTTAGAAAACTTTTTTATTATGCAATCGATTTTGTCCATGAATCTGTCACCAATAGCCCGCCGAAAATTCGTCCCTAACATTTCTTCCAAGGCTTTAATGGAGACTCCAGAAGAAGTGAGGTGATCAAAAGTCTCCTCAGCTATCCGTGCAGATTCAGCATCTAAAAAACGGACCTCTCTTTCAAACCAAGCAACATGAATACGCCAATGATGCTCATTCTTCATTTCGAAGACATTGAAGCTTAGGTTTTTAAAACTTTCCGTGATTGAATTGATTTTGTCATTACCTTTAAGAGTAGTAGACATGGATAGAGTTAAAAGAACACATACCGATTTGGAAAATATTATGTATGTAGGTACTTATATATTACCCCTATTCATAGCCTCAGATTTGCTCGTCATAGACATAAGAGCAGGAGAGAAGCACTTTGAGAGTTGTGATAAAACATTGGACACTTTGATCACATCACTGCAAACAAAAATGCAGTGCTCCAAAGGAGCAAATAAGCTACCTACAGAGAATTCCCATCGAGCCTCACGACCTGAATTCTCAATGGCTTCTCTTGTTTTGTTATAGGTTCTCCTCCATTCACTCAAAAGTGTCTTACAATTTTTGGCAATGTGGTTTGCTCGCTCAGGCTCACAAAGGAGCTCAAATTTAATAAATTCTTTAACTCTGAAAAATCAAAAAATTACATAACAATTAAATATCCAATCTTCGTTCATTATTTAAACTAAACCTTGAAACAATAATATTAGTTATTTTGGTGATGAGGCCACATATTTTTTTGTCTGTATTGTAGTGTTTTGAAATGACCCAAATGTTCCTAATACTACTCATTAATGTGGGAAGTAAGCCAATCATATCCGTAAAATCATTGGATGTTGCCAATATATCTGTGGGTTGGCTTATGGTCCTTAGGAATTTAACATTATCTTCAGCCTCTTCCAAAAGGATATGAACTTGTGTGCAATGGCGTTTAAATTCTTCAGCCTGTGGGATTTGCCCACGAATGAGAATTGAGATAACTTTATCAATCCAAGGAACACTCAACTGGTTCACGAGGGACTTCAAACGTGTTAATTTCTCATCCCATTCAATGATCTCATCGCTAATGAGACAAGAGTCATCACTCCCCGTAGAATCATTTCCCTTTTGCTTTTCATTGATCTAAAGAATTTAGAAAAGGAATTAATTATAGGTCTTATGAGATAATATACACACAAATTGATTAAATATTTAGATACATCTTACATCCTCAAGAATTTTGGCAATTTCTTCCGTCCATTTCCAAACAGTATTTGAGAGTATAGCGAGGGTTTCTTCGTCATTTTCAGAGTCTTCTGGGAGAAATGGAGTCTTGTATAGGGCATATACAGAGTACGGAATCTCAATCAAAGCTTCTCCAGGAATATCACCAATTAATTTGTCAATTTCATTTGCAAATTTTTTAATATGACGATCTGCAAAGGAAGATGTATCCGTGATTACATCTTCTTTGATCAATTCCTTTATTAAAATCAGAGGATCCTTATTGATTTGTCCGACGTAGAGGAACTCATTCATTATGAGAGAGGCATGTCTAAACAAGGAAATCATGGAGTGTATCTCTAAAATATTCATCAGGAAAAAGATCAAACCAGGCCTGTGACACCTTATGAAAAGGAGGGGCAAGAATTGGATGAGGGGATTTTCTTGTCAAATTTTTAATATTTTATGCAAAAGACAGCTGTTGTTATAAAAAAATAAAATGATATTCTTAAAATTTATCGTATTTAACAAACAGACCCTAAGCTTATTATGTCAAAATTCAAAAAAAAAAAAAAATGTCAAAAAGTGAAATTAATATCATTATTATATATCATTTATAAAAAAGAATGTCATCGTAAAAATTTTTTGCATCACATTCTGTCAAAGATCTAAAATTATATAAGTTAAAGAAAGGATGATGATCTAATGAAAGAAAAATTCTTGTCACCGGCCTGGAGGACAAAACCTCAAAAAATCAACTCTTCAAAGGATGAAAGGGTTAGTTTTTTGAGATCCATAGTTGTAACTTATATTACTCAGAACTTCTGCACTTTGGTATAGACCCAGGCTTGATGCGTTGAAAGTAAAGGATATGTATTTCATGTGGATGAAGACTCTCCTTAATTATGTCTATGTCCATAGTAAGGAGCGGAATAGTCCCCGGCCTCGTTATTTCCTCTTCTTCCTCCTCCCCTTTATTCGTGTTCTGGAATTCTTGTACTTGTTTCTCTTTCTGTTTAATTCGTTCCTATAAATACATAATTCATGTCAAACGCATCCATATCAAACAAAACAAAAAATCTTACTTTTTTAAACTTGATGTACTCATTTGATTCTCTAATAAATAGGATTTCAAAGCCGCATTCTTCATTGAAAAGCCCTTTGAAAATATCATTTTTCCTTTTATTATAGGCTGTAAACCAGCTTTGAACTTCCAAAGACTTTAAATCCGTAAATCCAGCGCATATTTTTTCTCGAAACCACACTAATCTGTAGTCTTCCATATTCCTTTATTCTCCACAATAAAACATACTATTGATTAAATTTGTTCATTGTTTCCGTTCTTGTATGTGCGATCAAGGGCGTGTTTAATCAATATTAACAAATGTATCAAACTTCAAAATATGGAGAAGGGGATATTTGAGTCAAGCACGGAGATTGAAATTGCAATTAATGGTTATAATGGAACTCAAGATCTCGAGTCCATTGGAAGTGCATTTTGGCTTAAATCTGTTGCTAAAACTTTAGAAAGCTTAAATGTTCAAGCTGCGATCGAAGCCAATGCAGGGATAGAAGAGTTTGTACGTGATTCACTCACGGAAAAAAATAAATTGCCAATATTTGTAAAGGATTTAATTCTTGTAGAACTATGGAAGGAACGAGTTCTTCCAATCATTTTAAAGGAATCCGATTTAAAGACTTCTTTTTCGGTAAATTTATTTGTGTACTCAAGGAGTTTTATTTATTTAGATATATATATTTTTATTTTCATTTTCTCAGATTTACATGATTCTCTTTTTTGAGGCAAATGTTAGTAATCTTTTAGAGACTGTTTTATTCGATGGAGCCTCTGCGACATCTCTTGATGACTCTGTCGTCGATCTCACAGATTATATAATGAGACAACTCACAAAGTTTGTTCTCCTTGCGAACGACAATAGAGATGAAGGGGCTTTGACGGAGGAAAGAGAAATTCATCGTCAAAGAAGAGAACTTGATTTTCAGATTGGAATAAAGTGCATCAGTATCATGTACTATCTGTGTGAGCATATCGAGGATATATCCATAGGAGTTTCTTCACGTTTAGTTATAAATCACGATGCTCCAGCTCTTTGTATAGAACTACTTCGTTGTAAGCCATGGGAACGAATTCAAAAAGGAGGGCAAACTTCTTATTATGATGGCAATGATTGGAGAAAGAAGGTAAGTTGCTTCCGAATTTTGTACAGCTCATTCCCTCACAAATTAATCAATTAGGATGATGACTCCAAAATTTCAAACTCTGAAGTTTTACTCTGGACTTCCTTATGGTATCTTCTCCAAAAAATACCATTTCGAGAGAAATACGAAATTCACTCCTTTCGTAAGAATCAACTCCTGAGTCTCCTTCCACTAATAAACCATGATCTAAAAATATGCCTACCCCTCCTTTCGGACTTTGAACAGGCACTCCATACCCTGGAAATATCTCATTGGTCCAATACAAACAAACATAATAATAATGCACTCCTTGTTGAACAAGTTGCAGAGATTCGTGAGGATATTCTCTCCTTCTATGAAGGGAAGTATGTTTCTATTGCCATGGATCAAATTAAGAACCATGTCGAAGAAAATAAGCAGTCCGTTCTATTGGAGGAGTCATCCTTTATTTTGGATATTTTAAACAATGAGGCCGTACAGGAATTGATGACTGGAAGCCAGAGTAAGTCTTGTGTTGTTTGTCGAAAACCCTCATCCAGGAACTTGTGCTCAGTCTGCAAGAGTGTTCGATATTGTGGACGAGAGTGCCAGGCCAAACATTGGCCTGCTCATAAGAAATCTTGTTCCCTAGAAAAGTCAAAAGAAAAAATACAAGTGTTGTCTTAATATATTTTGTATGCACATACAGTCAAATCTGGATATAATAAAAATACGCATTTGTTAAACGTTCTCTAAGATAACAATTTTTTATTACATAAAATACTTCCCATAGAAGAAACAAGAAGTAAAAAAATCCCTGAAAGATAAGCTAAAAATCTTTGATAATCTCTCAAAAACGGGATCTAATCAAACACTGGTTGCTTCGAAATGGAGATTTCCAAAAAAATTATTCCCTTTCTTGGTATCATCTTCATATGAATTCATAAGAATGAAGAATTTCTTAGAGGATTTTTCCTTTTTATATGTATCCAAAAATCGCAAGCTGGCGCAAACATTTTTATTTTTTTGTATATTTATTTTTAAATTCTTTTCAAATTGCTTTTCAATTAGTCCTGATCCATATCATGAGTAAATCTCCAACTTTTAATAATTGCATTATCATAATATTTTTGACGCGATTCTCCGTCAAATTATGTACATTTAATTCCGACATCAGAGTGAAAACTCTCTTAAAATCGCAGTTAAGGATAGGAGGTTTTTTGTATTTAAAAAATTCTTAACAAAATTTGGATGATTCACAATATGTAGTGGAATATGGTAGGAGATAAAGATTTTAGTTATATCAGTAATAAAATTGGAATTAATTATGTAACTTGTATACAATACCAAATTCCTTTCATGAATTTGATTTTTACTGTGTTGTTTTACTGTGAACGTCTTCAGGACTATAGTTCCATAATTACAAATAAAACATGCAAAAAACCTCGAATCCTCTTCGTAATTCCATACATTTTACCACTATTATGAGCGATCCAGGATTTAATATCAATGTTCAATACTTTATCTCTAAATTTATTACAATACAACTTTATAAGTTTTCTAAAACTTATAAAATTAAAAAATAAGTAGTTAGTAGTTACAAGTTATTTATTTTTATATGGTTCGTTATTATGAATGAAAAAATAACGATTATAGCTTCTATTACTCGTTTTTAGTAGTATTGATTGACAGTAGCAAAAAACCGCTTCCGCTTTATAGGACATATCATATTACATTATATGTAGTAAATAGCACGTATCCTTTTTGGGCACATTTACTAAAATCTACATCACCACTTTCTCTTTCTAATCATTTTTCCTTTTTTTTTCTCTCTCTCTCTCTCTTTCTATAACAATAACTTTTTTCCCCTAGACTCAACTAGATATTAAATATGCTGTAGCATATAAAACTATAGATATAGGAAATTAATGAATTATATACTAAAAAAATTTATTTTTCTAATTTGAATGAGTATGAATGAATGAAATAGTTAAGAATGAATTATACAAATTTATATGTTATCAATATAAACCTAAGATATTTTTAACAACCACTTCCACCACCTTAATATAATTAAAATAACAATTTTTGATATATATATAGAAGTTTTATTTATATCATTATTTTTAAATTAAATAAGTAAAGTAAGATATACATTTAAAATATATATCCATAATAACAAGTAGATTTTTTCTATAATATCCTTAAGTCCACTTCCGATAAACATCCAATATACTTCACCTATTGAGATAAAAAAATAGATAATCTTTATAAAACAATAAAATGATTTATTCTTACCTTTTAATCATTCAGTATTCAACTCCTTATTTTTTTTTTGTTTAATTATCAGATGTTCAGAGAAGCAATAGTTAATAATCTGTCTTTTCTCTTCAATCCCTTTACTCGTACAGACACTTAGTGTGGATATAGCTCAATAATATGATCCAAAATGTGATCAAAAACTTTATTCTTTGAGAGTTTCTTTAGCCACATATACTCTGGGTGATAGGTGGAATCTCTTGAAGTGTTGAAAACACCTAGCTTACTCATCATGCCCTTGACTCGACTCCACTAAGACTCAATAGACAAGTAGCTCCAGTCAAGAGGTCCACATAATTTGTCTTATGGACCACAGTAAAGTGTTGCATACCTAAGGAATATACCCACCTATAGGACGCCCAATCGTCGGACATGAAAGTAGTTTCGGGTTCGACGTACATTGCGATGAGTGACAACAGAGTAGCCGCTGTCCGGTCTTGAATCTCAACCATGAAACAATCCCCACTATCTATATCAACCCCCCAAAAAAACCATTGCCCTGCTTGGTGCCTACCTCTATGATACTTCGTCTTTCCAAACTTGGACTTGTCGATCTCAACAACGCGCCAAGGCCTACTTAACCTTACAGTTTTGTTTTCAAAATATTTTTTACAAATTTCTCGCAAAAAATTATAGCAATCTACAAGTGTACGTTTAGAAAGGCCAGTTTGGTCTGCAGTAGTAGAAACCGTTGATAATTTTGACCAATGATGAATGATCATAATAGAATGTTTGAAAGAAATGTGACTTTTTATTAAAGTTTTTTTTAATTGAATATATTTTCCTACAAGACGCCCAAGAACACATAAACAATGTGATACCTGCACGCAATACTTCCTTACAATTCCTGCCGCACGAACAAATTACGAGCGATGGAAGGAGTATTCGGGCTTGAAGCCACCCAATTGCAGATCTCTACTTAATTCACGAATAGAATGAGACTATGGGGAATTATTGGTATACAAATGACCGTTGGTGTACTTCGAACGATCCAGATTATCATGTTAATAATTATGATGTTAATGTATCTATGTATTGAATGATGCATTTAAATATATTAGGTTATTGTAGGATTAATATTTAGTTAGGTCTAGGGAAAAACTTCTTGGTATAGAAAGAGACAAAGAGAGAGCGAAAAAAAGGAAGAATAATTTGTAAGACAAAGTGGTGATGATAGATTTTAGTAAACGTACCCTACATTGCTCCTGTATGTAAATTATAAACATATTTTGATCTAAAAAATTACAATTAAGTCTTACTAATCAACAATGTACTGATAGCATCGAACCTGCATAAAGGGTGCAACATATATAGATGTAAATCATCAAAATATTTTTGATTTAAGAAATAATAATTATTAATGAAATATTGCAGGTGTGTGCGTATCAAAAGTGCAAATGTTCTATATATACATATATATATTTATTTTTTTGCTATTAGCCTCTTATTTGTATGTCATGAGTATTTTCAGTATATATTAAGATTTTAATTTAATATCAACGCTGGTAGGTATGTTAAAAACTTAAAATGATATATTTTTTATTAGTAAGCGCTCTAGAGATTAAAGTAATTTATTAATTATTTATTATTACTTTTACATCAGTCATCCCAACATATTATTTTTTTTTTAAACTCTTATTACTATTATTTTATTCTTAATGACTGAACACATTTTGGCAAAGGGTTTTTCCTGTTGCAACAAACAAACCAAACTATCATCCTCCCAACTGTCGACTAGGAACTTGATCAATGGCATTGTTTAGAAAATGATCTTGATGAAATTCTATTTATTTTGTGTTTTTTCTTTGAGTGCATGTTGATAAATATGATGATACTAGTGAGGATAGTGAAGACAATGAAGAGGAGATTTTAAATCCACACTATTCATGGCAAATGTATATGTAATTTTTATTTAAATATGTATCTATAAAGTTAATAATACAATGTGTAACTGAAAATATAGTGAAATTGGGATTGTTATAATATCCTGATAAGGCTGATTGTCTTTGTTGGACTCAGAGTAGAATTGAGGATCGAGATCGGATTAATTCTAGCAATTATCCTTTTCTCCTTTCTCTCTTGTCACAACTGATTGTAGCTGATCTAATGAAACGTCATGAGTATTATTCTTTCTCTCCTAAACATTTTTCAAATTTTCAGGGTTACCACGTTGATTTTCGGTTCCTTTTTTTTAACATGGCCATTCTACACTGGATTTTCATCATTGCTTATTCCCCTAAAATAACAATATCTGCACCGACTGCATGTGTTTAGTTCGTCTTCAATTTGTTTCTTCTCAGTTTTCGAGTATTTTTTGGCATAAATTATTTTATAACAATATTTATAAATTATAAGACTTAAGTAACAATTACAGATTTACATGGTCGATTTTTATATCTTGAAGGATATAGTTAATATATATATATTTTTTTTTTTTAACTTGGAAAAGTAATAATAAATACATAAGAATCGGAATTGTAAATTAAACATTATCTTACCGCTGCTGATTCCAGAAGAAACACACGATTCTCTGATTCCAATTAATTGTCTCATCACTAATGTAGAAAAATATGTCAATAAGCAGCATCAATTGATGGTGGTTTAAAAAAAAGACTAAATTTTCATTAGAACATTTGCGTAAAGTTGAACAATATGTAGAATTCAATCAAGGTTGTTTTCTTTTATGATAATTTATTTAACTATGATATATTGTATATTTATAATAAGTACATCAATTTTTTCATTAAACGAAGTAGAGAGGAATTCTTGTTTGCACAGTGGTTGGTTGAATAAGTTACTTAACATTTAAACAACGTCCTCATAAGTTTTCGGTGAACATTCGAACTCCCAAAAAATTTAATCAGTTCTTTGCTTTATATATTGACAATAGAATCAACAAATTCCACGTTCGTCATAAAAATACTTAGCACCTACCTGTAGGTCCCATATTCTGTATTTAAACCATATTTGGCTTGACGTACAAAAAACTTATTTGTAACTTTTTTCCTAAATTGAAATTTCTAGATTACTCTTCAATTACCAACTAATAAAGTCTAGTTGAAATTGATAGCTAATAATTGTAATGCTAACATGAAAAAATGAAACATTTGAAAAGTTCAACCAAAACTATTCCAAACTTGTATAGATAGCCCAAGTATATATGTTTCAGTTCAAATCCTAATCGGATTCTTTATCGTGAAGCTTAGTTTTAATTCACTATAACGATTTGAAGATAATATCCTTTAATATATTTTTATAAAATAAAATGAGGAGAGAACCATTATCGACTCGATATAATGTAATATCGACAATGTTATTAGTATTTTCGAGTTAACAAAGTTATTTTATCGTTATGAAAATACTAAGTAATGGTAAACTTACAAACATATTAAGTTAATTAAAATTTAGATATATAATTTATTATTAATGTCAAACATACAATTTTATATTAAGTGAGGGAATCCCACTCGCTAAATCTAACTCTACGAACAAGTAGTAGTCGTACAAAGCTAGAAAATAACATCTAAAAATGGAACCCCACGGTAAATAGAAAAAAAAAAAATATATATATAGAAATACTACAAAGACTTCCATACTGCAGAAAGAAATTAGGGAATATTTCTACACTTCATGATTTGGTTTTGTACTTATTAGTTATTGTTGAATGGGAAAATAAATTTGAATTGAAGGTAGACATACTTCTCGGAGTATAGTTTTTGTATCCCATAAACGTGAAAAAACAAGCGTTCTTGGTGGATGACAGATAGTTAGAAAATATTATAATAATTAATAAACAGTTTAGTAGTTTGTTCCTAGACATTTGGATGTAATACATCAAAATTAGTAGAAAGCATTACAAGAGCTAGAAAGATAAAAAAAGAAGCTGACCTGGAAAGACAGCCGGGAGAATAAAAGAAAAGAAATAGGCTAAATCGGCTGAGGGAAAAATTAGTTGAAAAGAGTTGTTTGCGTGAGCCCGACCGAATGATTAAAAAGGAAGAGGAGGAGTGTAAAGGGAGAGGTTGCGTTTTATTGTTTACATGAATTAAACCCGGGACTTGAAGGATAACAAACAAATATTTCTCCCGGATACTCCATATAGTCAAAGACGAGCAATGGTTTCCATTAGTGGAGAAGCATTTAAAGTTTGTGGACTCTGCTCCCAACTTGTAGACACATCTGTGGACATAGATGAGATCCTCATTGATTTCCTCTCTCAATTCCTTTCCATCACGCCAGACAACTTCCCTCCTAAAATATGTACAGATTGTTTCTCATCTGCAACCGAGGCCAAAAGGTTCAAAGAACATTGTATCAAGGCTATTCACAAAATCAAAAAAACTCGATTGTGTACATCTGTCATTCTGGGAAAGGACACAGTCGGAACATCTCGTATGATATCCCCTTCCCGCAAAAGTGAGCCCCCTCCACGAAATTCTTATGGAATTTTAAGTCCTAGGTCTAACAATTTCGAAAAAAGTTCTCTTGAGGAGCTTCAAGTTCAAATTCCGTACACGGAACGTAATGAGGCAGACAAGAAATTTGAAGAGGATGGGTGCTCCTACTTGAAGAAGAAATCCGAGAAGAATCACTCAAATACATCTTCTTCCATTTCTTCTCCATCCAAGAGACAAGAGCCCAATTCTCCCTCTCCCAAGAGTAGCAACAGTAACAGGAAACGCCCCTCAAGAATAATTCATAGGACGGAAAGAACTACTTCCAATTATCCTCCTCCAAAGAAGAAATCCAAGGGGGGGTCAAGGGCAAACTCCAACCAAGGCTCGTCCATCTTCTCTAAATTCCTCGAAAGATTCAACCGAATTGGATACTGCAGAAGTATTCCCCTCCATTGGACCTTACCAGTGTGAGATATGCCAAAAAATAACGGATACTAAACAAGAATTTGTTCAACATATCAAAGAGCTTCACCGTTCTGTTGTGGATGAAGAAGTTTTGGAGTCATTGGAGCAGGATCTTAAAAAAGTAGAGAGAAGACTCCAAAATTCCCAAGGACAAGATGAAAAAGTCAAAGAGGAAGAGCTGGATCCTCCTGCCGAACAGAAAAAGACCTCTCTTCCTAATAATCAAAGTACTTCTGATGGAAAAAAAACCAGTAATAACTCGCTATCTTGCCCTCGATGCTCTGCTGTTTTGTCTAATGTATACTCAATGAAGAAACATCAAAAAACAAAATCGTGTCGCAACTTCGTCAAAAATACGCAGGATATTAATGCAGAGAGATTCAGAGACGATTGTTTGGAGTCCCGAACCTGTATTTACTGCTCAAAAGTTGTTTCTAGAATTAGAGACCTCGAGAGCCATCATGCTTCAAAGTACTGCTCCAGCATTCGAGCCGATAAAGAAAAAGAATTTAAATCCAAAGAAGCAGTCATAGAGAAATCTACCAACAGTAGTAGTTTGAAAGAAAATGGGAGCCTCGAAAAGAGAGGCAATACCTCCTCTATCTCTTCTTCAAACGCTTCCGATTATAATGCTAAAGAGACGGCCGCCACTTCTTCAAGTCCTAGTCAGGAAAATGAGTCCATGATCCCTAGTGAGCATGAAAAAGACGATGATAAGATATCCTTAAATAACAATAATAATAATACTCAAGAAGCCAAGAGTATCGAGACTCCGGCTAGTGATGAGAATGGATCCCAGAGAAGTTCCTCCAAAACGGAAGGACAAGAATCTACTGTCTCTGACAATGTCGACGTTATTAACTCTTGAATAAGCCTTAAATATGTAATTCACTTTTTCCAAAAACTCTTTCTTATTGCATTTATGACATCACAGAACAACGTCTCATTAACGAAAAATGAAGTGTGTATCGACAACCCTGTATTAATTCTTCTTTCTAAATTGATTTTCTTTAATGGCATAGACGAAGGAGTTACAATGATTTGACTCTAGCGATTATGAATTATCGTTTTGTATATTTTAGTATAGAGCCAAGGATTTAGGTACGTTCACAGTTATTTATAAAGTGAAGTATCTCCTCCTTCAAAACCAGAGAAGTCCGTTGGATTAAAGTTTAATAATTACCTTTGTAGTTTTCTTTCTTTCTTTTAAATAATGGTATTACGATAAAGAATGTTAGTAGTAGTATGATGATCTTTATAAATCCTTACTTAGTATTGTAAAAATTTATTTTTGAAGATGATTCAGTCCGTACTATTTTTATTTCCTTGCCTGTGTCTATATAAGAATAAAAACATATTAGTGCCATGTCTCTCCTTTGTCACCTATGATAATGAGAAATATTTTTTTTATGTATTATAGTTGTAATGCCATGTAACTGTATCATTTCTCAATAAAATACTACATTGAATTGAATGTGGAGGTTGTTTATACTATATAATGAATTGTTAAGGTTCTTGCATCATCCATCGACTATCCAATCTTTTGATAATACGATAGGTTTTCTACAAGTTGACAACCAATAAATGATAATGTAAAATTTTGTTATAGAATTTATAGTACTTTTGGTGGGGGATAATGCAAAAAATAAACATTTCTTGGATGGTTGATCGGTTAATATTTTACTATTTTAATGAGAATTACTTTCTAATGTCATGTTCTCTGGTACATTATAAAGCTCAAATGCCCATTCCCATATAACTCATAAATACTAAATAAGTAATTTTAATAGATTATAATGAAATTGTGTATTATTATTAGTTATTACACTATTAGCATTGGTACGCTTATTGAAATTTAATTCACTATATCTTTCGTCCTCCTCACTTTTAGCAGCATTTAATAAATATTCCATTTATAAAGGCTATTTTGTTTTAGTAGTGTGCTCTTAGCGACATCTCACAGCTGACTGAAGCAATAGCCGGCATGTTGACTGTTGAATGCGTTGTTCAACGTATTTCTAGTTTACATACTCTATAAGTAACAAAATGCAGAGCTAGATGCTACAAAAAACATAAAATCATCATTGATTGTATTATATTCTTTGCTACTGTTTGTTTCCTTCTTGAGCTCAAAAGGGCAACTTCTACGATATTAATTGTAAGGCAAAACTAGGACGGAACATCAACATGTCATCAACATACACTACTGAAGTTCGTGGTTCTCCCAATAAGGATGATTATCGCCGCTATTTCCGCAATCAGGACGGCCTTCCTGTATCACCCATGCATGACATTCCATTGAGGTTAGATAATATTTATTATTTAATTAATGTTTTAACTGTTACTTTAGAGATGCATCATGCTCTCATTGATAAATCCTTTATCATAATGTATAACATAATAATAATATAATGTTGAATATACAGTGATGAAGAGGGGACGTACAATGTTGTGATAGAGGTTCCACGTTGGTCAAATGCCAAAATGGAAATTAATTTAAAAGAAGAGTTGAATCCCATAAAACAGGATGTGAAAAAGGGAAAACTCCGCTATGTAGCTAATTGCTTCCCACATAAGGGCTACATTTGGAACTATGGTTTTATTCCCCAAACTTGGGAAGACCCTGAGCACACAGATCCCTCCACCAACTGTAAGGGAGATGGTGATCCTATTGATGTATGTGAAATTGGCACAAAGGTTCATCCTCAGGGAGCTGTGATCAAAGTAAAGGTTCTCGGAACACTAGCTTTAATTGATGAAGGTGAAACTGATTGGAAGGTCCTCACCATTGACGTCACCGATCCAATGGCTTCTCAATTAAATGATGTGCAAGATATTGATAAACTAATGCCCGGTTTTTTGGCTGCCACTGTTGAATGGTTCAAGATTTACAAGATGCCTGATGGTATCTATATTTCAATTAAATATTATAATGATATTAATGCTTAAGTTTTTTATTGTTAAGGTAAGCCTGCTAATCAATTTGCGTTCAATGGAACTGCCAAAGATAAGGAGTTTGCCATCAAAGTCATTAATGACGTACACAGCCAATGGAAATCCCTCATGGGAAAGCCGGAGAGTTCTATTGCGCGGAAAGGGACAGTACATGAGTCTGCTTATAAATTATCATGCGAAGAAGCCAACACAATCATCTCAAACGCTCCTTCAGAAGGAGAAGCTGGTGCTATGCCGGATCATGTAGATAAGTGGCACTATGTTAGTACCTAAATTGATCTAAGTACATTGTGATATCTCATGAAATAAATTATGTCGAATCAAAGTTGTCGCTACATTTAATTGGCCGCCGGGTATAGTAAATGCCTCATTAACAGAACAGGGATTTCAGAAACTATAAATAACTAATTTAGCATGATCAATAATATATATTATATAATTATCTGTAGACACTTGTTTCTATATTTAATTATCAATAATAAAATTTTTAAAAAAACGATGGTAGAATGAACTTTTAAAAAGGACCTCTCAAGAACCAATAAGAACAACATATTTAGAGAACGTCTTCTAAAAAGAACATGTCGACGATTGAGTTTGAATGTAGAAGCCTATTAGATCCAATTATAACTTGAGCACGAGAGTTGTTGGATTGGAAACAATCTCTGATCTTCTTTATTTCACTCGGAGTAATCCCTCCAACAATAAAAATAAAAATAATAGGATTCTCTCTAGGGTGAACCTTTTTTTCCTTCACAGAGAGTCCGAAAAGAGAAAGACCGGATTTGATGAGTCTTCCTCCAAGGCTTCCTCTGGACTTATATGTCAAATAGGGTAAATCTTCATAATCATCAGAGTACATATCATTTATGAGGAGCTCAATTAATGTCTGGGAGAAATTTGACTTCCGAAGTGCATTTGAGGTGCAGCCATTCAAACGTTCACATTTGCTAAAAAATTTCTTAACAATTTTATGAGCGAGAAGTTCATCTAGGCTGGACTCTCGTATCATTCTTGAAACACATTCTTTTTCATTTAAGAGTCTGTCTGAAATCAGTGATTCAAGTTCATCTTCTGCCTCAGGATCTTTTCCAATGCATTCAGGAGACAATCTGGAATAAGTAAAGATAATGAGGCTAAAAATGTCAAAGAGTGACATTTTTTTGTTCTTGTCCTTAACAACTTTTATCAGGGTTTCAAAGACGACCTCCGGGTGCTTAGTGGATAAATCCTTCTTTATCTCTTCTTGAAGAGTGATAAAAATTTCACTTTCCTCTCTTTGATCCTCAAATTTATCATGAGCATTGATGAGAGCAAAGGACTTTTGCAATAACTCAATATTATTTAATATTGCATCATTTTGAAGCTTGAAATTGGACAAAAGCTTTTTACATTGATTAGATTCTTCATAATTCCCCAGTGCCAACTGTTTATCACCTAATATATATTTAAAAAAATATTTGACATTCTATGTATTGATAATTTAAAAAACCACAAGAATTACCTCGAATGTCACGAATAATTCGATTATTTTGCATCACAGATTCTTTTTGAAGAGATGTAAAAGCGTCATCTTCATTGAGTTCGTATTCTTGAGACGTATTCTTAACAACTGTTATAAACTCCTTCATCAAATCGGATTCATAGAGCTCACTTTTCTTTTGTAGACCCTTGCTCGCTTTTCTTAATTTATTAATGAAAAATTTGAAGCATTCTGGCTTTGACAAGAGTAGGGCGTCAAAAAATATAGAAGATGAGTTATCAGCTACACATCCATGTGGAGAACCTTGATCAGAGTTAAAAAGGTCCGACATATCTACTAAGACGTCTTCTTTAGAGTCCGGGTAAGGGAGTAGATTTTCAAGGATAAGACCAAGACCTGAAGAATTTGCTTGCTTTTTGGATGTAATTGAAACACAATCGGATGTTCTATCCAAAAATATAAGAGAAACTTTATTATCATTTAAAGGGGCGGTTGTTTGATTTCGTTCTTTCAATGAGAGTAAGATATTAATTCTATCTGCTATTATAGATGATAAATTCCCTGCCGTAAAAATGTCTGGTCTAACATTGTACATTCCCAGAAAAGACGCCCAAAATGATGCAAATCTTCGTACTGATAGTTTAATTTCATCTGAAAGTTTTGACCAGAGTAAAACTCCATCATTGCCATCTCCTTTATTCTCTCTAACGAACTTCTCCTCCATACCATCACAGTAAATAGGAAAAAGTTCGTCAAATGTGGGTGTTAAAAAGAGTTCATTACTCAGAGGAGCTAAATTGACTGGATAATGAAAAATTTCGCAGGTATAGTTAAAGTCACCCATCCAGGAAAGGATCGTTTCTTCAATGTCTTTAAAAGCATTAGTACCCCAGACTTGTGAACTATCCCCACTATCTTCAGATGAATGAATGGATGGACTAGCTGTCGTTATGACTTGAACGTATTCAAAAGAGGAATTTGATAAAATTTCCTTTAAAGTATCCATGGTTTGACCCATTAGAGGTGACGACAAAATAAAAACACCTTTGTTATCCTTTTCTGTCCCATAAATGAACGAAGAAAATTCTCGCAGTCCTAAAATTTTCCCCTCGCTAAAAAGTCTATTGACACCACCATTAAAATGAAGAACTCTATAAATATCCCTTTCCAGGAATACAGTGCCTCGTTTTAATTTCTTCAATATTTCTGACCAATAGTGACCACTAAATAAGTGAATATCAATTAAGTTATCCTCCAAAGATTTTTCAGTCATCTGTAAAGAGGAAAAAAATAAAAATAAAATAAGGAGAACCTGACTAGCACTTGAATCATGAACTTTTAAAATATATTTTATTTTTTGGTGATCCATCGACTACATCAAAAACATATAAGCCGCCTTCATCAATTAAAATCCTGTAATCTGCTGCTATATTAAAGTAATTTCCTAAGGATGGCTTTCGACTTCTTGCTATATTATTAATAACAAAAATGGCATTATTGAAATTGATTGCAAGGGTCCTAAGGGATCCAACTAAATAATTGCTCACTAAATTGAACACATGGTCAGAAGTCATCTCCGCCAGAATAGGATTTGTGATATTATCAATGACAATGAGGACACCGGATGTTTCTTCATGAATGAGATCGTAGAGAAGCACCAAGAGCTGATATAAATCCAAGGTTTTATATAAAGTTATTGAGTCCGAGTCTGATGGTACTTTTTGGGATAGTCTTGAGGGGAAAATTTCATTTTTCGTATCGATTAGTATGGATTTGCGAGCTTTTATATTTTCTAGACAGAGGTTCATCGCAAACTCCGATTTTCCAACTTGGGGATCCCCATAAATTTCATAGATACATCCCGATTTGAATTCCAATGAATCTATCCCCAATTTTTTTAGACTGAACTGATTGTCTTTCAGACTACATAAACTCAATATTGGAAAACAATTTTGCAGTATGATCCTTTCACGTAAACAGAATACGAGCTCTATATCCTTAAGAACATGAACCAAAGATGATATTTTTGCATTAAGATAATCCGTTTCTGTATAAAGACGAATAGAATGGAGTTGCTCAAGAACTTTAGGATCAAGTGGAGGTGATTTTAATAATTGAGATCTAACCATGTTTTAAGCGTATTTTTTCCACTTGTGCTCTTTGGAACTCCTCTTACCCCTTTTTAACAGTTTATAGGAGTTGTAAGTCGTGTATAGACAGGAAATATATGCGCCAACTGAAGCTCCAATGCAACAGGGGATAGGCCAGTCCTGCCAGTCCCGATCCCAGTCCAATGGGATTGGAAATGCGCCAATCCAGGCACCAAATAAAGCTCCAAAAGAATGTTGAACGACTGTATTTAAATAGAGAGCGGATTTATCTTCAAATATATTTTTAAAGAAGTGAATATCTTGCCCCAAAAGTATGGGAGGCAAACATCCATAGAGAGTCAAGAGAGATGAAAATATCCAGGTTCGAATATTTCGAAGATCCGCCCCCAAACAAAATACGGCAATATTAACAAGGATCCAAAGAGAAAGAAGATAAAAAATACCTTTGAAGAGTTTTTTTAGGGGACTAAGAGTCTGAATGAGTCGCTTCACTCGTAGGACGGTTCTCTGGAGATAGGTTGAGGAACTGGATCTGGTCTTATTAGGATTTTTTACAGGTAGTTGAAGTTTGACTGAAATAGGGCCACGTAGAGAGAGTCTCTTAGAAATGTAGATATTGAGCACGGAGGACACAAGTGTGAGAAAAAGGAAGGGGTAGGAATACAAGTTCTTCCCAAAGGATGCCACAAAGGACTCCTTCTCCTCTGAAGGTAAAACACAGCAAAGTACCAAAAGAAGAGACTGGGATACTAAATGAAAGATTGAGATATAAAATGATAATTCCACGTCTTCTCGCGAGTTCTCTGAGGGATCATCCATCATCATTCCATACCAAAGGTGAGTAAATAATAACTTTGACTTACTTCCAGAGTATGTGACGTCACATACTCAGCAAATATTTATCATTTTTTTAGATAATATTATTTTTTCAGCTTATTTATTCAACCCCTCGTTCGCTCACTAGCACACTCACATTCAAATCCAATACAATTGAACCATGACATTCAAAATTTGACTTTAATCATATGATTAATTTTATTTTGTAGAATTGGACTATACAAGTACTTCTCTTCAAATACAAATGTCTGTGATTCGCTAATGAACAAAAAAATTCATATTATAAAAATTAAAAATATTATCGTTGCTTATTATAACAAATAATTTTATTTAACTGAATTATTTGTAATTTAAAACATTATATAATGTTGAAATATATTGTATCTAAATACTCGTATCAGCAAATTTCAGTATTTGCATTCATTTACCTGCATTTTAAGTATTCGACATATCACTAATGTGTATATAGAGTTTCCCGAATAAAACACAGATATTGAAGGCTAGTACAAGGACTCCTTTAAGCAGGAGTCCTTGATACACCATATATGGTCGATCTTCCCGAATCAGGTAACAACTGAAAAAAGGCGGGCCCTCCTTTTAAATAGTATTTTATCCAACTTTTAATCATTAGTCATTAGCCACCGCTTCCCTTGGGCATTGATGACCCCTTCTAATAGTTTATAATAGACTTCGGCTAATGGATTGTGTAAGTGAACTTGCGCATGGAAATCCCCATCACTCACAATCCTAGGAATCAAATGAGAGAGCAAATCGAGACATACAAGACATTTTTATGATGTGGCAACAAGAGAAGTAAGTTGGCTGATGCACAGTGGTTCGTTCAGTATGCCAAGAATCCCCGCTTTCACTCTGGTATTGGGCGAATTTCATACCAAGCAATGTATGTCCATCCGAAAAAGGGTAGACTTGAGAGCTAACATTTACTCAAAGAGTGTGATATGAACACAAAGAGGCATCTATTACATTTGTGTGGAAATATAGACCACGAAAGGCATGGAGAGTACACCGGGCTATGACAAAAAATAGGTATTCTGTAAAAATCAGTATAAGGAGAACATAATTGCTCCATTGCGGGTTTAAATACCATGCTTCAGAACATTTCAGCGTTTCCATGGGGAAAATTAAGATGTTTGGACATATGTCATGGTTTGAGATTTGAGTTAAAGTATTAAGTAGTTTCACTCAAATTGGGTATCATTTTCATGAAGAAGTATATGCTGGACTTATTTGATTAAGTTTTTAGGATTATTGCTCATTCCATATTTTGGTTGATGCTTCTTGTAATGAGAAATTTTGCATAAAATTTTAAATCCATAAATCGTAAAAAAAATCGGAAATATTACAGCTGGTAGGAGAAAAATAAATAGATCCGCATAAAGGATACTATTTCAGGTAAAAACGATTACATTTTCAAGTATATAGCTCCAAATTTTTTTATGTTGCATCCATTTTAATGACTGACGGTATTTTTTTTCACATTTCAATAAAATCAGGAAGTAGGGATAATATTTTTTTTTATATGTTCCTGTACAAGAAATAGTACAAATTAGGTATCAATTTAAAGCTTATTAAATTTCAAATAGATATGAAAAATCAAGCCTATCAGTAAATATGGCTACCCGAAGCCAGGAATATGTCTAGAAGTGTGAATTTTCGATTCCGGTTGTGACTCGAGACATATTAATTAAACGGCCATTGCACAAAAATAATTGAAGAAACAACAGAACAAAACAGTTTTATTTTAAATTCCTGGCCACTATCTATCATTTGAAGATAAATTATGTTTTTTAATATACATTGTAGATTTTATAGGACTACAAAAATTCTGCCACGCAAAAACTGTCATTTTTGGGGAAATTGAGAGGCTTGGATATTGATCGGCGTTCATTTGGCCGTTCATTTTTTATTGTTTCTAAGGGGTCATTACGTAACTATTTGTTTACAAAGATTATTACTTTTTTTTCATTATGGATATAATTATTATTGTCTTTGAAGGTCCCTAAAATAAAATTAATTTATATTAAAAAGTTATGAACTTGATTTTGTGTGTAAATTGATTACTTTCTATGAAATATCTCATATCACACCAATTGCAAATCACTTGACTATGGAATGGTCGTGTAGGAAATAGGTATTCTGGGGTAGGTAAGAGTGCAATTTTGTACATACTACTCATTTCTTATTCTTATTGCTAAATATTTATTAAAATTTGAATATAATCTTTGAGCACACCTTTAATTATTTGAAACATAGTCTTAATTCTATTTACAGGAATATCTATTTATGCAATGAATATCTAAGAATTCATTGATTCAATTTATGGCTGTTCGGCGTTATTAATTCATTAACAAATAATCGGTAGACTACTTACAATGATTGGTTGAGTACTTATAAATTATAATTAATGTATTTGCTTTAGTTTTTTGCTATTAGTTTCAAGAATAATATCTTAACTGCTTGTTGTTTTAGTATTCATTGGTTTGAATTATCATTTGACATAATAATCATGGTTCTATATTGTTATGCCTACGGCTGCTCAAATAAGAGTACTAAACCTGGTATTAGCTTCCATAAATTTCCTTGAGATCCAAGTCCATCAAACTTAAGACTTAACGTCAAATTTAATTTAATGTCTATGATTTCCTTCAAAAATAGATATGCGCCAGAAATGAATACGTGCTGTTCGACGAAAGGACTTCCCACCTTCTCCTATTTCTGTCCTATGCTCAGAACACTTTTTACCCGAGGACTTCTTTGATGAACAGAAATATAGAATTCTGAAAAAGTTACCGCTTAAAGCTGTATGAGGCTACCCACCATCTTCGGACAAGAAGATTCATCTTCTTTCTATCGGTTGAGTTTTTTCAATTTTTCTTCAAGCCTCAACTAAGGCAACGACTATGATTCATTAACGTGCCACAAATCAATGAATCTTTTCGAAATAGACTCAGCATCCTAGATCCGTGATTGCCTACTCATTCTTATAATATTAAATATATAAACAGCACAAGATTACAGGTTACTTCTTTATAATTATTCGGGTTTTTTTTCTTCTCCTAGTTTTTTAATTAATCTGATCGAGATACAACAGCATAGTTCGAATTGATAATAGAAAAACATAAAAAGGCGGCAAAGATGTCATGCGACAAAATCTCCTTGAAGAAAAATTACCAGCGCAAAAAGTGTAAGAGGCGAAAATGTTAGGGACAAAAATACCGGTCACGAATATATATGTTAATTAAATTTAAAAGAATATATAAGATCAATGAGTTATGACCAGTTAACCGACCTTACATTATACTATACCTGAGGCCGTTATATCGCAGGACAAGATTTGCTGGCTATAAGGGCTAGTATAACTTTGTGTTATTTTTTTTTTTTTAAATCGAATCATTTTTATAGCTTTAACACCAAGGCTGTACACATGGAGACGGCATTTTTTTATTATGGAGATATTTCGATTTAAATTAGCAATAAAATGCAGTATTATATTAATATAGTCTTTAATATGCTTATTTTCTAATGGTATGACACCATCGATGAATATTATCTAACTGCCCAATGTAATATCAGAATTAATATTTCTAGAGGATAATAAGGACATAGACTTAGAGGGAATGCTTTTGGTAACATAACACTTAACTGCACTCTCAGTTCAATCACAGTAACTTATGCCTAGTGTCAACAAAAAAAAAAAACTAAACTCAGAATGAGGTCTGTTCAGTGGTAAAATGGCTCAATTTTCCCAAAAGTCTATTTCCTTTTTTTTTATATTTAATTATCACTTTGTAAGGTGAATTTCGGACTTGTATTTTTTTTTTTTTTTTTAATTGCATATTTTCTTAAAATTTATTTAGAATATTTTTTTGAGGACAAAGACAATAAAAGTACAAGGCTCTTTTTCTTTCCATTTTGAAAATTGGAATTTAATTCAGAATCTTATTTTACATTCTAAAGTAAAATATAGGCTTTTGATTTTTTTTTTAACGAAAATATAAATAAATATCTCAAAATGAACTTAAAAAAAAAAGAATTGTCAATTCATTTCTTCAATGATCTTTCTTTCTATTTTTTTAGATCAATCAATTTTATATTGAGATTGTTTCCCCCATTTAACGCTCTATACATTTTTTTATATATGGAGGACATTAGACTCTAATTTTTCTGTCATCACATTTTCTGTAAATCTTCAGAGATAAAATTAATTAAAAATAGCCATGGTAGAATTATTATTTTTGCGCAATTCCAATGAAATAAACACAATATCAACTTCCTGTCGTATTGCTTTCCTACTTAAAATCCCCATTAACTTTTAAAATTAAAAAAATTATGTGAGTTCACTTAAAATTACAATTCTACTTGCATAAGCAAATTGTAAACGTTGCAATTGATTAGTCTTAAAATTTCATTTTGATGTATTAAAATTATTTTTTTATTATATATTTATAAGTGACGTCACTATGGGAATTTGAGCTTTACAATGTGCCGCAGGATACTTATCCATTAGTAATTATGGTCATCAAAATTACACAAATTCATCGACCATCCATGAAATGTTCTATTATGGAATTATCCTTCTTTTCACAAATACTCTATGGCACGGTAACACAAATTCTGGTTTGCAACATAAAGTATTGCTTATACAAGTTCCAACTTTTATATTAGATATGTTCACACAATAAAATCAAATATAATTAAATGTTGAAATGACAAATATAAATATATATTTTTGTTATTTTGTCTGACAAAATGTTAACTTGCTGTGATGTATCTTGGAACGTATATTTGGGATTCAAGGGTGAAAATACCTTGAATAGGATCCTACTCTTTAGTACTAACACAGCATCTATTGAATGTATTCGCTAGTCCAAATGAAAAAATATATATAGCCATAACAATTCATTTCTGTTAAGGAATCAATTTACAGATGATATAACTAAGACAAGGATAGCAGGTTATGCTTCTCAGACTTATGAGGGATATATATATGTGTGGGTGGGAATGAGTGTTGAATTTTTGATGGACACTGAGCGATTACAAATTCCTAGACGGATACAAGTTCAACATAGCGATTTTTCGGACCGACTTCACAAAACGCAAGTCATATTACCCATTATTATGATAATAGAACTGCAGGATCAGAAAAATAAAAAATATGTAGATAAAAGAGTAGTGGTGTGCTTGGATTTTGAGGGATCCATTTTATAATGCTAATAATAATAAATCTAGTGTAATAAACTATAAAAACCAAATATTAAAAATAAAATGAAGAAAGCAAATATTTCATCTTTAGTCCGTGAACTAATGGTTTCCAATGTTTTTTGTCTACATTGAAGATCTGTCGAAACCGACATTTGATCATACATTTTGTTTGCAGAACCAACTGGGATGCTGCTCAATATTCCTCTAAACCCTTCATTTGGAGAAATTTGTTTTGAAGAGGGAACAAATGCCATAGAACTAAAGGACCTTTCGGAAGGGGCGAGATACTCTTCTTCTCCTATTTCACTTTTCCTCTCAACATCGTCCAAGATGTCCTTCGAGCTTCTTTTATATGTTATCATTCCTTCGACTAGTGGCTGCCTTGTCCCAACATACTTTCCCCATTCCAAATGATGTTCGATGGCTTCTATTTTTCTAGATCTGAGAGTATTTCTTTTCTGGAAGTCATACTCAATCGTTTTGGGTAGATTTAAGGTTTTAGTTCGAGCAGATGAAAGGGGCTCCAAGTATCGTTTCCGCTCCTCAATGTTTTCCAAACATATTTTTCGTACTCTGATATGCATGACCTTGACTCTATAGAGGAGTAGTGTGAAAGAGGACGAGAGGAGAGTGAGACTCTGGGACAAAGACTTGAAGAAGTAATTGTCTTCGTCTTGCTGAAGGGATATTTAAAGGAGTTAACAAAGCGGCGACGCTCATCCTCAGTTGAATTTAGCAAGAAAATTCCTTTCTTCACTGCCCATTCCAGATCAGAGTTCTGAAAACTCAGTCCTTGAGCACTTTGATCGAATGGAACAATATGACTAACACTAACGTCATCCTCTGTCCAAGTCTTATCTACGAATGTCACACGCAATGAGGAACTCTTGGATATCTTCTGCACTATTGCTGGCCAAAAGGGCCAGGGCTCTACCTTGGCCCAAACCAATGGATACTCATAATTCATTTGGTTGAATTCTAACGACAGTGAATCCGTTTATTTTAAATTAAAAGAAATGAAAGTTAAATTAACATTATAAATTTCCCGCTCAACTCGCTTCATTGGTTTCAATATAGGTAGGTTTCCACATCTAGCTAGAAATCCCAAAAATATATTTTACTCTTTCTCAACCTCGACTGTTAACTCATGTTGTCAGCTGTCGATTCCCTCCTCTTGCTTGATACGTCATGGTAATTTCATAATGTATTCCTTTTTGATAAACAAACAAATAAATAAGTTATTCCAATGAATTCTAAGAATTCATTGGAATTATAATATATATATAGCACGTCGTAATATTTATTGTATCACGTAACCTTTCCTTCAAAAAGAAACAGAAGAAAAGTCCGAAATCTTATCAATAGTTAGCCAAATAAGTCGTCCATACCAACTGCCATTTATCTCTTATAAACTCCCGCACTATCACCCTCATATTATTTCTTCCCCATTATAAAATATTTCCTATTTTTGGCACAATCACTTATTCAAGTCAATTTACACTAAATTTCTTAATAGAAAGGAAGTATAATGTCCAGATTTCGATGGAAACACAGTTAGTGCTAATTTGAATCATGAAATATGAAAAGCTCACAAAGATGACTGGATCAGCATTCATTCACACCGTTTAAGGACTGATTAACCTTTGTAACTTGGGCCACGAATTGTCAATTTACACGCATAATAAAAATAGTAATCAAATCAACCTTTACATTTGCCGCTAGCCTGTGGAATATAAATCGATTTTTAAAAGAATAAAAAAAAATCCTTTGCTTGTAAGAATTATTATTTCAACCATAACCTATACTCGTCAAATCTAAAATAAATTCTAATTATTAGCTTTTAGATAGTCCTCAGAGTTATACTAAATACCATCAGAGGTCTCAGATTTCTAAGAAAAATTATGCCCATGCCCCCCCAACCCACTAATACTGGTTTTATACCTTGTCCCGTCCACTTAGCCGTACACCCCCCCCAGGATAGTAACTCTGATTTGTAACTCATTCAGACCCCCCATGACCCATGATTTTTTATTTGATGTTAATTACCTGGATTATATATTACTCGGTAAGATAAACTCTGATCCCTGAGGAAAGAAGGTTTGGATTGTACAGACAGGTAAATGATGCCAACTTATATGTTTCCATTTGTCAATTCTTCGAGGCGGGGAAAAAATACGGTTAAAATCTCTCAAAATATTTAACAATTTGGAAGTATAAGAAATAAAATTAATGCAAGACAAAGTGAATGATATAAATAATTTTAATCAAATCATTGAAAAAGAAACGTCACTCCTAATGTCACGCCTCTCTTCGTGGGAAGATGATGATTTCTTAAATTTTATGATTTAGAAGAAATGAAGTACATTATTTTTACTGTGAAGGGAATATTTCTCGTTCATTTTTATTGAGGAACAAATGCTTTAATTGCAAAAATCTTTTAAAAAACAAGATAAGGTTGTTAACCTCCCTGAAGAAATAAATGGTTCTAATTTTGTACAGATTAAAAAGATAGAAGATTTATCCTTCAGATCTTGTATTCTTGACTACTCTTGCTTCTGTAAAATTAAAAGAGGATATATTTTTGTGAAGTGTTTCTCTAATAAGATTGAAGAATCTGACGGTTTACATTGTTTCCTTTCCAAATTTTAAGAAGGTCAATATTTTTTTTAATTTATTGAAGAAATCGTCAAAAAAACTTTTAATTTTATGGCCAGAAACTTTGTATCTTCTGTGAATGACAAAGTATATGAGAAAAGGAAATACGGAGCAGAGAAAGATTCGTTTGCCAAAAGGCGAATCTGGATAAACTTTTGAATAAATAGTTTATGTCTTATATTTTAAAATATTTAATTTTTATTGTTAAAATATATGATCAATAAATAAATAAATATTTCAGTATATGTGGTTGTTTGGTAAATAGTTTCAGTTCCATTATAGTTATTTCGTGAAACATAAGTATGATGGTCTCACCTTCCTCATTCTAGCTTGTTTTATTCATTAACATGCTTACTTAAGTCTCTTAAAATACACTAACAGTAGAGGCGGTAACGATGTTTTTCTTTACTTAATACACAGAAATCCTTAGAAGATCAAATCACATTTATCAGAAGACTCCTTCATGCGAATATAATATACTGCGTTGTAGTGGAATCCCGAACTTAAGTTTGTCTAACGATTCCGGGATTACTCTTAAGTCCTTATGCTATCTTGTCCGAGTTGAATGTGATTCATGAGACTCAGAGTGGAAGTCAATAATAAAATGAGACGAATAAGACAACCCGTGTAGTATACAAACTGATGCAATACATGGAGACGATATCTATCACTTTACGCACAAAAAAGATCACTTCACTATTATGTAGTCATACCATAAATGACAAATACTGAGATTGTAATCATCTCCTTATTCACTTAATATACATACAAAGATCTATTCACTCACGAATCGAACTCTTGCGATGTACGTAATACATCATCCATGCCATGGGATATCGATCTTCAGATGGGAATAATAGCATGTAATTATTCAGAGTCTAATTCCCAATGCTCCGAGTCCGATATGAGTTCAAGTCATAATATCTCTGAGGCCTCATAAAAAATAAGGAAAATACAAGCCCTAGGATGAAGTGATTTTTAGAAGTAAAATAGTATTGTCCCTGATTAGTATGAGAATCAACAACTGAACTTCTCCTTCACAACCCTGTTGGTCTTGAGTAAAAAAAAATGTCCCTTCCTTCAAGGTTAATAGAAATACCAATAATAGGATACCAAACTTCTCTCTCTTGGGCCACAGCCTAGTCCCAGTTCTTAATTTTGGCCTTTTGTGAATTTGTGTTTGGTATCTTTTCTATTCACTATGACGTCAAAATCTACCTCTCTTGCCCAGCAGTCGGTAGGATAGCCGATACTGTCAGACGATACATCGAATTGAAAATTCTAGCAAGCCCGATTATATGATTGTCTAACCTTGTATTTCTATTAACCTTGCCTTCCTCTAACTATAGATTTCCTTGTATGGAGAAAAAAAGAAATTTATAATAAAATTAGCTAGAATAAATAAATACTAGCTAGAAGCTGTTGGAGATATTAAGTTCGAACTCTTAAATAATGATTTATCCCTGTGTATCATTAGCCCGGGTGAATAAGCAAAAAAGTATAAGAGAAGTGAAGCAATTGTTAAGCAGGCATCCAAAGTGTTTTTCTAACTAGTAAATACATAATTGTTAATTGATAAAAATGTCAACTCAATTTAATTTGGAAGAGCCCGTCTCTGGATTCAGTTTCGAGAACGCTCGCCGTAATCTTCACCTGCAAGAAAAGGGTTACAAGTCCTTCAAGACAACCAAGACGGGGACAACGATCTGTGCCTTAATCTACAAGGATGGAATCGTGTTCGGAGCGGATAATCGTGCAACAGCTGGAAATATTATAGCCAATAAATTCACTCTCAAAATCCACGAACTCGCCCCTAACATTGTGGCTTGTGGCGCTGGAGTCTCAGCGGATTGTGACAAAGTGACGGAGCTCCTCGCCTCACAACTCAAGCTCCACAGACTCGAGACAGGGAGACAAAGTCGTGTCGTGACAGCTGAGCGTATCCTCACTCAGAGGTTGTTTCAATACCAGGGCCATGTCCAGAGTTATTTGATCCTCGGGGGAGTGGATGTGTCTGGAAGATACATTTATGACATTTCCGCCCATGGTTGTGCCTCTCCCAAGCTGTACGCGGCCACGGGATCTGGGATGCTGGGTGCTATGGCGGAGCTTGAGAGTCGCTATAAAGTTAACATGACGGAGGAAGAAGCAAAGGAACTAGTTAAGGATGCTATTCTGGCAGGTATCTTTAACGACAACGCATCCGGATCCAATGTTGATATTGCTGTCACGAGGATCAGTGATGGATCTATGGAAATCATTAGAGGATACGCCAAACCGAACAAGAAAGGAGAGAGGAAAAATAAATATACTTATGCCAAGGGAACAACTGCAATCTTGAGTGAAGTCGTCAAGCCCATTGTCATTCCAACGCCTCAAGTCCAACCCATGGAGACATAAATACAATTCAATATTTTATATCCATTATTATTATTTCAATACGAATACTAAACTAATAACAATACTTTTACTCCTTTTTATTTTTCGTTTCTCTGAACAAATAAACGGATAATTTAGGAATCAAACTAATATTAATATATATAAACAAAAACATGATAAAATATTGGAAAAAGTAAAATTCATCCATATTCATTTGATTTCCGGTAGGCAGTCCATTTAAGGATAATAAACCAAGAGTTAGACCCAGAACAGCACGGAATAGGGACTCAAGTAGGCTCCTTGATTCTTCAGCGTTATTTTTTACAGAGAGGGCTAAGGCCATAGATGCACCTCCCATTTGAACAATTCTGTATGAGGAGGATAAAAAAATAAATTATACTCAATGTTATACATGTATTATACTTATTCGGACCGTAGCATGGGATATCTTTCAATGAGTACGAATTCCTTGCTATTGCACCATTTCTTAGCAAGAGGAACGGACCAGGACCGGAACGTCCAGTTAGAAGGGAGGCCTTCTCTACAGCGAAAAAACAACTGAAAATGACATATTTGTTCAAGTGTATATATTTTCTTAAATGATTAATAAGTCATGGATTACCTTACAATCAAAAGGCCCGCCAAAAAGAAGAGTCGAATCGGACTCCATGTCATCCATGGAGACTTCACAAAAGTCCGGTTAAGAACAAAAATTCCTAAATAAAATGAAATGTAAAATTAAAATTATATAGGAAGAAAGGTGAGACTACCGCAAACAACACCAAAAATAGATTGATGGGGGAAATTAGAGATAGAAACCACTTCGGAAATGAACAGGAATATAAGATAGACACCATAGAGTTTCCATATATTTCTTCGAAGGAGTATTTTAGATGTTGATCTGAATTTTTAAATTCCGAAAAATATTAATTATAAATGGTATAAAAATAAAAGTGTACCCGAATCCTGAGTTCTCAATGACTTCATTATTAAAAGTAGCAATTAGAACATACCTACAAAGTAATATATTCGTTTTTACTTCTACATTATTTATAATTATCAATATGAAATATGTATACTAAAATTACCAAATAACAGTATTGATTTGTAAGAACCTTGATGGATTCCCTGGATCCGACTTGCATACCATCGATGTTTGAGAGAGATATGGTAATTTGTGGGTAGGATCTTGGGTTTTGATCCACCAATAAGGTCGTTCACCCTGAAGGAATCTATAAATAATGACAACAATGTCAATAGACAATATGTTAAGAGGACTATACAACACCACAGCTAGAATTCATCAAATCAAAAGAAAGGGAATTTACATTTTCAATATGAAGTTGAGCCATTCACTGAAACATATTGCACCAAGGAATTTCATGCCTGAATTATATCTAAGTCCCACAAATACTGAGAAGAGAATGAAATAAACAAACTGGGTCTCTCCAAAAAGAGAGATCCACGAAGATACGAATAGCTTGTCTTGCCCAATAAATCTGTAATTCAGTTCCAATGAAATGAAGGATAATACATTATTAATTATTAGTATCTGTAAGTATTATGTATGAGTGTCATGGTTCTTACGCTTTCTGAATGGTATTGATGAAATACACTTCAGTGAAGTACAATTGAGCCATTTGAGACCTGATGCTCTCCATGATATTGGATCGAATGTCCTCCATAGTTGAAATAAACGTTGTATTGTCTTTATCACTTTATTGATCAATGAGCATGATTAGATGAAGAGATCCTATGCTGCTATGCAAAGCCGACGGGAGTTCAGGTATGAGATAAATGAGTGTTGTGATTGTTGAAGGAAAAGGAATGCCGAATGCGTGCCGCCACCTGGTGATGTAAATTTTGACACTTACTGAATTAGTTTCGACTTATCAGTGTATAATCATAATGTAATATACTAATAAGTAATAACCAGGGATCTTTGAGACTCTGAAATTCCTTTAATATTTATGACCATATTAGTTGTTTCTTGACTTTATGTATGAGTAATAATAGTTTTAATAGTTATTGTAAATATTTATTTATTTCTTGAGAGTTTAAAAATTATAAATCTAATATCCTAAATTTACATTTTGTTTATGAAAAGACAAGACATATAAGAAGAAGAACATGACATAAATAGTATGTAATTGGGAATTGCCAATTGCCTGAATTGACGACATGGATAAATCGGTAGGTAGGTAGGTAGTTAAATAAGCAGAGTGTATAGTAGTTGAGTTGACGATGCATACATATGCAAAGGTAACACGAAGGAAAGAGATATTAAATATTCGAAACCCTTCGAATTCATCTTCTCCCTCTCCTTCCGCCACTGGATCTCCCTCCTGCAGGAGAACGTCTACCCATTCGATCCCTGTGGTGACTACGACTATTTCCACTATTCATTCCCCGATGGTGATAATTACGATTGTAGCCTCCTTTGTTTCGATTATCAGTGCTGTTATTGTTAACACAGTACCGCTATGTTGTTGTTGTTGCTGATGATGATGGTGATGAGATTGAGACCTGGGATCCTCTTCCTGATGATGATGATGGCCGTGGTGAAGCTGGTTAGGATGATGTGGTTGTTGTTGTTGCTGATAGGGCTGCTGTAATTGATCTTTATAATTAATGGAGGGATCCATGTAGGACTGCTGCTGCTGCGATGGTGGTGGGGGTGGCTGTTGTTGCTGCTGCATTGGATGATTAGATAACCCATAGTCTGAAGAACTGCGCTCTCTCATGGCGGCATCAACCGTAGATTGAATAAGGAATTGCGCCAAAAGAACGGATTCTTCAGGCCCTGAGAGACTCACAGCCCTTGTAGGTCCTCCATCTTCATCTTCATTGACCGTGATCGTAGCACCACTCATTCGACGAATCTCCGCTATTTTAGTTCCTCCTTTACCGATAATGGAGCCCACGAACTCAGTCTCAACACTCATTTCTCTATTGATGATGAGTGCGTTGCTATCGCTGTGACTTCGTGCATTGACGGCGGCCATGAGCGCTAAAGGATTTAATCCAGGATCGTTGCTGTTAGTGGAAGAACGATTATACGATGCTGCATTTTCTGCTCCGACAGGGCCTAAGGCTGTTTTACCCAGTTCCTTCCTAAGTAATTCTGGTGGAGCAAGATGAGCAACATCACCATCGATAACATAAGCCTTATCGCCACAGAGAAAAACGGGTTTCCAGTCTCTAGAGCGAGGAAGGAGAGATGGAACATAGGGTATGATTTCTCCCCGAAGAGGGGTTTCCTCGAGGACAGTACAAACGTGGTATGCACATTGAAGACAGGCTTCACCACTCCCAGAAATCTCGACGCATCTCTCCGTGGAGTCCCCCAGACTCTCTTGTGAGACTTGAATGTTTGCACCTGTTAAATCCCGTATTTCCTTTACTTTGGACCCCTGTTTCCCGATGATGGATCCACATTGTGAGGCTGGAACGGCAAGACGAATCACTAAGTTTTGTGGGGTTTTGAGGCTGGAAATAAAGTCCCACAGTTTTCTCGTGATGAGACTAAATGCCTTGAAAATGAGTTCAAGGGACCCATTGATCATAAGAACTCGCTCATAAGAGTCTCCATCTGTAAGATTGATATTTGCTCCACTCTGGGAACGGAGCTGGTTGATGAGAGTTCCGTCAAACCCAAATAGATACTGAACCTCTTCTCGGGAAAGAATGATCTTCAGTGTGATAGCTCCTAAGGAGGGGCCATTCCCGAGGCCGCCGACGCCACTTAAACCAACGCTCGTTCCACCACCCGTATTCACACTTCCACCTCCTCCAACACTTGAATTATGTCCATTCTCAACTCCGACTCCATAGCCAGAAGACATCCTTACAGTTACTACTTTAGTTCGTAGTTACTACTTACCTACACCCCATTCACCGTCTAATCCCTTTCTTCGCCGCTCTCCAAAAGGACTATTTCTAATTACTAATTAGAAGAAGAAGAAGAAGAATTAATACAATACTCATCTATCATTTCCGATCCTATACTTACAAGTTAGTGTTGCATACATTAACATTGACGAGCGTACGTTGAGATTTGGGAAGTCTCTCTAGTACGTCCGCTATCAGCACTGAGTAATGCACGCCATCCAACACGCAACCTCTTAATACAACTTCATCTACCGGCAATCCATATTTATAAATTTTATATCATATTGGACAAGGAAAATCAAGATAGCTATAGTTCTGAGAAAAGAATTCGTAAAGAAGTAGCATGACTATCATGAGGGATTGGACATTGTTTGGAATGAATCCAATGATGTGTGATGCTCTGTTGTATTTTTCCATTCGAGATGTGCCGTGGTATTGGGGAGGTTGCGTGAGCAATCTATTCTTAAACTTACTCTTTCTTCTTCCCTACTGAATTCTCTCTCTCTCTCTCCCTCTCTCTCTTTTCCCTGCATCCAAGAAGGAACTACGAAAAAGTGTAGAGGAGACCGTAATCTTAATTAAATTAATTATTATTTATCCAAATCAATGAACCTACTTGAGCTTATCCTCTAAATTGTTGTGGTGGTGTGTAATTCTAGTTACTAATACTAATCTGGAATGTTTGGCTGGTATGGGAATAACTAAGTAGTCGTATTTATGAAGTGTACTAGGTTAGTTTTCTGAATGCTGTTGAGCCAGAAGTCGTGACTAGTGACTAGCAAGGATCCAGATAAAGGCGTTGACGCTTAGATTGAGGATCATGTCCCTCTACGACGATGAAGAGGTTGGATTAACGGATGCAGGAGAGGCAGTGGGATGGTCAAGAGGCATTCAACGTCCTGCTCCGCCCATTGTGACTCATACTCCACCTCCGATCTTAAAGGCAGCCAAGCCACTCAAACCCATAATAGTGCCCATAGTAGCTTCCACTGTTTTAACTCCTGCTACTACTAGCACTGCTAGTACTCCTATCCCTAAGAGGTCCAACACTCTGGCTCCTGTCATCAATCTCCAATCCAATCGACAGTCCTATAAGGCCCAAGTGGAGTCCACATACACCTACAACACAGACAAAGTATCCTATTCACTAGTCATTCTCACTCACTCACTCACTCCTCCTTCTCTTCTTATTCTTCCAGTCGAGTCGAACTGACAGGACTCTCATTCCTCTCACAGATCCCAATTGGACCCCTAGCAACGAATATGATCCTCTTTGGCCTAATGATTATGAAAAAGTCGTTGCGGGTAAGGAGGACTCTTTATCCCTCCCTAATATTCATAATACATCTCCCTCCAACATTCTAGATATTCGAGACATGAAGCGACAAACGCAAGAAGAGATTGCAGAAACAAAGAAACGACGTTATACAGAAAACTCTAGGGAAAGAGCACGAGAGCGATTTAACCAAACTCTAAGTCCTTCTTCTAGTGGCTTCTCTCGAAGGAGACACTCTGATGATGAAGAGGATGAAGAGCGCCGAGGCAGTCGACGAAGAAGAGAACGGAGGTCCAATACTGGCTGTAAGAATTTATTTTTCCTCTCCTCTTGGAATTATTTAAGAAGAAATACAAATATTGTTTATATACTACTTAATATAACCCTACTAAATATTAAAACAATCCCTATACCCAGCATCCAGCGCGGGTGGAGGAGCCGCTATTGCTCCCCCTCCTTCTCTTACAGAAACTTCCAATCCATCTGAATTTGTTCCTCCTGGAGGGAGTATGACAGATAAAGGCGGAGGAATGGCTGGACTTGATGTTGCAGCAAAAATCATGGCGAAATACGGTTACAAGGTAATAATGCATTAATTATTAGTATTATTTCCCTTAAATAACACTTATTCTTATCCTTAATACAAACTTATGTACTATGAATGTAGCAAGGTCAAGGACTTGGAAGAGATGAGCAAGGAATGTCCATGGCTCTATCTGTTGAGAAAACATCAAAGAGAGGGGGAAGAATCGTTCACGAAAAGGATTTAAAGCAACAACCACCTGAGGATACTTCGCCAAATACACTTCAGGGAAGTTTTTCCGAAGAATGTGGAGGAGGAGGAGGAAAGCCCTCAATTACGGATATGATGAAAAATCCATCTAAAGTGGTTTTGTGCAAGGTAACGTTCCCTTTCGAATTATGTTTTATTCACAATTACATCTTACATTCTTAGAATATGGTGGGACCCGGAGAAGTAGACGAGTTCTTAGAGCCGGAGGTAAAGGAGGAATGTAACGAAAAGTATGGTGATGTGGTTAGGGTTTTCATTTATGAAGTATCTAATGCCTCATCCGAGGAAGACGCAGTTCGTATCTTCATTGAGTTCAAACGGGTTGAGTCTGCCATAAAGGGTATGTGTATTACTCTTAATGATTTGAGAATTGACACTACATTTCTCTTCTTTTTTTTTTACTCTTTAATAAAGCCGTGGTTGATCTTAATGGTAGATTTTTTGGAGGAAGAGAGGTCCAAGCCAATTTTTATGACTTTCACAAGTTCAATAATCAAAAATTAGACGAATAAAATCAGATGCTCAATACAACATTCTCATTTTTATTATTTATTCACCTCGTTAAGGAAACAATTGTCAAATAGTTATTCAGGAAATGTGGGGTTTAGATAATTTTATTTATATTATCACGACAGTAGTAAACAAATTCAATGCATGTATTATAATTTATAAACGGAAATGAGGGAGAGAGAAAAAAAATTGTAGGTGCCACACAAATTAGAATTATATACAAGAAATTTGACAAATTTTGTTCCGTCAATACAACGCAGTAACAAAAAATAATCATCATCTAACAGAAAATACGTCTTTAAACAACAAGTTAACAATTTATTGACAAACATATTTTCTATCATTCCTGCATTTAAGATGTATTAAGTATGATCTGAAAGAGAGTAATAAAATACTTTTTCGTTTTTAAAATAAATCTTTAGAGCATTACCAAAATTATCTTTAAAAACAAAATGCAATTCCTGCAATATAGCAAGTGTAATTTCAAAAAAAAATTATTGAAGTACTTTCGAAATATTTCTAAATATATTTTTTTCTTCCATAAAATGTAGACATCAAATATTAGCAACAATGAGTCAATTAACGTTCGGCATAGGCCAAGCTGGACGAGTCTAGATCGCCATTTGTGTCTGAGTCACCAATGCCCCCAGAATTCATATTCGGTTCGGAACCTGACTTATGGTAAATCGGTACGGATTTACCTAGAACGGAATCCTCTGTGACCTAAACAATGGAAATTGTTGAAAATCCTTAAAACAATAATGTATTAAACTTAAAAAAATACCTCAACGGCCACGATTTCAGATCCAGGAATTTCAAACATTGCGTCTAACAATATTTTCTCTAGAATAGCTCTTAGACCTCGAGCTCCAGTTTTTTTACTGATGGTTTGACGCGCAATTGCCTTCAAGGCCTCTGATTGGAAAGTCAGATCCACCTAATAATACAAAAGGATATTTTTATATTAATTTAAACAATGTGTAACCTAATTCTACCTTATCCATGCCAAATAGCATTTGATACTGAGGAACAAGAGCATTTTTGGGTTCTGTAAGGATGCGGACTAGCATATCTTCGTCCAAGGAATGGAAGGGTACTAGTGAAGGAAATCTACCTACAAACTCTGGAATCATTCCAAAATCAATCAAATCACCCGCTTCTACATTAGCCAAATATCTATCCCTCTCCTGTTGATCTTCCCACTCATCATTGGAACTTCCTTCCTTCTGAGCAGATTGAGCTGCAGCTCTTCTTCCTTGTTCATTGTCTTGCGTTCCAAAGCCTATGATTATTGATTGAGCATTAATACACATTACTTCAAAGAAATATCATGTCAAATTTCTTACCAAGGTATTTTTCGTTCTTTCTTCTTGAAACAATTTTTTCAAGACCATTAAAAGCACCAGATGATACAAAGAGAATATTAGTTGTGTCAACTTGAACAGTATCTCCTCTTGTCTTGCGCGCAGAGTTCTTCTCAGGAACATTCACAATTGTGCCTTCCACCATTTTCAACATTCCTTGTTGAACTCCTTCTCCTCCAACGTCCCTTAGTTGATGTATCCCGGGAACAGCTCCAATTTTGTCGACTTCATCCAAAAAAATAATTCCCATTTGGGCCTTCTCCACATTATAATTAGCGTCTTGGAGCAATTTTGCCACAACACTCTCAATATCATCCCCTACATATCCTGCCATTGTTAAAGTTGTGCAGTCACATATGGCAAATGGGACATCTAAGCATCTTGCGATGGTTTGAGCTAGAAGAGTTTTTCCTGAGCCAGTGGAGCCAAACATCATGATATTTGACTTTTCTAGTCTTAAATCATGGGACTTTGCATCAAGGATATCACTCCCTGCAGCATTGACTGAAGGAGTTCTTTTCGTGCGATCCTGAGTGGGGGGAACGGAGTTTCCGTGAGGTAGCCCGGACCCAAAGAAGGATCCCATTCCCGCAATATGAAGTAAATCTCTATGAGAGGGAAGAGATTCTCCTCCATTCGTATTCGGAGAACCCCCCGTTGAACTAGATGTATCTTTTTTATTGAGGGGAATGTTGTGGAATATGCGTTTGTAGTGATTGTAGACTGCAACGGAAAGAGCTCTCTTGGCTGCATCTTGCCCAACAATGTGTTTGTTGAGATAGTCGAAAATCTTTTTGGGTGGTGGCGGCGCTCTTCTCGTACTGGCTGCAGCGGCGGCGGCAGCAACGCGCTGAGATGCTCCAGCAGATTCCCCTCCAGGAGTGGATTCCTTGGCCTTCGAGTCTGCGTCTGAGAGTACAACAAAGAAGTGAGAGCATTTCTCACATTTAACAAATCGCGTCGTGGAGACAAAGGTACTGACGTGTTCACAGGGATCCCCACATTTAGGACAAATCAGTTTGGAGCCATTGCTATTATTTTGGGATCCTCCTTTAGATGAAGAATCATCTCCAGAACTACTGAGACTCTGGGTCGTAGTTCTTAATCCTGCTGATGGAATGCGTAGGGGCACAAAGGCCCTACTCACTCCCTGGAGGAGCACACAGTGGGGAGGAGGAGGAACCACACATCGTCGCAACAAACCATATCTTACTCGTGACATCACACTGGAATTAATAATTATTCCTTAGAAGTTAGTTATTATTCTCAACACTCCGAAGAATCGTGAACAAATAAGAGACAATAATAATAATAACAAAGAATTGGACAAAAATTAGATTTGTCATTTATAAGTAGAGTTAAACATAAGGTCAGCTATGCATGATCAAAGTTCAGTTCTCTCTCACTCTCTTTTCATCCCTCTTTGTCTCTAGCTAGCTCTCTAATAAGTAATAACTTATCACGGCTGCCAGTCATCATTAATTTTATCATTATTTATATAAGGGAAAAAAGAAATAGGCTGTTTGTGTATGCAAGCTCAAGTATATATAATATTATTTATGTAATAGCTATAGGAGCAGATAATACTTATTTGGTCAACAAAATTCCTTACAGTTAGAAGTTTATATATTACTAATATTCTAGGGTTATTTTATAATTTATTATTATACGTCCTATGTACTGATTATTAAAATTTTGATTTGGATATATATAATATTATTATTATTATATGTGCGTACGAGTTGAATTTGAAACATTCCAAGTTTATAAGTGACGTCATTCAATTGCCATTATTAAACGTCTCTATTCATTATGTAACAAAGTATAATAAATAAAACTAGCTAATACTAACGATCAGCTCTCTGAAATAAATAAAAATGCAGTTTATACCAAGGCAATGAGTCAACGACTAATGAATTCTACCCAGATATGAATATTATATCATATAATTGAGGATATATAATTTATATGTCCTCAAAAGCGGGAGCGTGTTTTTGCAATTAGTCATCCTTATAATACTAAAAGCTGTCATCATTATTTTTTCATTCTTGACGAGGAAACATCTCAAAATTCATGATAATTATTCATAAATAAAAAGTAACCGAACTACGTATTGATTATTTTCATAAGGTTTAGACACGTGTAAAATTGCTTCGTAATGAAGTTTGAGATAAAGTATTGACTTAAGATTTGGTTTTGTAAGTACAATAATTCATTACGTTTCTTGTGTTGTGTTGGTTGGCCCTTTAGATGGTTATTTTTTGGGTTGTCCTTATCTCATTAATTTGGAAAATGTTACCAAAGCCGACAATAAAACTATTACAAGTGTTGTCGTAAAAAGTATCAGCAACGTTCTTCGCTCAGATTTTGTATTAAAGCAGCCGAAAACATTAACCCACATTTTCCAATGATGTTGCATGTCACTCGTCTAGCTCATTGTCTGAACAGAATAGCAACGCTCTGTCCTGATTATTTCGAAAATACAAACACTCTCATCTCTAAATTGAAGAAAGTATTTTCTAATTCATGTGATAGAAAAAGTAATTTTACTATTTTATGCTAAGTTCCCCTACCACCATCACCTATCTTCCCGCTTAAAGCAGTGGAATACTATGCCAAGGACTTCTGGTATGGATGAAAATAATGATGCAATAAAAAAAGTGAATGTTATGAAGAATGAGTCCCTTTTGTCAGAAATAGTGTTTGTTCAAAACAATTTGAATCCAATACAAGTAGCCATTAAAGCATTGGAAAAGAGATTGCCACTACTCACAAGTGTAACTATCGTTTAAAGTCTATGCCAATATATTACACTCGAACCATTCAAAACTAAATGTCTGGAGGTGATAGAGAAAAATAAAGGATACATCGAATTGAGAGAATTGGCGCCTGAAACCATCAATCACGATAGCGATTTTTTAGATACAAAAACACTCCTATTGTTAACTGTGATTGTAAAAGAGTTTTTCAGTGTGATGTCAGACATAGATATACCGAAAAGGTCCTGTTTGAAAGAGGTTCATGTCAAGGATATTATGATAGTGAAATTGAGCATTGATTTATGAAGATAGGTAAATGTTATCATAAATCATTCAAGTATCATTATTATTATTTATTTAGTTTTTATCTAATTAATTTATTATATTTTTAAGTAGTTAAATTTCATAATGTAATCGTTGTAAAATGATAGATTAAAATGTAAAGGGTATGTATTATTTAGAAATTATGAAATCATTCAACTATCCTCATAGTTAATACCAATGTTCCATTTGATTATCATATTCTTGACGTGAGCCTTCGTCAGATGGGACTTTATTGGTACATTTATGTACATCACGTTGGAAACCCTCTCGGAATGAAAATTTAACTATAGTAGTGTTTTGTATGTTAAAAACTCTATATCGTGATTCATGGTTTATGGTACCAATTTTCTGAATTTGATGTATCGCCATCATCTACAGACATTAATTTTGAAAGGTTCAAGCGTAATTTCTTGGCATAGATTTTCTACGATAGTTACACATGGGAGTAACGATAATTTCTCTTTCAAAGCTTTATTAGTTACCTGGATTGGATTTGAATTGTGTTGAATAAACATTATTTCATACAAAAGTGGATCATTCTTCAAAACATCTTTTTTTTATATATAAATTGCATCATTGTTTCCATACATAACATTCATACACTCTTTGACTGAATTAAAGTACTTGGCGTAGTAGTCGATTGTTTTAGATCACCTGAATTATAAAAATATATATTCACTTAAAAGAAATCAGGTCAGAGTGTTACTATTCAGTTCAACCAATGAGTAAGACAAGTGATATGCAACATAATTGGAAAATGTTGTTTAAGGTTTTTGGTTGCTTTAATACAATATGAAGCTCCGTTGGTAATGAAAATCTTCAGTCCTTCGCCTCTGAAATAAGAGACAAGAACGTTCCTGATACTTTTTACAGCAATACTTGTTATCATTGGATACCTTCCAAATTTATGAGATATGGACGACCCAAAAATTAACCATATAAAGGACCAACCAACACTGCAGTCATGGACCGATATCGAGTGTCCGTAGTTTCGTCTAATTCGTCCTTACCCTCAATTTTTTTTTAAATCTTGGTCAACACTACTTTACTTTGAGACTCCATTGACTTGGTGATGGAAAAACGAGAGAGAATTACTTTTCCATTGTAAATTTCCATAAACTTAACAAAATTTGGATGATTAACGATATGGAGTGGAATATTGCAGGAGAAAAGCATTTGGTTATATCTTCTGTAAAATTGGAATGTTCATAATTGGAATTAATTATATGACTTGTATACAGTTTCAAATTCCTTTCGTGAATTTGGCTTTTACTGTGTTGTTCTACTTTGAATTATAGTTCCATAATTACAAAGATGGCATGCCAAAAATCTAGAATTCTCGTCGTAATTCCATATATTTTGACATAAATTATCAGCGATCAAATAATATTTATCTATTCATTTACCCTTTAAAAGCTATTATATAAATATTAAATAATTTTGAAGTACAATATTGTTAATTAATTTTATATTTATTTTTATTTTAAACAAATTATACTTTCTTGAATGGAAAAATAACTAATATTGGACTTGTAAGTACAATGAAAAGTGTCTTTGAATAAACACAATTGATTTTTTTTTTAAATATATGTAATAGTGGCATTATATTATTTTTTTTTTTAACATGCGTAAAGGAAGATTACAAACTATCAAATTAACATAAGATCTATTTTTAACTAGTACAGTAAACCATTTCATTTATGTTTATATGAAACTCGAGTAAATATGTAACATAAATAAAAATTTCAATAACGTTTTTATAATTTTGTTTGTCTCAACGATGAAAATGGAAATTATTTATGGTACACTTCATAATATTGAATCCGATGCTTGGCAGTAACAATTTTGCAATTAAGGATAACTAAATTATTAATAGTATCAACGTAAATTATGTAACAAAAACGTGTCAATGACTTCGGATTTGATAGATAAACTGTTAACGGCAGTTTCTTGTGCATAAAATCAACTCTCTCCATGCCTTTGTTCAGAGAATCGCCATAATACATGAATTACTAGATATATGGATGATTGGAAATTTTATGAGTAAACAAAATCTCAGAGGCTCACCTTTTTTATTAATAATAACGAAGGAAAAATATGTTAACTCTTTAGTAGTCCTTCATAAATTCATTGAATGATGACATTAATAAAAAGTTATATTTGAATTTTTAAACAGGGAGTGAGCTACAAGTCTTACATTGGAATATTTTGGATTTAAAAAATTAATGTAAATATTTATAAACAATATAAATATAACTGACTATAATTATCCGAATAAATCTTCTAAATTCATTTTATACTAAATTTTATAACAGTATTTTTTATTAAAATAATAGATGCATGAATAGTTCTATCTTTTAAAATTGGAAAAGTTGCTTAAAAAGATGTTAAAGAGGATTTGGAAAGTTTCTTCATCGATTTCCAAGCAAAAATGGAGAGCTTTGAAAGTAGTAATTTATGTATTGTTTTATATAATAATATTAAAAATTAAATTATTTAAAAAAACTTTATTATACAATAACTATCAAACACAACCAACAAGAAATTTTAACAATATATTTCAGTTTTTAAAAATTGTATTGGAAAAGTATAAAAAATAATTATGACTATATTATACACAAATTTCCTTATTTGGTTAGGTTTTGCAGTTTAAAATCAAATAATTAGAGGCTATTTAGAACAGACTATATAAATAGTAGGTTTACAGTTGAGTTAATATAATATTAACGTTTTTAAAATGATAATACGCTTCGTTTAATTGGACTCTATCCCGTATTCCGATCGTTTATAATTGATATCCATATTTATCAGTAGTTGGATTCTGAATTGGCATCATTGAAATATTGATTAAGCAAAGTCATTGTAAGTTTCTTAATAACTATATGAAGTTCGAGCAAGCAATTAAATTGAACAGTTACAATGCCCATTATTTTAAATGAAGATTTCAGAAACAATAAATCTGAAATGTAATAATCATCTTAATACAATTCTTCAAATTAAGGAGCTCATAAATACCATAATCTGGTAACCTATAGCAATAGATTATTTTGTTTTTCCTTAAGGTGGGAAATCCTTTCGTCGCACACCACGTATCCATTTCTGGCGCATATCTATTTTTGAAGGAAATCATAGACATTAAATTAAATTTGAGGTTAAATCCTAAGTTAGATGGACCTGGATCTCTAGGAAATTTATGAATTTACTTATTTGAGCAACCGTAGGCATAACAATATAGAACCATGATTATTATTTCAAATGATAACTCAAACCAATGAACACTAAAACAACAAGCGGTTAAGATATTATTCTTGAAACCAATACCAAAAAAACTAAAGCAAATACCTTAGTTATAATTTATAAGTACTCAACCAATCACTGTAAATAGTTTGAATCGATCCAAACTGATTTTCTCTTAGAGACCAGTTCAGACCAAACTTCTTTCAATAAGAAAATTATTTCGGTTCTCTAAAATTACTAACGGTTTCAGACCGGCTTTGGATTTCCAGACCGAAACCCAAAACTAATATATAATTTTGTTTTGAGTATTTATATATTAATAACGTGTACAAGTAAAGATTTTCTACAAGATGCAACTAAAAAATGAGATGAATAATTTTAAATGAAGGATTTACAGTACTGGGACGTAGATAACTAAATTATAAATCAATTCTGTAATCTTTGACTATTTTATTACAAATAATGAATAAGAAGGACTTTATTTTATTTGCTTGAATAAAAAGTGCGCTTAGTTACAAAAAAGCAAACATGAAAATAATAAACTTTTTGTGGGATCGGTAAAACTTAATATTCCCACGATTACATGGCAACAAATCCAGTAAAGTCAGAGCTTGTAAAAATAAATGTACCAGAGGGAGTACCCGGCATTCGTCAGAATTATTACTTTATTAATATTAGGCGTCAATGAGCTTTGTTTTAAAAACATATGCTTGATGCTGAAGTCACGTTAATTTTTTTAATATATAACCCGTCAAAATAAATGCAAGCTAGAATGAAGATTCTCAAAATTTAATGTAGATTACATCTGTATTTTTTGGCAAATTATTGTCAATTTCTATCAAAAATTATTATTGTTAATCCTTTGAGTGTGTCGCAAATTGGACTTAAAGTAGCAAAAATTATCGTCCTAATAAAAATGACGGATTTTATTTGAAAGACCATATCGGAACCAATATATATATTAAATCAAATAAAGTATAACCATAAAAATTGCCCGTTATAAGCTACCACTGATGCTAAAATTAATTATCCTTTTGATCTATTTTTACTATTACTGAAAACTTGAATTAAAACAGGCAACCAACAATTAAGGGTTTTCTTAAAATTATGGTATTTTGGAAATAAGGACCTTTGTTGATTAGTCTTATGTTTATGATTCTCTAAAGAAACTACTTAGTATAATTTATTTAAATCATTATTAATATAAATTGGAAACTGTAATTGGAAAATAATTATTTTTTAGTGGAATGCTGGAAATGATTGGTTATGTTCAGAGCTGATATCTTATAAAGTTAAATAGAATGATCTTTAGCTCAGACTTCAGAGGCAGATCTGAAGTAGAGGAACCAAAAACATTTTATTACATTATAAAGAATTTTGAAACGTTATTCATTACGCTCTCCTTGGTCCTACCAGCATAGTACTAAAAATACATTATCTGAGATAAATCACTTCAGGGCACCAAAAAAATGCCCTGACATAAGCATCCCCATCAATGTGTTTAACTTTACACTACATTGACCACCTAGACTTAAATTATATTCAAATTTTAATAAATATTTAGCAATAAGAATAAGAAATGAGCGGTATGTAGAAAATTGCACTCTTACCTACCCCAGAATACCTATTTCCTACACGACCAATCCATAGGTAAGTGATTTGCAATTGGTGTGATATGAGATATTTCATAGAAAGTAATCAATTTACACATAAAATCAAGTTCATAATTTTTAATATAAATTATTTTTATTTTAGGGACACTCAAAGTCAATAATAATTATATCCATAACGAAAAAAAAAGTAGTAATCTTTGTAAAAAATAGTTACATAACGACCCCTTAGAAACAATAAAAAATGAACGGCCAAATGAACGCCGATCAATATCCAAGCCTTTCAATTTCCCCCCAAAACCACAATTTTTGCGTGAAATTTTTTTGTAGTCCTATAGAATCTACAATTTATATTAAAAAACATAATTTATGTTCGAATGATTGAGCAGATAGTTTGTCGTTGTTGTAGTTTTTTAACAACACCGCGTGGTGTTTTATTTAACTCTTCCATTTTAGGTTAGTATTTTATATCCTCAAAAATTGTTTTTGAGGTGAAAGTGATGGACTTACTTCACGTTTACAGTTCAAAATTAAAGTAGATATTTTTTTAAGTTTTTCTAAAGTAAATCCTCAAAAAATAATTGAACTAATTATTTAAACGGATAAATTTGCCCCTCAAAAATAAAGTATCAACTTCATATCGTGTTTGTACAAGATTATTAATTTTATTATTGTAATGGCCGGAGGGTAAAAATTTACATGAATAGAATTTTCTGATAAGAAAATAAAATACTATTATATGATATATTATTATAACTATGTAGTTTTATAAATTTGAATTTCCTCCTCAATTGACTCCGCGGTGACGTCATTAAAATAGCCAGCACAATTGTAAACAAAAGTATAGAAATTTCTTATCGGCACACCTTGGTATATATAGTATATTCTAGCTATTACCAAGATAGCTAAAGACTATCTCTAAGTGTCTTGGCTATGTTTTGCTTTGCTTTGTATCAATGTGACTATATATAGTCACTATGGCTCTGTATTTTCCTTTCAGCTGCTTTCATGAGTTAACTCTTGTATGTAGGGCTACCAGTGCTCGAGTTTCCCCCACCACCCTGATATTAGCTTTTACCGTTCATCTTGGGTTCTTAAGTTTTAATTTATGTGTTGCAAAGATTAAACAAGCTTAATATTGAATTCAGTCTGAACATTTTAGGCTACATGTTTTGTATATGAAGAAAACATCGGAATACAAAAAATGTTGAGTTTCTTTTTGAAAAATCAAATATTGCTGCCAGTTAACTGTCAGAAATCGATCCGAATAATCAAAACAAGCATTAAAATAGTAATGAAGTTCATCTTAGTAGAACCCATCATCACATATGATGAATAATATGTTTAATGAAATTATGGATATAAAATTTAAACATGATTGTTTAAAGTTCCAAGTATAGCTATTTAACCAAATATGAAATATATTCGATTGGGATATTTATAAAGTAAAGGTTACTAGATCCTAAAGTGTCCCAAAATCCAAGCATTTCAGAATTATCTATTATTTCATTAGCTGTACATTTCCCTTCACATGCACTCAAACATATAGAAAACTATCTTTATAATCAATAGAGGCATTGCCGTTTATCTGCAGTAGACCATTTGCAAATATTTTTTGCATAAGGATAATAAAATAAATTATTCTTAGAGGCTTGGTTTTTTTAATCGTTTGTTTTAAATAGCTACGTTTTAGGTTTTGTTGAAAAGTTCGATGGCAACCCTGTCGGTATATATGACTTACAGCAGATTACAGATGAGTTTACAGCATTCTACGTATTAGGGAACTGAAAAAGGGATTTCGATTAATTTATATAAATCATAAATCAATGTGTCATTTCATAGTCAGTCATTGATTCTTTTATGGATAAAATTATCAATTCAATGTAGGTATATACTCATTATTACTTAAAATCTAAATAACAATTAGCAGTTATACAGAAGACTAGCTTGCATATGGTTTTTTTTTTCAAATTTGTCATTTCTCTTTTGACAATCGAGGTTGAGAGTGGATTAAAAATCTCGCCGTGACTGAACCGTTTATGTGAGGTTGTAAATTTGAGGTATTTTTGGAATGCAAAATGAAAAGAACCCCGAAAATTAATACGGTAACCTTGACAATTAGAATAATGTTTGAGAGGAGAGTAGCTGTCATAACTTTTTATTAAATTAGATGCGAGCAGCTAGAGAATAAAGGAAATAAACACAAACTCCACTTTATATGAAGCAAAGAAGTAGACCGGAGATACTCCGTTTTCGATATTCACTTCTACTCTGATTCCAACGGGAACTTACATTTATATTTATAACTCCCCAAGAATCCTCTGCGTTAGTCTCCGTCATTCATGAGCACACACACTCGTGGTTACACTTTATTCCTAAATGTGCACTCCTAATAATGCTGACAGCTTTAGAGAATAAGAACACTGTTCCAGTTGCCAATTAAAAAACTTACACGCTAAAACATGCTCAGATAAAACTATCAGTCTTCAGAACTGACAATAAATACTCTTTAGTTTTTGATTATTATAACTTACAACCCTAAACATAAGTGACTATTTGGTAAATTACCGTCCTAGTATTCTTTTTGTCACAATTTACATTGCCCTGATATTTATTTTTAGTGTTATTTATTAGTAAATTCTGTAGTACATAAGGAAATTTGTTTGTTTTTCCCCTCTATATATAGCCACATACAACAAATAAAAATGCTAACTCACACAGCATATTAAATATATGTACATTTCAATATATATTATCATTAAAAATGTGGTATCTTCTTAATGATATGAGTTTGATAACTATATTATTTGAAAAGGTGATTTTTTGTGTTTGAAGGCTTTGCTTATGTAACAACATTATATATTAAGATTTTTTTCAAATAGCGCTCTTGGTAGAGAAAAGTTTTTCTATTTTGTTATGATGGTAGTGCCCATTCAATAAATTAAGAATTACTATTATATTATTGTCAAATGATTATTTCCTGAGTTATCAAAAACATTGATTCATTCTACACTAGATATAAAATGAATATATTATATTGTACGTGTTGGAAGTGATAAAAACTCGTTCCATTTTCTGACTCCTATTTAGAAGAAGTACTATTAAAAATCAGTTATCTTCCTTCTTTGCATAAACAATAATAGTAGCCAGGAAGGTAGGCAAGAAAAACTGACAGTAGGCGTGTATTAATTTTAAGTTTCGCGGAGATGGAAAGTGAGAATGGACACTCGGCACTTTGTATTCTCTAAGCCATTCAAAGATCATAGTACTAGTAGCATAGTCGCTTTATTGAGAAAACTCACTTCTTTTGGGGTAGATTGGATATTTATATTATTATTCTATTTATAAGACTCTTTTTTTACTACACGAAGTAAATATCAGCATCACCTTTTTTGTCCGAGTAAGTTATTCAAAGCTTTAAAGGTAAGTAAAGTAACTAATAATAATTAATTATGTATATTAATCATATTCAAACAATTTTTTATCTATCTCCACTACTAGTAAAGCACCTAATGTGTATAAGTAGAAATAACAGACGGGATAAGATTTTGCATAAAACCTTCAAGTGGCTTCATCTAACTTGGGTCCTTCATTGCTTCCTTATTTTCATTCTTCAGAGTCACATCATAACTCATTCAATCTAATAATTTAATAAGGAGTTGTCCTTACTCCCTATAAAAACAAAACCAATTTGTATTAATATAACTTATAAGTATATTTTTGTCCTTAAAACAAACCATGTCGGTTTTGAAACAATTTCTTAGAAGAAAGGACCTTTCTTGTCCCATATACCACCAAATGATGAAGAGATCCTGGTCTTGGAAAGGGAATGGTAATGAAAAAGAGGGAGGTCATAAGTTGGAAGATCCCGTGAGAGAGGTTTTCATCTCCCAATCGAATGATATATTTTCGAATCTAGCGCTAGAGGATTGGCTTTATCGTCATCATGACTTTCAACACAAGGTAAATTTCTTCACTGTTAATATTATTAATAAATAATGTATGTTTCATCTACATCGTTTGTTACTTAACTTCTATTTTGATTGGGAAATATTGCACATTCTATCTCTGGTGCCACTGACGCATTTGTGTAACTTATAGTTGGTTTTTTCTTTGACTTTTTTTTTTTTAGAAAACCAAGAATGTTGTTTTATGAAATATAACTTTTGAAACACAATCAGAATGAGTACATGTATATCTTAATTTGATATTATATTATATTCATACAAATCTCATTTCTGCCTTTAAAAAAAAAGTATTATAAGGTGTTTTCTCCGATGCAACAGATAGTATAATAAATCATAAATCGAAAGAAACTCCCTGTTGATTGTATTTTCTCAAAAAAATGAAGTCTCAAGAAACTTAATGCTGCATTAAAAATGAGAGAAACTAAATATTGCTTTGTGTCTCATTAGATGCTCAATACATGCAATTATAATTCTTTATTTTCCTTATTTTAAAAGGAGAAAAACTTTTTATTATTATTAAATTTGGTTGTTGATTATGCTTCCAAGATGGCTGACTTCCAACAAAGATTACTTTACGTGAAAAAGTTGTATAATAATATGTAGTATAAATTATAATTATATTTCCTTATTAGTGACAATCTCAACATTATTGTCGTCAGTCTCTGTCAACGTAATTTTTCTTATTATCTACTTCTACTATAATATTGTCATTTGACGACCAAATTAACCTACATATCTAGAGTATTAAAAAAATACTACCAAAAACAAGTTTGATGTACTCTCAATAGTGTTGTATTATAATCAGTTTGAAGATCCAAGTATGGGTTGTTCTTAATGTTAGTACCTACTCGAATGTTACTATGTTCTCATCATGAGCTGGCCTTGACTTTAATTACTAATGATATGTAATGTTTCGTTAGTTATGCGTGTATTTTTTGTCAATCATTATATACCTACAATAACCCCCCACCTTAAAAAAATACTCACTGAAATACCTAACTAGACACGGAGTGTTTTCATTCAAATAATAAAAAAATAATGGAATTATATCTTGCGTAAGACTGAACAAAGGGTTTTTATGGCCTTGTTTTGTTGATGGTTTAACTCTTTTTCTAGCATTTACTTTTACTTTGGAGAAATAATCCATGTGTTGTTATTGGTCGACATCAAAATCCTTGGGTAGAGACTAATGTTCCTTTCCTACGAGACCATGATATCGATTTAGCACGTCGCAACAGCGGCGGTGGAACGGTTTTCCATGATTTGGGTAACATCAATTGCACGTTCTTTACACATCGAGATCAATATAGAAGGAGGCACAATTTGGAAATTATTTGTTCTGCTATTCAACGCTTGACGAATCTTGATGTGGGGATCAACTCTAGAGAAGACATCGTTTTAAATTCGGAGCATAAGGTATTCCCTTCTTGAGAGATATTTTTAAGGAAGGAATTTTTGGGCCTGGACACAAAGTCATCCACATTTTTTAGATTTCGGGGACGGCTGCCAAATTAGGAAGATGCTCTGCATATCATCACTGTACAGTTCTCGTAGATGTCAATGCTGCTGTTCTCCATGATTCTCTTAGTTCTAAAGTTGTAAGATGTTTCCCTCTTTGATAATAATTAATATTAAAATATATTTACAATGGTCCTACTTAGGGCAACGTGGAGTCAAGAGCAACTCAGAGTGTCAGAGTTCCAGTGAAGAATATAAAAGAGGCATATCCATCTGCCACAACAGACTCTCTCCTAGAGTCTATTGGATTTGAATTCCTTCGAACGGATATTAATGGAGAGGATCAAGGGGTTCAAAATAATAAAAATTGGGGTTTTCATCTCGTGAGGCCCGACAATGATTGGTATAATGGAATAGATGAAACTAAAAAGGAACTTCAGGGCTATAATTGGGTTTTTGGGAAAACTCCCAAATTTAAGGTATATTCATATTCATTGATCCACTCCCTTAAATTTTGTATTCTGCTACTTCTTTTAGGTGATGAAAAAATTTCATCTTCCTGAGACATTGATGCCAGATATATCTGGGTCATCTTTGGCTATTGAGTTGGAGCTTATAGTTGAAAAAGGATATGTTAGTGATGTTAAAATTACACTTCCTAGGGGCATGTTGGATCCAGACTATGATTTAGCTAATATACTCTATGGACAACCATTCACGAGGGAACTTCCTTTCGTTGTACATAAATCCTTAAATGAAGTCCCTGAAGAAAAAAGGAGCTTTCTTATTCAATGTGTGGAAGAGTCTATTCGTGACGTTGTTTAGAATTATACAATTTATTAATTTGTGTGTTTTTATGGTTTGTATTATATAAGTAATTATAATTTATATGATATTTAATTATGTCCATAATTAGTAAGTATTCTTATGTACTTTTGAGTCTCTTTAAGTTAGATGAGCACTGACTAGATTTGTTTATTAATTGTCTGGCCTTAGGGGTACCATATACAACAGTAGTACAGCTTGTTTTTTGGTAATATCATAAAATAATAAAATGATAGTATATTTTGTACTTTTTTAGAACTCTGATTTATGAATTACGCGTCACGTCATAGTTAATATTATTTAACTATTTTTGTAATATATAATATACATAATTTATAATTATCCATGTATGATAATATTTTGAATTATAATTATTAATTTATACATGTAACGTAAGCTTACTTTACTTATTTTCATACAATATCCTTGCAAGTATAGAGGAAAAAGAAGTATGTATAGTAATATGTAGTTATATCGAGGTATTGAAGGGATATATTATCTATATCATTTATGAACATTTATTTTAATTAAGAAACATAATCGTATATCATTATGTTAATATTACGTATAAATCTTTGATAAATAAAGATTTGAATTTATACTAGAAACTTAAGAATATTAAATGTAAATCAAATAATAAGCATGAAAGAGAAAATAAAAAACATTAAATTTATTAGCACTAATCCAAATACATATATTTTAAAAGAAAAGACTAAAAAGTCAAAACTACGATGATTTAATGTAAACTAGAATTCGTTAAATTTTTCAAGTATGAAATTGATTAAAATCGTCAATTTCAAGTAGAATTAGAATACATTAAAGAGAATGAATTGACCTTGCTAACAGAAATTGTTTTATTCAGATCTTAAAATAGTAATACATTTTTATAATATATATATAATTCAAAGAAAAACAGGATAAAATATAAATATTTCCTTTTTAATTTTGAATGTTTATCGGTCATCAATGAGTATTTTTAAAATGACTATTAATTAAATATAAGAAATGTTATGGGAAACATTTATTAATAATCTTTATTAGTGTGTGGATCCTAAATCTTCATGTGGGTAATATTCCAATAGGTGATAAGCAATTAAGTTTTTAGAAGATGATTAAGACTACCTAAGTGTCGAACTTGCAATTATATTAAGGTATTCCAATAAAAATCTACAGAAATTAAGAGGTCACTTATAATTTATTATTACATGATCATTTAGCACTCAACAATTCACAAAATCTAATATGCATTCCAGACAAAAGTATCGAGAAAAATGCTGTATATTTATTAAAAGTCTAAGATTGACTTCTACTTTTTTCAAAGGGATTTCAGCCTTATATACATCAAGGGCACTGAAGGATTCTTAACAATGAGATGTTTTTCTCCTAATAAAGAGGCGAAAAAAAGTCGACTGTGGAAGGAACATGCTTCAAGAGTTTCAACGAAGGAGCTGTGGATGATAAATGATAACTCTTTGTTCCTCACCGGGTAATTCATTCGGGATTTTTTTATTTTTGTGGAACTCTTTAAGTCCCAAATAACTATTTATATGTAATATCAGAATAGAATATGCTTTGTAGACCAAAATATTGAGAAAAAAAAGAAGCTCATTATCTTTACGAGTCTAGAATTATCTTCCACTTGTTTTCCAATCACAATAGAGATTCAGTAGTAATAAATAAATCAGGCGTGAGCTTGAAGTGTCAAGGGTATATAATTATCCGAATAGACTGTATATCATAAAGTCCAACTTATAGATGTGATTGAGATGAGTGATTTCTCCATTACATACATCAAGAACATTGAAGGACTCTTATTAATAAAATAGTTTTCTTAGAGTAAGAGACGAAACAGACTTGACTTTCAAGAATTTCAAAGGAGGAGATGTGGATGAATGATGAGAACTCTCTCTGTTCCTTACTGGGTCTTTCAGTCGATTATTCTGTCGTTTTAAGGAACTCTCTAGTTATTATTATATGTAGAAGTATATGATGATTCGGTGGACGATCTTGAGAAGTGTATCTATAGGCACTGAAGTCACTATCACAGACCTTGCTTTGAAGAAGCGCCTGCACAATGAACGATATTTCCATTAAAGGAGATGAGATCCCCCGAGTTAAACACTTATTTAAGGGATCTTGCCTTATCCATTGAAGGACGAATGCTCCACATTAGGTACACAAGTTTTTAACAGAATATATATAAGCATATATTATGCTACTGTTAGTCAACGAGAAAAAGAGAAAAATCATGATACGTCGACAAGTGCTTGTGTTTAAAAAATACACATTGGTTCCTTCTGGATTTTTTTGAATCAGTATGAGTATTTTTTGCTCTTAATTGTCGACAAAATATTATGTTTGAAATATACATCCAAATATTTCGTTAAAACTTGATTTTTCTCAATAATATATTGATTTAAATATACGTTCCTAATAAGGAACATTCGGCGTACGAAGATATACATTTTTATTATAAAATTGATGTATCACTATTTGTTTTTTTTTAAACTTTAGGATTATCTCCAAGACTTTAATATGGACGTGTTTCAAAATCGCCACCTTCATCCTATAGCTACTTAAAAAATATAACATCAAAGAAAACGAAACAGAAGTAACATTGGTTCGATAATAAAAATAAAATCGTTAATTTAGTTTCAACGTTCGCCAAAGTAATGTCTAACATTTTGATAAAGTAAAACTATTTCGGACGTGCCCCGTTATAGTATGCAAATATAACTAGTCGATGGGAGTTGTAGATCTGGCGTATCACCTTCTTGAGCTGTATGTAATTAATACTAAAACAAAGAAAAGCTACCAATAGCTAATGTATCATTTCATTGATATGGCTTTAGTTAATTTCTGGTTGCTATAGTATATAGACGCGACGCTCATTCCTTACATGTAAAAAAAGAAAGACGTAATGCCTTAGGTTTTGGCCTTTGGAAAATCATGCCAGTCAATCATACGTGGACGTCTGACCCCAAAACTCCCAACAAATATTAAGAAAAGAAGATGTGGTAAACCTTCGAATGAAATTTGTTTTTATTATATGGATCACCTGCCTGGATAGGCAAAAATGATGAGTTATGTCAGATGTGTCGTTCACGAACGTAACTGCTCTCAAGGAATACTACAGTCTATAACTTATGTTTTTAATATTCCTTGCCACCCTATGAGCCGACTCTTTTAAGTGAACAACAGGAGCCAGCTCACCCCAAATGATGGATTTCTTGGCTCTTTATTATAAAATATTTTTTTTGTAGGGATGAAATTGGAATCGGATATAGTATGATTTTTTTTTTTTTTTTTTGGGAGGACCAAAAATTTTAGAATTTTTTCTAAAAAAAATCTGAAGAGCCGGCCCTTTTTAGTGAGCCGATCCAAAAGAGCTGGAATTTCCATCAGTACTCTTCTGACTTTTGGGTAGTGTTGTAGTGTGAAAGGTAATGTCTGTATCACTCCAGGGAGTACTATAGAGGTGGAGAATGTACTGTTTTTAGTTTACTACCTTAGTAGATCCACGTTGTTTTTCCTTTTTATTTAGTTATTAAAAGCAGAGCCCTTTAAGGATAGGTCTAATAGGGCTCTGATTAAAAGTATCCTGAGGTTTTCACTTGAGGTGATTCGGTTATAATTGAAGAAAAGGGGTAAGATTTTAATTATTATGTTAAGTTATTTCTGTATCAGACAATTGGTCAACTCCAGGGCCGGATCAACGGCGTCCAGGGTCTCCATAGTGTAGGAGGAGAAGAATGCTGGAGGTTTTCAGCAATTCCTCTGCAGAGGTGGGGGACGCTGGACCTATTAAGCACTTTTGTAGTAAGTGCAGCGTGGGGATCTAGTGTTTCAGCCCCTTCAGTCATTATCAAAAATCCGGCCCCGTCATGGTGTCCTTTTATTTACTACTACACTTACGAAATATCATCGAATGTTTGCAATGATAACTATTTTTGATGATTGAATCACACTTCACTAGTTATTACATGGTTGTGGAGTCTTATGATGTTTTTATAACACCGACTACACCACCCTAAATGTATTATATTTATTCATGATATATATTAGTTATTACCATCAATTTTTACTTTTTAGATCTTGCAAAATGTATTACTACTGTCCTGGTTGCAATTCAAGCACCAAAGTCAAGCTATGATCTCTTGCTCATGAACTTGAACCTGAGGATCAAAATGTGTTCTTTCAATCTTTTCCAAAGGATGCTAACCTTGCGACCAAATGTTTGAGCCTTATTCCAAGAAAAGACTAGAAACCCAGCCAACATTCAAAAATATGCAGCAAGCATTTTGCCGATTTATATTTCAAAGCAGAAAAATGCGACACAAATATATATAGAAGCAAAAAAAATTCCAAAATGGTCGGAAAAAATTAAAAAAACTTGCTTTACCAACTTTATATCTAGGTCTTCCTTCCTATTATTCGAACGTATCATCTAATCCAAGACTTAGCGTGAGTTCATCTTCGGAGCAAAGGCAAGATATTTTGTTCTTTTGCTTTAAAATTAAATACAAACCAATTTTAATTTTTAGATTAGGAAACGAACAAATCAAACTTGATGATTTAATAAAAAGGTCCGTTGAGAGGGACAAAGTTAAAAATATCAAGGATTTGAGTGAAAAATATGACTGTTCTTGTAAGTTCAAAATTGGGACGTACAAATGTATTCTGTTTAGATGGTTTTTGTATATATATGTTTTGAATAAATGAACCGTATCAAATAATAAAAAAATAGAGGAAGGCTTGAAATGATTTTCTATATATTCTTCAAATGAACCCCACAGTTAATTAGAATAAAAAAATGACATTAGCAACGTGACTATCAGAAATTGTTGCCACTACGTTAAATGCTATTGGTGTTAGTAGTTCTAAAACTTTGAAATACCATTCTTTCATTGTTCTAGATGATATATTCACTATCGGTATCATGGGAACTACATAATTGACCAGCAATCGAATTTACTCAAAAGCAGGAACTGTTATTTATTCCATCTTCGTTGAATCCATAAATTTTTCCATTCATATATTCAACCTTTTGAGAATATACTTTGCCTAAAAGGATCGACACTACTTTTTCATTATCGTTCAAATCCTTGAATCTTTGCTTTAGGTAATTTTCTGTTGACAGCGGAATCCCTGTAGTAACTTGCATGGAGGGGGATATTTGCATTAAAGAAGTAGGGTGATTTTCCTTCTCCAAATATAAAGTTGATACGAGATATAAAAATACAACAAGAAATATACATATTAATATAATCTATTAAATAAAAATATATTATAAATTAATATCATGATTTCCTTCGGAACAGTAGCCTTCCATAATTCTTGAGGATTCCAATTTTTTGGAAACTTAAGTAGAGAATAATTTGTTAAAACCTTTAATGAACCTGAAACCAGTCCACATAGTCCAGTAATGCAGGAAAAGTTTCTCTAATCACCATTTCTGATATATTCTTTCCAGCTTCCTTCGAGGTTATAAAAACCTTCTTATCCATATCACTCAACCACAAATGTCACTTTTTATCAAGACTGAATGGTAGCTTACCATTCATTATTTTTCTAACAGCTATCTAACATCATTATAAAATATAAATCACTGCAGTTCAAGTTGAAACGGAGGGTCTTATTGTCTTTAAAGCCAAATGCATTTTGGAAAGTAGGGTTGATGAAGATAATGTTAACATTACATAAAGAGATTCTTAAGGGTTTGAGAAACTTATAAAATGGATCTTTCATTAAGAGAGAGACCAGTACTCTAGTAAAGTCCAACTTTTCCTAGTCCTCGTGCATTCGATTCAAAATGCATCTGAGTCAGAGACGAATCTATGAAATTGAAAACATTCGAATCAGGACTCGAGTGTTATACTATTATTAATTATAGCTATGCTATAGACTAAGAGCCTCAGACGCAAAAATAGGAACAGCAGCCTTCTTATTCCTATGTAACCGATGCTGACGAGAGCAATTCCTGAAATTCCTATTCAAAATGATATGAATATTGAACAGATATAGCAGATAACTTCATTGTAGATATCGCCAGCAATGACAAAGAATTTCTTGAGTTGATTTATCTCCTTTGTACAAAGGAAAGGCTCCTGAAGATGAATATTTGAGGGTTCCATTTGTTAGTAGTGTTTCATCTACGTTTCAAAGTAGTTAAAATTAATCCTTCGTAATAGAAGGCATTATTAGTCACTGGAATTCAATCCTCTTGATAATGCAGCTTAATCAAACCCATAATGCTTACCACGAGTTTATTCTAGGAACTGAACCGTAAAAAAGTTTGTTTACGGTATCTCAAAGAAATATTGCGTGGTAGGTGGACATCCAGGTCTTGAGAAATCCATGGTATAAGCCGTATAACTCATTTCATTGGTACTGCTCCCAGCGTAAGCATCTTAATTTTTATTTGTTATTATTCCACACGTTGCGTCATCATATTTCAAAATAAATAAATAGTGTACTAAGAAAAGGCTTAAAGTTTTACTAAACGTAAAAACAATGATCCTTAAGTATCTCAATTTGAGATACTTAAGGAATAATCACCTCCATCAAAAATATCTCTTCTCTACGCTTAAGCTCCAAAACCTGCACAAATCCCTACAGGAAAATGCTCCCATCAATGAAAAGGTTTCAATTTCAGAGACGGGCTATGTTCCTCCTTCTCCCGGCAGCTCCCACATGAATTCAATTGTACGATACGTCTTACTAGAAAGTAATCTCCAGGTACACAAATACGATGCACTTCTTCAAAATAAGATCCCTATCTCCTGTAAAAGAAACAAAAAGGGCTACGAGTCCCTCTTTCACACGCATGGTATATCTCCTGTCGGACTCAACTGGAGTTTGAATGAAGAGAAGTCTGTTTTGAGGCAAGGTCTTCCTGTAAAATTATACCATATTTAAATATAATTGTTAAATTCCTTAATATTATTTAATAGTATCTCATTTCTATGTATACAGAGCTTGGAAAAATCTGGTGGCCATTTGCCAAATAAACAATTCCAAAGAAGTAGCCCTGGAGTTTATCTCCATTCCTTGGCGAAGGAAAGAATCTTACAAGAAACATGTTCTTGGCATGTATGTTGGTCAGGATCTAAATAGACATGGAAATGATGCCTTCCTCCTTTGGAGCACACTCATTCAAACTCACAAGTCACAAACATTCTCTCTTGAAGAGGATGCTCATATTCACAAACGCGTAAAAGATCTTCAGAAAGAGGGATACGTGTGTAATGATATATATAAAATTATTGCGAAGGAACTGAATCGGCGTTATCCTTATAGTATAAAGAGAAGATATGAATTACTCTACTGTAATGGAAGTGAGAAACGGTTAAAAAAACGTTTCGATACGGATGACGATCATTTGCTTCTTCAAAGTGTTCTCAAGTATGGGGAAAACGATGAAACATTCTCCTCTGTGGGAAAAGAAATAGGTTCCTCTTTTGAGTTTGTGAAGAAGCGATATTATATACTTTTATTTGGATCAAAGGTGGAAAGCAAATCCAAATTCTCACTGAATGAGCAAAAAGAAATGATTCGCTCTATTTTAATCGAGGATTTTCCTAGTCACGAGCCAGATAATAAATTTTATGAAAATCTTAGGAAGAAGTTCAAGAGGAACCCAAAAACTCTTAAGGATCATTGGACCAAGATTATTCTTCCTGTTATACGTTCGCATGAAGAGGGTATTCTTTTCGAAAACTGGAAGTATTCCTGTTTACAGCACGTTTGCAAGTCTCTATCCGATCCCAATTCTGCAAACTATGCAGTCAATTCCCCTCTCGAGTTGAATTATTCAGAGATTATTGAAACTGTCAATGGGCAAACAAGGGAAAGTGTGAAAAACTTCTTACTTCGTGTTGTGAACCAATTTAAAGAGAGTGGAGACTTTGGTGATATTCTGAGGAAAGCTTCTAAAACGTATAAATATAACCATAAATCATTGTCGAGCCAATACAAATTCAGCGAATTGGTTGATTTATATAAAGAAGTCAAGAATGAATTAAAATAAATAGACCATATAATATTAATAATTAATTATCTATTCGTTAATGCTTAAAAAGTTTTTCTAAGACCTAATAGTCCAATCATTAAAAACACTTCTGTCAATGCTGGTAAGCAACTCCCAAATCCAAAAATCCACCAATATAAATTACAATCCCAAACATCCAAACAAAAGTATGTCATGGCCACGACAGCAGAAGCATGACTTCCTATCGATAGTAGAGTAACGCCTGGTGAAAACATAGAAATTCCCATTAAGAACCCAAATAATTCGATCCCCATCAATCCTATGGATATACCTAGGGTGGCAGATGGATTGTTTCTATGATATGTATAAATATATTAAATTGTATTTTGGATACCTAATCCAGTGGCTAGTTCAATGTCCTTTCTCGCATACTCCTCCTGCTTGTATTCAAAAGGGAGACATGCCTTCACATTTTCATTTCTTGAAATCAAAATAGAAGTAGTTACGACAAAATGAGCAATCAATACTAAAAATCGTGTCGGTATTAATCCACTGGCATGAAGCATTCTAAGTAATAGTTGTATCTTAAAGACAATGACTATTTGCTGACTAAAAACTTATAGTTACCTTAGAAAGGTATAATACTATAGCCGTCTGCTTTCTAATTACTAAAGATTTAATGTACTGTACATGTTTTGAATTTACGCGGTCAATATTATAATATATAAATATATTATATGTTACGTGCAATGTGGAAAATCGGGCATTCTGCATAGTGCCAGGGCAATCTATAAAATTTCCAATAGGGTGGTCATTTTACTTTTATTTACATTGTCAGGTAAAACGATAGTTGGTAAATTGATTATTAAACAATTCATTGCAAGCAATTTAATTGTTAAGGATTTAATTTAGATACAATTTCATTGCAAGCATTTTGATAATCTAGTTTATTTTGATTGAAGTTTATATTGAATTAAGGTAATCAATAATATGATAAGAAATTGCCACGAGAGACTCCATTCTACTTTGCAAAATATATCTCAGCTAACAGGTTGTGCAGTTGTACAGCTGGTTCCTGAAGGGGATCAAAACCTATCGGCACAAATATTCTGAGTATCAAGGACCCCTTCCAATATTATATAATACACCCCAGGGGCCCATGGGTTACGGAAGTGAACCACTTGTCACAAGGAGGATCAAAACATATCGCCGTTGCTATTGAGTATCAAGCACCCCTTCTAATATCCTATGATACAGCCCGGGTGCAAGTGAATCACTGTTCCAAAAGGTGGATCATTACCCACCGCTTCCCTGAGCATCAAGCCCCCTTCAATATCCTATAATACCCATGGGTTGTGTTACAGAATATATATTTAATGTAAATTTTATTTATTTTCTTCAAAATAGACAAAAACAAATATATTTTTCAACATCAAATATAATCATTTCCAAAAATCATCTTTTTGAACATAATAATACTTAATTTTTATCTAAATATTTTTACTCAATATATTATTAGCATATACACATTAACCAATGTAACTACTTCTGGAGTATGTTGTGCAATTACAGAGGTGTGGCGTTTTTTTTTTTTTTTTTTTTGCAGTTTAGAGTCTGCTCAATTGCACCTCTTAAAGCCTTGTCCATTTCCATCCAACAGAATTGATACGGTCAGTCGCAATATAACTTCCTTCTTTCTGGGAACTACATCTACACCTTTCAAGGCTCAAACTGGTTTCTTACATTGATCTGTTTTAAGACATCATTTTTTGTCCCTAATCCGTTCTCTGCTACATGGATCACAATAGTCAAGACGTAGTGGGGATCTGCTTTCCGCAGTCGATACTTAGACGCAATGTTTCCCTCTGCCGCATTTAACTACCCTAAGGAGGGTTGCATAATCCTGTTTTTCTTTTTGTTTGTGATAAGCTTCTCTCTGTTGTACTTGGCGGTCCTGAAAAGATTGTCAATGTGAACCCTTTGGATATGACATGGCTGAAGATTTGACCCCGATTTCGCTGCCAAAAGTGTAAAATAAATATACATAGGGTTGAAAATAAACATTGAGAATTGTTTTAAGAAGTTTTTTTCTAGGGTAAAAATGTCTGTAGATTATGATTTTTTAAGAGTCATTCCTGTATTTTGTGTTGTTTACCCAATAAGTTTGAATTTATAGTATTCTTATTGGGATGTGCTTTAACCCAGGAGCTAATAAATTAGGCATAGAAAAACAGTTTGTGTTAAGGTTTTGGTCGATTAATTATTATGTATCATAACATTATTGCAATTCAGCTATTCATGGTACACACTATATGCAGATACAATATAGAACTGACTAGACTTTAATGTCCCCCCTAAAGCCATGTCCTGAATGTTTATTTTGCAGGATGTAATAAGCAGGCTTGTGAGCGATCAGGAAAAAAATTGCGATCCGATCAAAAATTGTGTTCAGAAATTACACGATATAACGAGATCAGGGCCACTTGCGATCCGATCAATTTAATTGCGATCATATTCAAATATACAACTTCTTTAAACCTATATATGTATATATATATATTCAATTCATCCCAGAAATTTGAATTCAAACCCTATAATTAACCATAATATCTCTTTGTAATATTCCCTGTCATTTTATAAATATAAATGATTGAATCTTTGAATATATGATTACATGATTCGTGTATTTTTCATAAAATAAACCCTGACATGTAGGCGACATTGAAAAAATACATTGCAGCCTAGATTAATAGAAATACTATTAACCTTGATTTAAGCTAGTAACGTTAGACCATAGAGAAAGAAATTCAAAGAGATGACGAGGATTTTTACTTTGTACTTAGTTAGGCAGACAGAGAACAAACATTCTGATCTTATAAAAATGGTATACAGCTGTTGTAATATGTCATATGTGTAATTGTAGATATGTTATAATCGGAAGGAAAAAATCGAACTTGATTTGACTTGAGCACATCTTTAACTATTTGAAACATCGTCTTAATTCTAATTCAAAAACGTCAGGAATTTGTTTGCGGATTACAAAACCATTATATGGCCCAATAAAGGTGTTATCAGATGGTCTTATCTTAAAGAACTGCATGAAATTCAGTCCAAACATGATTTTAGGCTTGGTAATAAGCTAACAGACCCCATATTTCATTTAAAAATTGCAAAATGAGAGTTAATTTAGCTGTTCAGTTAATGTCAGATTCGGTCACTAGATCATTGAAATGGGCTCATGAAAACAAAATTTCTGGGTTTGAAAGTGAAGATGTTCTTGTTACGGCAAAATTTCTCGAATTGCACGATAAGATTTTTGATATTATGAATAGTCGATCCAAGTACGGCTACAAAGTAAAAGCAGCATTATCTCTAACTAATATAGTTCAAGCAGAGGAAATATTCAAAAAATTCATTCATATGTATGAAGTTTTAACAAGAAGTGATGGGATTAAAATAATTGCTTCTAGGCGACGCACTGGGCCACTAGGCTTCATTGCCTGCATATATTCTCTAAGGCATCTTGTGGAACTAATAAAGTCTGGTGAAATAAATATGCAATATATTTGTTCTCATAAACTTCAGCAAGACAATTTGGAACATCTCTTTGCTGCAATCAGACAAAGGAATGGATGGTGTTTCAATCCAAGTCCGAAACAATTTAGATTTGCCTATAGGTAATATTATAAATGTTTAGTGTTTTAATTTTGTTCATTGGTATGTTATTATTGTTAAATATTTAATTTTTATATATATATATATTTTTTAGAAAAATTATCTGCCATGCTGGTGGAGGAATAATTTAAAATATCAATGGGGACTGCATTCCACAAGATGAAACTATCTTGCTAACTGTGGCCAATGTTATTGATGAACAACGTCAGATCATTGCAATAAACGATCAAAGCGACTCTACAGAAACACGTTTTGAATTAAGCTGCGGCAATGACTTAGTAAATCTTAAAGAATCTCACTTAAGAGGGTGTAATGCTTCAGACTGCAGAATATGTAGCGCATCAATTTCATTCATTGCAGTATTATGTATATGTATTGCAAAAAAAAAATTAAATGTTTAATTTGGAAAAGAGCTTTATTTCATAATGAAGAAGATCCTTGTCCAGACTCATCTTTAATTTCATTTAAAATTTATTAGTGTTCATCCAAATAGAGGATTTATTATACCGTCAGGCTCGATGTGTCGACTTCTTTTTCTGTCTGAAAAAATATTTCGTCAGCACAATGGCTCACTTGGCAGAAAATGTTTTAAAAAAAATGGAAGCTTCAAATATTCCGACAATATTTGAATGTCCTGTAAGAAATTCAACTCGCCTTGTTGTTGTAAATTATTGGGATTAAATAGTATTTAATTTAGGACTCCAAAGTATTATTAAATATACCTATTATAATAAGTAATAATACTTTATTATTAACATATAGTAGATTGGATAAGAACTTTAGGAGTAAATGAATTTCTTGCTTGTTTAGGGGTTCTTAAACTTTTCCAATCATTATATCATCCAGATTTACTCCTTTTCTAACATAATAAAATAATTGTTGTTGTTTGAGGCCAGAAATTTAAAGAGTGATTAATATATTTTTTATATATAAGGCGAGTCCATTGTTTTTATTTTAATTTACAATTAATAACCTGAAAAATATAAAATTTAACATTTTCCTCCTTACACATAACTACACTAGTAAAATTTACTCACGGTCAATAAGAATCCCTGTACAAGCTGTTATTTTGGATGAAATAAAAATGAAATACGCAAACTTTAATATATATAAAAATATCTTTAGTAAACGTTCAGAAATTTATAGATATTTGAACTCTACGATGGAAAATTATGGGTTGAATATTTGGCTTACTATCCATCACAACAATTTATGAATGGATAATAATAATTAATTATTGTCCGCAAAGGGAAGAAATAGGCTTGTTTGGGTTTCAAAAAGGTGCTCTGATAAGAAGATTTCGATCTTTGCAATTAAAAAGTATTATATTAACAGCTAGCGCAGCATTTCCAGGCAGCAGCTAGCTAGATATATATAAGCTGCATTCTCCTTTAACTTCTTTTTCTTCTTTTCTCAGCAGCAAAAGACTCATCACGATAGTTAATAAATATTAGTAAATAAATAAATAAATATAAACTAATTATTAAAATAATTAATCAAATCCTTTGATTGTGGCTGGATCATGTCGGAGAATCGTCTGAGTAAGGAGGATGATGATGATCCACTGGTCATTGATGAAGATGCAGCTGAAAAGGAATTCGAGCCATCCGTAGAGATGATGGTGAACGACTTCGATGACGAGCGGACATTAGAGGAGGAGGAAGCTCTGGAGACCCGTGAAGAGGACGAAGCAGAGGAATTAAACGCTCTTAATCAGGAACAGGATATACCAATCGAGGATTTGTTAAAAATGTATGGTTATGATCCCAATAGCAATAGCTCAACTCAGGGGCCCAATCATCTTTCTGGCCCTGCTCGTATTGACAGTACCACAGAAGTGAGTAGAGAAGGTGGAGGTGAGGAAGATGATGCAGATGGAGATGATGAAGAAGAGGAAGAGCCTTTTCTTGGTTCTTCTCCATCTACTCTCGTTAATAAAGACAAGGATGTGAGTTGTAACACTAACTTCGAAATTCCATTTACTTCATGTTTCATAATGTTATTGTTCTTTCTTTTCAGTCTGTAGCCCCTTGCCGTACTGCCAATCTTGAAGAAGATGAAAATCATTCCAAAAAACGACCTTCCAATTCCTCCTCTCCATCCCCAAAGAAATGTAAGTCCGAACTGACTAGATTCTATGAGTCTACGATCGAGGGAAGGTCCCTCCGTTCAACTACCTCCAATCAAGGGGATGAAGAAGACTCTGACACTGGAGGTGCAGAAGGGGGTCAGGAGTCGGATCTTGAAGGAAGAGACTTCTCTTGGAAAAAGACGATCATGATTGGACCTTCATTCCAAGCCTCCGTCCCGGCTGGCCTCAGCAAATATGGAGATTCTCTTCCCTATGAAAATGATGATAAACAGTTATGGGATCCTAAGCTATTGTCTCCTGACGAGGTCGAAAACTATTTAACCAAATCATATGAGACAGTCCACAATAATGGAGGAAACAGCGTTGGAAGTTTACCTCTCGGAGCGCATATCAGAGATGATGAACAGGTACTCATAAACATGACTCACATTAACATATGAGTTCTCTAAATATCTATATTATAACTTAAATATATATATATATTCTTAATTTAATCAGGCGTTGTTCCTTCTTTTTCAATGCGGATATAATTACGAGGAGGCCCTTCGTCGACGTCGAATGAACGTTGTATCTCCTGCAGATACAATGTCACTTTGGTCTGAAGATGAATGTCGTGCATTTGAGCTTGGTCTTCGTCTCTATGGAAAGGACTTTACTATGATACAGCAACAAAAGGTTCGAACGCGCTCTGTGGGGGAAATCGTTCAATTCTATTACCTTTGGAAAAAAACTGAGAGACATGACGTATTTGCAAATGCCAATCGGCTCGAAAAGAAAAAATATACTTTGCATCCGGGTAAAAATAAACATATCAATAGCACATTTACAAAGATATTTTAAACTAAAAACAACCGCAGGAACAACAGACTATATGGATCGATTCATTGATGAACAAGATTCCACGAGAGATCGCTCTTCTTCACCAAACTATCATTCTTTACTGTATGGCGCATCAAACAATACAGGAGAGTCACATGGCAGTGTTTTAACGGGTAAAAACTATTAATTAATCCAGTCACGTGCCTTATCCTTCAATCTATTTAAATATTTACAGTGATGCAAAGCAGCAATACTAATAACAAGTCCTCTTCCTCCTCATCTACATCCTCTAACGGCAATTTTCAGTCCACTTCCACACTTCAAGGGCCTTGACTATTTCTTACTTTGTTAAATAATTATAGAAATCAAGATGTTATGTATATACATATATATTTGATAATATCAGAGACTTGCTATGCCACGGATATTCTCTTAATTTCAGTGCCCCCTCAATTCTCTATTTGGCCTCGACTACTAATGGACAGACAAGGATTTATTTCGTCATATATAATCAGATAATTCTATGTTATATTTATTTCCATCCCTCACGAGTCACGGCAGAGGATCGTGTACATACATTAGTTACGAATCTATCTATGTATTAATCATCATTCGAAAGACATGAGTAACTTTACATCTTATCTACTCAGCCAATCCCTCCTCACTACAACGGTCATTAAATGGATGATTTTTTTGTACTCTATTTAAAACTAAATGTATTCCTCTGTTTTTTATTATTATTCATTCTTGATAGATTCTGTTTGTTTAAGGCTTTTATTGTACTTTCATATATTATTATTATATATATATTCACAAACACACACACATTTATATATATCCATATATATATATTTATTAGATTGATAAAAAAAATAAATTTTTATTACTAAAGCCACTTTTCACCTTTTTTTTTTTCTTCTTAAAATACATACTCCTTTCATTTTGTGCATCCTTTGCCAATTTCAAGCAATAAAAAGAACACAATAATATGTACTAATATAAATTAACATAATAATAAACACTATGTCACCATTAAATGATGATCAAGAAGCACAATGAGGTTCACTCATCAAGTCTTCACTATCTTCATCCTGTATTTCCTTCAGGAGATTTCTGAGGTACAATGTCAAGAATTCAATGACTCTTTAAATTTCTATTCAACGGGGAAAGAGGTCAGAGATCAAATACAAGTCACTCTAACTAAGCTACTCACATCCTACAATCGACGCATTCGTCCCAATTTTGGAGGTCCTCCATGTAAAGTTATTATGAATTTGTTAATTAACTCTATGGGACCAGTTGATGAGAAATCTCAATCCTACCTGGTAGACGCTTATTTTAGACAGGCTTGGGTTGATCAACGTCTATCTTTTAATGCTACATCCAGTGTCACTGAGCTTCCTCTCAATTGGCAAATACTTAATAAAATTTGGAAACCAGATACCTACTTCATTAATGGAAAAAAATCAAAAATGCATAAAATCACGGTGCCCAATCGATTTCTTCGAATCTCACCGGGTGAGTGATAATTATATATATCATGATGATGATTTTATACTTATTTTTTTCGTATAAATAGATGGTCTTGTGAGCTTCTCTCAAAGACTCACCATTCATGCACAATGTCTCATGGAACTCAAAAAATTCCCTTTCGACTCACAAGAATGTCCCCTCCATATTGGAAGCTATGGTTATACGGCGGATGAAGTCCTCTATGATTGGAAAGATAATGTGATTAATTGAAGCAGCAACCTTAGATATCAAGCAATCAATGATTAATTAATTTATTTGATAGGCATTGGAGATAAGTACTCTTGCCAAAGCAACCATGACTCAATTTAACCTCATGAAATGGATTTCACAGGCGGAAACTAGTATTACAAATCGCAAGATTGCAGCCGGATTTCGAAATGACTCAATTGCATCAATTAATTTTTCCTTTAAAAGGCAATATGGTTTTTTTCTTCTTCAAATATATACTCCAATGTTTATTATCGTCATGTGCTCTTGGGTTGCCTTTTGGATTGTCAAAACAGATGCTCCATCTCGAGTTTCACTTGGTGTTGCATCTTCCCTCTCTGTTACCAAAATTGGGTTTGCAGGAAAAGGAAAGCCAAATGTAGAGTATCCCACGGCTTTAGATATCTTCATTATAATTTGTTTTATGACTGTATTTCTAAGTCTAGTGGAGTATGCACTTATTAATTATATCTCCGTATTTATTAGTCGCTATAAAGCAAGAGAGAAGAAAGAGTTGTTGGCTAGAACGAAATTCGGTAAGTTACTTTCCAAACGACAAAAACGCCATTTACTAAAACAGAAAGACATGATGAAAACTATATCACAACTTACAATAGAAAATAATCCCTCTGACGACGAAAATGTCAAAACCAAGAGTGCAGGTACCATGACTGATAATACTCCTCTTAAGGGAGTTCATTTCAAGGCTTCAACTCTAGAAGTCAGTAAAATAGCTCAAAGAGCATCTGACCTAATTTTTAAATTTTGTGAAACAATTGAAAGATTTTTAACATTAGCTATAACTTTCATTTCACCAAAACCGGTGTCCCAAATGTACATTTATACACATACAGAAGAGGCCTTAGAAAAAATCGACTCCTTGGCCAGAAAATTATTTCCTTTAACGTTCATTTTCATCATGTTTAGTTATATTCTATTATACTTTTATATACTTTAGAAAAAAAGGTCTGTATAAAAAGATTTAAAAAAATTCCTTATTATTATTATTTTGGACAAACTTAATGTTCGAGATAAAAGAAAAAAGATGGACAGCCATTGAGAAAGAATGAATGTTAAGGAGGAAGAAATTAATTTAAGGATTGAAGGAGTAAGTATATATTAGCTCCAAACATCAGTAGAATATCTTTTCTTGCTCTCCATTTGCTTAAGGTAGGCGACAGCTTCTTCGTCAGACATATTTCCTTGCTTTTTGATCACATCATTTAGAATTATACTATGTGCCTCTTTAGCCATATTCTTGGCGTCACCACATATATAAATATGACCATTTTCCTCACCGATGAGCCTCCATATTTCCGCTGCATTTTCTTTCATTAAATGTGTAACATAGACTTTTTTTTCCAGGGATATCCCTTGAAAAAGCAGTATACAACTTGGATAAACCACCATTGGATAAATGTTCCTCGAGTTCCTCGCGATAAATGTAGTCTTTTTCCTTATTTCGGCAACCAAAATAAAGGTGAGTTTCACCAATGGGTTTCCCCTTGGACTTATGCCAGGATCTTTCTTGAATAAACCCCCGGAATGGTGCTAGGCCGGTACCTGGACCAATCATAATCACAGGGACAGTATGACGATTTGGCAAACGGAATTGAGATCTACGTACAAATATAGGTACGCGGTAAATATTTTCCTCCTTAGGCACCATGGGTTTGAGCCAAGTGGTACAAACTCCATTATTGATCCGCCCAGCCCGTGTTTGATACCCAACAACAACGGCTGTTATATGTATTTTGTCTGGTGAAATCCGAGGACTTGAGGAAATGGAATAAAACCGAGGTTGAAGTCGAGGAAGCAATTCCATGAGATGATGGATGTCTATTTTCAAAGACGGAAAGTCTTCCAGTATGTGTACAATATTGCGAGTGGAATCAAGGATGTACTCTTGATATAAATCCTTTCCTTCACGACTTGATAACTTCACAAGTTTTTCTTTTTCTATGGAATCATTTGCATAGCTGGATATTTCTTTCAGAACGTGGGTACGTGGAAATGAACAAATATCCACGTAGTGGCTCAAAGCTGTTCGATATGTAGTAGGACAAGGGAAGGGCTGTTTTTTAATTGCGTCGTCTTCTAGTGGTGTCATGGTGAATACCACATCTACAAAGATAGGGATACATAATTAGTTGATAATTATTTCAATTAAAGAAAATAGCCTCATTTACCTAAATCAATCTCAAGAGCCTTTCCAATTGATTCAACAAGTTTTGAATCATTTGTAGGATAAATAGCCACATGATCCCCAGCCTCATACCTGATGCGACTCTCCTCAATGTCCAATTCAATATGCATACAAAAACGATCTGAAGTTGGAGCATGAATATTTCTATTTACTTTGATTTCTGAGAGATAGGGATTCTTTTGATCGAAGGGAGGCCTCTGAGTCTCAAATGATCTGAGCCTTGCTGGTTCGCCGCAATAAATTCTTTTAGGATCAGGAGATTCCAAAACCTCTGCAGAGTACTGCCTAAGACTGAATTCCATGTCTGAGGCTCCAATCCCAAATTCTTGACAAACTGATGCCCAAAACTCATCTTTCCACGTTACAAAATCATTCTCAAGATTGTCATCATCATCGCCTTTACCTAGCTTGTGAATTCTTTTAGCACCCAACTCCTCTAATCGTTTATCAACATATATACCCATGGCATTGAAGTGTTCATATGTCTTGTTTCCTAGACCAAAGACTGCAAACGTCATGGCTAAAGTAAAAAAAAAAATCATTTTTTGAGTTACAATATTAATATACAATTAAACATTAATTAATTATCTCTCACTTGACAAATCGCAGCTTCCAGTCTGGAGCCATTCAAAGAATTCTTGAGCATTATCTGTTGGATCACCTTCCCCATAGGTTGCAAGACAAAAAACGGCAAGTGTGGGAGATCCATCTAAGACGTCAGAGACTTCCTCAAGTTTAGTTAAATCTTCCATATCTGTTTCTTCTGGATCAGCCACAACACCTTTAAGTCCATAACGAATCCCTTCATTTGCTAAACGGGCCGCAAACTCCTCAGCTGTTCCAGTTTGGGACCCATAAAAAACGACCATTCTGCGCTTTTTATTCTTCATCTTTGAAAGAAAACTTTGAGCCTCATCATTACCCGAGGAGGGACTCTCCGGTGTCAATTCATATTTGAAGGACGTTAAGTTACTTGACGATGACTTCGAGTCATCTTTGAAAAAATACCAGTAGCCAACAAGAAGAACAATCACGAGAAGTACATAGTCCGTCAGTCCAAGGAGGGGCTCTTGTTCCTCTCTCGTGTCAGAAGTAGTATTCTGACTTGTCCCTTCCTCTTCTTGTCCTTGAGTGGCGACTAAGAGGCAGAAAAGTGACATGAAGAACATGGTAGGTGCATCTAAATTAAAGGAGGAGTGGAAATGTTGTTTAAAGTTATAATAACTAACTAAATATGTAATATGACTGGATAAGTGATAAGAAAGTAGAGCAAGACGTATTAATCAAGCATTGAAATCATTGATTCCTATCTTTACTTCATACTTGATAACGACCCTGCCTTAAGTATGTGGATCTATTGAAAAACTTCACTTAACAAATAACATAGATATTATCATTTTCATAACTTCTTGTAGTTAAGTAACACATTCTCTTACGTCACTCAGTAATGATAATAGTATGGTGAAATTGATCAAGGGACAACGTATATACGCTAATATTCTTTATTCGTAGTAGTATATTTAATATAACTTGCTTGTATTTGTAGTACATTTCTAATTTCTTTATCTACGTAGAAAAAGATAGTACCTATACTGCCTAGCTATTGGACTATTTTAATGGAAATAATCATTATTATTTATTAATAATACAACGAGAGAAAGAGATTGGCTATACCAACAAATTTAACTACGAAATATAAATCACCTTACCAGTCCGATAGCAAAACTACAAATATTATTCACTCATTTTTTTTCCTATATATATTCTTTAAAATCAACGGGAGTATTAAATGTTTTCACACAACCTCTCAATATCCCGTTTGTATAAATATAGTAGGGCCGTGGACAGTTGCAACACTTTTTGATTTTGGCTCAATTACTCCAAGTTGGTTTGACTTAGACTCACCAAATTTTAATACAACATTTATTAGCAGTCAATAGGTTTTCGCTAAATTATATTTAAATGTGACTCGTCAAATGTTGTGACTGTCCCTGTAGGCTATAGCTATGGACAGTTACATTCGATTGACTTTTCTTTAAAAATTTAAATCCTTTGAAAAAAAAAATTATTCCTCTTTTCTCCTTTTTTTTTTTTTTTTTAACCATATGTTTTTATTAACCAAGATAAAATACATTTATTAGGGAGTGGGATTGAGCCCCTCTACCCCCCCCTGTGGACGCCCCTGTTAATACAGATGTGAATATTAACAAAATTGAGGTGAGCATAAATTTAATAATAAAAGTTGTTATGAGGCTAAATGTTAATTAATGCCCCCTTACTTTGAAATTTCTAACGTATTTGTGAGCAAGGAGGAATATAGTTCCTATTTAGGGATGTGGAAAATTGTCAAAATCATCGTGAGTATAACAATTTAAAAAAAAAGTACATGTTTGTAAACTACATGACATTATTAATTATTTCTTCCTATTTTGAAAATTCGAAGGTATTGTTGAGTAAGGAGCTCTATAGTTTTTATAAAGATTTGAATTTCCAACCACAATTACATTGAGAGAAGGGGAAAAAAATAATCATGCGAGCATACGGTTGTACAATTTGTAAAATATATAACTGATCTGTATTATAGCTATGAGAAATTGACTCTCAAACAACTCTTAAGGCCCTTTCTTTGGATAGAAAACATGCTTGATGGGATGAGTAAATATATAAAATAATAGTAAAGAATAAAAAATGCAAGGAAAATTGAAGCACTTGTTGCAATTGTCCCTTCTGACTGAGCGTTAGAATATTATCTCAAATTTTACTTCACTGAGTGAGTTTTGAAATTTGAAAAAAAATTATATATATATTAACTGATGGAAAAGGGATAAATTGCAATACAATTGTTAAGTAAATTTTATGGGTATCCGTTACTTTCGCCTTAAACTATTTTCCGCTTCAAACATATTTCCCCTTAATATATGTATATAAATGTAAGCGAGATTTATACATCCTTATTACTTTAAATTGATGTTCCCTTTGAATTTTTTAATCAAAATGTATCATGTGTATTACTATAAAACGCACTAAATGGTGTTTTTTTTTGTTGTATTAATCATGGAATAATGCTCTTTCCTCGTCTTATGCTTGTTCGTTAAGCCATGAGTCTTTTCTACTATGAATAATCTAACATATCTAATGATAATTGATAATGGAGAATTGATTGGCACTTCTTACATTCGAATCGTTGGTGTGTTTGTTTATTTTTCTAATTATACTAAGTTTATTACTTATTTTGCCTCTGGTTCGAATTCATTACATAGTGAGATTTCAATTGTATGTATGCATTGAATTTTTAGGACATACATATTTCCATCATTTTTCTAAAAAAACAAAAAAAAACATTTAATGCATAAGTGATATTTTAATTAATCACAATTTAAGTTTTCCTATCAGACAGCCTAGTTATAGGTATACCAAGATTTTGTATCACACGGTCTCACTATTACTGCAAAATATTAGCTCATTAGTGCACATAAAGCAAAGAAGAATCCCCGAAATAATAAATTAGCTGGGATATGACGAGTAGTTACTTAATTTTTTTCTTTTCTTTTGTTCATTTTCTAATGAATCGATTCAAGTCCACAAAACTAGAGTTGGATAGGTTTAAAAAAACTAAAAGTACTGTCCTAATAAAATTTGTCAGTCCCATGGTAGGTTCTTATAAGTCTTGTATGGTAACTATAACAGCTGAAATGACGACATACTTAGTAACTACGTCATTTTAGGTCAAGAGTCGGAAAACTATGGCACGAGCAAATTATAACATATTCCTGTATTTTGTGTGTGTTTTTTACCATTATTGTTGATGTTGGCAGACTCATTGTGAATAAATGTTGAAGTTGGTACTCATTGCCTCAAAGGTTGCCTAACCCTACTTTAGGTGTTCAGATAACCTCTTTCAAAGAGACAAGATACCTGAAGTTTAAATTAAGAAGTGTCTGGCTAGAACGTATGTTATAGTACTCAAGCTATCAGTGGCAGCGTTAGCGCCTTTTTTGAGGGAGTTTGTAAAAATTTTTGGAGCCATTTTTTATTTATTATATCCTAAATAGTATTAAAGTAATTTATTTGATTGTGTGATGTATGTCCCGCTTAAAAAAAACAATGACAAATCGCATTTATATCAAAAACCGAGACAGATACAGACTTTAAACATAAAAGTTGTTCAGAATTTATTCAGAATTTTGAGTTACGTACGTAAGGTTATGTTTCACTCTGATTAGACCAGATTCATGGGTTCTGAATGACAAGTTTGTTTTTTCGCAAATAAGTTTATTTTTTTCATAAAATAAGATCAATTCCCCGTGTCTTAAAGTATTTTTAAGGTATGGGTTGTCGATTCGAAAATGCATAAAAAAAATTAAAATTTTAAAAAAACCACAAATTATTGTCCTAGCAGAAAAAGGGAGAATGTATACTAAGTACGAATTAAAAAACGGAAGAAACTAAGAAGAAGATTAACGAGTTAGTCTTAGTATGTATCTTCATTATGGCCGAACAACGAACATATTATTTAATAATTATATTATTCTAAAAATCACCCTTACTTCTGGTGGTGATGAGTTTCTATTTTCACTTTTAAGAAAACAGTTCCCAATTAAGTTAGCAATGACAATGACAATAAATTAATCACAAGGTCAAACAATAGAAAAAAATTGCTTTATATTTACCAAAATCAGTATTTTCACGTGATCAATTATATGTTGCATTTTCAAGAGTGCCAAAACGGCTACAAATTTGATTATATTTACATCAAATGGACAGAAAACAACAAAAATTGTTTTATAAAAAGAGGTTTTATAATAGAAATTTACCTATTATGTTTTTATAGTTAATAGTAGATAGTTTTAGTTTATAATTTTTACATATACAAACTAAATATAAATAAAATCTTTTAAATTTTTTATTGGCTATCTTTAAGATAGCGTGTTTGTGCTAGTATAAATATATAATAAACCTATTTATATAAGTAATTATAGAACGCAATTGAAAATTTTTGAGGCTAAGTTAAGCTCCCCATATTATATTAAAAAAAAAAAATGACGAAAGCGTACCTGATTACTATCATTCAATATATTCTTCAATACTAGCTAGGAGTGAAGAAAATAAAAAGATGGCTAGGACCGTAGGAAATAGGAGTAAAGGATCGACTGATCGGTCTTTATACCCGTTGAATGGTAAACAAGATAGGACAAATATAAACAAAAAAAGTCGGCAAGAAGAAAAGAAACTGATTAGAAAATAAGTCCTAGGACCATTAGAATAAACAATAGAGTACGAGTATTCATCATTTTAAAAATCCAAACCAATAAGGAATTATTCCTATATTATAGAATAATAAGGTCAACCAGTTGCTCACCATGCACATATCCAACCTTCGAAATTGACAAATACCGAGTAATACTCGGCTTTGTATGTCCACAAGCTGAGTGTTTTAGTCATTTTTTTAGTAACTTAAAACTCGAGTTCTTATTGGCAAGTTTTACTCGTGAAACATCACTACAATATATGTTTTATGTAACATGGTATTCACCGTGAGTGGAATTTTGGCCGAAAACATTTTTGCCCAGGACCGTTTGGGCGAAAAATGATATTAAATTTATTGATACGAGTATATATAATTGCATATTTTAATTCAATTTAAAATGATATTATGATAAATAGGTATTGTTCATATGTTATATATGTCATATAGGTACATTATTATCCTGTGTAATTTTGTTGCAATTTATATTATATTTGGACGATAAAATCATTGAATGATGAAGAAACTTGCCATTAAATGCTCATTTCATATCCTCAGCTTACAGGTTGAATAGGCGAAACGCAGAGCCCCAAAGCATTTTAAACTTCACAGTTGCCGCGTTTCTAATAAGTTATGCCCCTTTTATAGCATACTGTAACACACCCCGAACCCTGAGTTGTGCAGGTGAACAGCTGGGCACTGAGGTAGACAAATTCTATCTTGGCAGCTTCTCTAAGCATAAAAAAACCAAATTTATATACTTAGAAATAAAATAGGTATGTCATATAATTGTATTCTTTATCCTTTATTGGACTAATGCAGTATTATACATATTCGATTTTAAGGAATGGATTGTGGACAACCTCTGGGCCGGGGCATATCAGAGCATATTAGAAGAGGTACTATGTGCTTCAACCTGATGGCCGTGTTGTATTTTGGATACTAGAAGGGTTCCTTGATGCTCAAGGAAGCGGTGGCGGAATAATTTGTCTTACATTGGGGCGTAACAGCTCCTATTCATAACCCATATGCCAGGTGTATTCTAGGATATTAGAAGGAACCATGTTGCTTAGAAATGTGGCAACGGTAGATTTTCAATTGCCTTGGGGCCAGCCCTTCATATGTATAATCTGATGACCTGAGTATATTTTGAGGGTTTCGTTATTCTCAGAGAACCAGAGGAGGAATAATTTAATTTGCTTCGGTGCTCAGCAGTTCATCTGCACAACATGTAGGCTGGGATGTATTATAGCATATTAGAAAGGGTATTTGGTCCTTAGAAACGCGGCGGCGGCAGAGTTCAAACCGTCTCTTGTCCCAGAACTTCACATGTACAACCCGAGGGCCGAGATGTATTTTGGAATATAAGGAGGGTTATTAGATGCTCAAGGAAGCGGCAGCGGAATAATTTAACCTGCATCGGGGCAGAGCAGCTCATCTACACAAATCGTGGGTCGGGATGAATTATAACATATTAAAAGGGAGTCCCTGGTGCTTAGAAACGCGTCGGCGGTAGATTCGAATTACATTCGAACCACGTACTACTGTGTTGTGTTTATATTATGCTCTTTAATTAATATAAAATTATTTTTCTGCAAAAGAACACTCATTAATTTAGATATATGACATATATATCAACAATACCAATTTATCATACTATCATTTTAAATGGAATTAAAATATGCAAATGTATATATCAATAAATTTTATATCATCTTTCGGCCAATTGTCCCAAATAGTCCTTTGGCGAAATATCTGTTAGGCAAATTTTTCTTCGGCACAATGTACCTTCTGCAAAATGTCATTTGGCAAATTGTCCTTCGGCAAAAATGTTTTCGGCCAAATGTCCTAGAACCGGTATTGAGATATAAGTAAAAGCCTAGGTACAATATGGAAAAGGAAGAAAATGTGAAATATAGAAATATCAAATATGTATAAAAGCAATATCATTTATAAATACATACATATTTAGATAAACTATGGTGATAACAAGTAAGCAAACAACATGTAATATAATAAACATAACCTATGTATGTATACCTACGTATATATTTTTAAAAGTCCTTTATCATTTAATTTGCTGAGTAAATAAATTTAAGAATAGAAAATTCTTCAAATTAATTTCTGATTAATTTATTTTTGATGATATATTTACTTATTTCAACAAATAGAGTTATAACTATAACAAAATTATTTATTTTTAAAAGTAAAGATATTTTATGAGGAATTCCTGCAGAAAATGTATTCAAAAATTGTAAGAGGAAGATGACTTAGTAGGGTAGGGGGTGTCTAATGGCTTTATTTTCGTATTTATATACTTGCCCCAAGAAATGCGATGAACTTTTCATATGTTTCCATTGTTAATATTACATATTTTAGTCATCCATCTCACTGAAACAGCATTAATTTGTAATCTATATACAGGATAGAGTAGCAAAACATGGATAGTTAATTAATGTTTATTTCTCAATACTAGGAAAAGGTTTAGTGATTATTTGTTGATAATCTGTTTTCGCCGTCCTTTTTACATAAACAAACTATACTCATCATTTAGTCATTTCATCATCATGAGCGAGTAACAAACAAAAAGGGCGCACATCTCAGATCTCCTAGATGCTGGAGTTGATGTGATGAAGATTATGGACATTGTTAAGTGTTCTAGGAGCCTGGTTTTTAAGTTGGCCAATATGAAAAAAAAAAAAAATGGAGAAGACCTCTTCAGGATGTCAGAAAGTGGTGGGCATTATTTATAGAGGGATATGAAGTCTTGTTAGGTTTGGAGAAGAACATAAAGGAGTATCCCGCTCAGTCGATGATTAGCCTCTCGAAGGACTTCCCTGTGACTCCTAGGACCATTGACAGGGCTATAAAGCATAAATTGGGATTAGTTTCCTTCACAAGTGGCCCATGTCTCAAAAAGAGCATAAAAGCCAGGAGGCTTGACAGGTGCAAGAAAATCCTTACATGGATGAAGGCAAATGGGTCAATTATGAAAATTTTCTAGGACAAGAAGATTTTCACAGTTGATCAATTCTACAACTGCCGAAACGACTAAAAGAAACTAAAGAAGAGGTCTAAGGGGTTTATCACAACAACTACCCTGAGGGTAGCTACATGTAAGTAAACTCAGGACGGGACCCCCTCTCACACGTCCACAAAGTGCCAAAAGTTCTGCACACATAACATGGCTCTATTCTGGTCCAAAGAGATTTGGCCCCCTTCCTCAACAGATTTGAACACACTGGACTTTTCTATGTAGGGGCTCCATAGTGGCTGCATGGGACAACTTATCAGAGGAGTTTGTCATCAACTCCTGCATGGCCTTCAGGCGATGTGTAAAGGCTGTGATTGATAATGAAGGTGGGCATATTGAGTCAAAAACGTTTTCGAAAAACTTTGTCTACATGTTTTGTTAACATTATTTTTTTTTGCCTATTATTGGAAATATAAAATCATTCATATATTTCTAAATCCATCTCACGAGTCCACGTTTTGCTGCCTTAGCTTATACCGGGTGCACCGAAAAAATCCTTACACTTTTAATCTAGAAATTTATAAACATGTATTTCAGCAACCAATTATAATAGGTATGCCAAAAAAATAAAAATAACTAATATGATATCTTGGCTACCCTAATCACCTTATGTAGCCCCCTTGGCAGCAATGATGGCTTCCAGGCGGCCACGGAAGGCCTTACACCCCTTGCAGATGTAGTTTTCAGACATGGCATCCCAGTGCTGGTTGACGGTGTCCTTGAGGTTGTTGATATTTGGGTGACGGACGGTACAGGTCTTGGACTCAACATGCACCCAAAAAATGAAGTCCTATGCGTTGGCATCTGGTGAGTAGGGGGCCACATTTTCTTTGGCCAAAAAGGCAAGCTCTCCTCCAACCACTTCTGGTCCTTTTTGAACGTGTGTGCAGGCGCACCGTCCTGCTGGAACACCACGTTAAGGCCCAGTCAGTTGGTCTGGACCCATGGTAACATGGAAATATCCATTGGACTCTTAACAGCGTCTAAAAGAAATTCGTTGGTCAAGTTCAGATGGCTTCTAAGATACTTAGAAAAATCTAGTTTTTCTTGCTTATTTAATTTTTTGTTAATGTTTAGTATTTGACCGGAACCATTTTACTACATTATCAAAAACTTTGATATATGTAGCAACATTTTTTTTTGTCGCACTCGGTATTTTATATATTTATAAAACAAAGTTTATATATATGTATAAATGTATATTTGAATAAAAAGCATAATTTTTTATCGAAGAAATAACAATGTAGTCATATTAATTAAATCTTGCTATTCATTGTAGGCCTGAAACGATCCTTGAAGTAATTTCGTTAAACTCCAATACTTCCAAAAAGTGTCAAGTAAGCCGTGAAGCAGTCTCCAGGTCCATAAATTCTGACTTGAGGATGAACTCATACAGCATCTACAAAAGGCATATCGTTACAGACAAAATGAAGCCCACCCGAGTTGCCCACGGAAGAAAATTGCTGAACGGTTTTTAAGTTTCATGGTAACCGAATCATCTTTTATTTGGATTGGAAACAACATTCAGAACGACAGATGGTTACCCAAACAGAGTACTAATGTTTTAAAACTAATTATACGGCCAGCATCATGCCCCTTGGGGTCATTGGGACCAACAGCGGTGTCATGACCCCATCTTCTTTAAGCCAAAGGCGAGGATCTGTGCTGACAGGTATTTTGAACTCCTGTCAGACCACGTAATACCTCGGATGAAAGCTTAGGCCAATAGTGTCGAGTTCCTATTTCAACCAGCCTCGGCTCTCTCTCACAAGATCAAAAACTTGTTTGAAGAATTTTGACACCCCAACACATGGTCCTCTAACTCTCTCTACATGAATCCTATGGATTACTTCTTTTAGGAGGAGTTGGAAAAGAATCTCTCTACCAATTCATACAACAGCATCTACTACTATCGAGTATCGAGTGAATGATTAGCGAAAATGGCAAACGCATTTAATGATTTTTTTTTTTGTATTTTTAGAACTTGTAAATAAAATTTCAATCCTGTAATTACTTCCCTTATAGATCAGCAGTGTTAACTTCGTCAAATCTGGCGAAGACAAAAACTTGAGAAAAATCATGACGAAGAGAAAAATTTGACAAAAATCATGATGAAGATAAGACAATGAGGAAACTGACAAAGAAGAAACCCTGACAAAGATAAAACACTGACGAAGACGAAACTCCGAAGAAGACGAAATAAAAAATAACTACGACAAAACAATGACGATGTCTGACTAAGATAATATTATGACACTGACGAAACTCTGACAAAAACTTAAGACTTACAATTAGGAAGACAAAAGATATCAATGTTATTGCTGATGATCTGTGCAACATGCCCTGATGGTTTTACAAAAACTTGTAACATAAAAACTTTTCTTAAAGAGTATTAAATTTAATTAATAATTAAGTGTTTGTGTTTCTGGAGCCTTAAATACCTACATGAAAACTTTCAGCATTATCTATCCATTTGTTCGGTAGTGATTGAAGGACAAACACACACAGACAGACATGCACATTTAATATATAGAAAACCCTATTTGCAATTTATAGTTATAGCTCTTAAATGTTTCTAAGCCTGAGCCCCATTCTGGATGCTGATCGCCTTTGCAAACCCAATTGGAATTCAAATGGATCATGTAAATAAAAATCTAAGTAACACTATATTGGCCTGGGGTATGAGCCCCCTACATGCCCCACGGGTTTCTTTGTCAATTACAATGATTTGACGGTGGGTTACCAACTTACTCCGAGCCATACTGTCATATTTTTTATATTTTAAAACGTTACCAAGAAAACATACAATCAACTAAAAGTTGCATTCGGTAGAGCACTAACCTTCGCCTAACATCATATTGAGTTATGTATCACAATTTGTTCCAAAGTTATGGTCAATTATGCATTTTTATTATTTTTGTTACCATGTCCTCACAAAATGTCATGGTCTCTAAATGACCTGTGACAATATATAATCTTCGCACTAAGCTTGATCAAAATCGATTTTTAACTTTTGGCATAATTCTGGTAACTAACAAACAAACAGAGACAAAAAAAACAAAACTTTTTTCATCTTTGTTCGCGGAGGTAATTATATAAAGTTGATGAAACTTATACCGTATAATAGCCCATAGTATTGGCTACATTTACGTGTTTAAATATACTTTCTGAAGAATTATGAACCAAAAAACTAAAATACATTCATTTGACACCCACCCTACCCATTACTCAAGTGAGTGAGTCTTCTAGAGTAAAATAAGTATGTAAATTCTAATGGGCAATGACATACATATATTGAGGATACATACTAAATAATCAATAAGCTCTTTGTATTCTTCCTCGATTAGTATGCATTAATAACTATTAGTGTTGTATTCGAGTTCGTGTATGAATATTGAGTTGAGTCAAGTGTGAGTTTTTGAGCATTGAGTTAAGTCGAGTTCGAGTAAAGGCATCCTGGGCAAGGAAAAATATTGTTCCATTAAATTGATAGTTTTTTTCAAAAGTTTAGAAGTTAAAATTTTCGGCCTCGCCCCAAATTTGAACAAATAATCTTTTACCCATTTTTCTGTTTAAAATGTTTACCACAAAGTGATAATTTTTGGGTGATAACTTCAAAATTCCTTGATTTTTAAGAGATGCTTAAACCCCTCCAACCTACCCCCTGTGGACGACCCTGATAAGAGCCTATCTCGCTCAACACCAGTAAGTGTAATATTTTATGGCTAATAATATTTCGAGTTTAGTCGAGCTTTTCAAATAAGATTTCTGGCGAGTTCGATTAAGTCTAAGACTTGAGTAAAGTTGCGTTTTTTCGAGCTCGATTTTTACTCCAATCCAACCCTAATGTATTATAAATTTGTATTTATGATCCTCTTCTCGGTTCCTGGCTTTTATGTTTCTTGTAAATAATTTTTAAAGAGAAAAACGAGTAAAAGTCAATAAGGACCCCTTTTTTCAAATACATAATATTATGAAAGGTGACTTTATATAAAGGGTATCGATAATTGATTTCTTTGCTTTAGTTTAGAATTATAATGGCTTTTTTTTAAGACGTTATAGCGAAGATCAAATTTATATAACTAATTATATTAATACATGATATAATCAGTGTTGGGCAAGTTACTTCCAAAATGTAATATATTCATATTACTAGTTACTTGCATTTGAAAGTAATACGTTTCTTTACAATATTACCTTCTGTATAGTAATAAGTAATAAGTCACTTATTACGAGGCTTCCCACCAGCAACTAAAGTGCACCTTACTGTGAAGATCTTGTCTATTTCTCTGATAAATTAATAATAGTGTGATTATAACTATTTTGAAAATGTTGAATTATCCTTCGTTGTTGCCATCTTGAAATCTCCAAACCAAATCGTTTTCTTACAATAATACAATACTAACAATAAGATCTTAATTTGTCATTTATCTTGAATATAATAAAAATTGAGTTCAATATAATTATTTTGATAACCGAATATGATTCCTTGAATAAGACTCTTTTGCCTTGTGATTTTGACTCTTCTCTCTCGATATATATATTTAAATAATACTAGGGAAATCAAGTTTTCTAAAGCATTCCCGCTTTTATATAGCAGGGACTATTTAGTAATACAAACCAATAATAGTTATTGAACTAATAATAGGAATGATTTTGAAGTCCCTCATCGCCTGACAAGAATCTCAATAACGAAATAGCATTTGCAAGTCCAAAATAATAGGGAATGAATCAAATAATCGTAATATAATTTTGATACATTTTAAATATTGTCTTCAATCAAACAACTTATAATTAGGTCGTATGGTACCCACTTACTAATTTATTAATTTTTGTAAAGATCCCAAATTTAATAATAATAATAGTTAAACACAATCCTTCACTCATTAAAATGATTTTTTTTGTACTGTTCATGAACTAAATACATTTGTGTCATCATACAAATGTGTAAATTGGCCAATTTGTTTCAATCTTCTCGAAGTTGCACTTTTGAGCTTAAGTTTGTGATTTAGGTACTTTAATCTTATTCTTGTCCTAGTTTTTACAAAAGAGACAGTTAATTCCTTATGTCAACTAGGATGAAGTTCAATAAGAAGATCAGATAGCCTTTTAAAGAGGTTTGCTCTTTTTCAATGCCGTCCTCATGAATACTGTTAAATTATTGAATTTATATTCTAATGGTTGGCAAAATTCAATAATTTATCCAAAGGAATGGTAAGGCCTCCCCTAGAAACAAAAATAGTCGCCGATGTTTGCCCAAAGGTTCTCTATCACTTTTTTTTGAATTTGTTTTACAAAGAATGTCTGAAAGTAATTCAACTGTCATTATTCATGGTAGATATACGAAAAAGTCATGATGTCTTAATTGATTAGGCCTCTGCCGGAACAAATGTTAGCTTGTTGAAACTAAAGAACAGTTCCAAGGGGTTCGCCACACCAAATATGCACACTCAAGCAATGGTCCTTGGAGTTGTGGCCTCTGATGGAAAGAAGATGCATCTGTTCTTTTTCAAGGCTGGACAGAAAATTGGCCAGGAAGTCTAGTTTAAAGTGCTTAGGTACACCATCTTGCAATGTCTGAAGACCAACTACCCGGAGGGTAACTACGTGTTGACTCAGGACGGTTCCCCCTCTCACACCAAAGTGTCAAAAGTTATGCGCAGTTTCAAAGGCTTTATTCTCGTCCATCCCCTTCATCCCCAGATTTGAACCCACTTGACTTTTTTATATAGGGGCTTCATAGTGGGTGTATGGGACAACTTGTCAGAGGAGTTTGTTATCAACTTTGCATGGCCTTCAGGCGACGTATAAAGACTGTGATTGATAATGAAGGTGGGCATATTGAGTGAAAAAAGTTTTGCAAAAACCTTGTCAACATGTTTTGTTAACATTATTTTTTTTGCCTATTATTGGAAATATAAAATTATTGATATATTCCTAAATCCATTTCTCGAGTCCACGTTTTGTTACACTTATATTTATTTTTTAGTGTTCCTTTAAACGGTTAAATGGTGGTGCACGGTTTTAAGCTTAAGTAGAGTTGATTAGTTTGTAATAAAAAAAAAGAGCACGAGGAGAAGGGAGAGCGATACATAAGGTACACCTGAATTAAGACCCTTGTTAATGAAATCTGAAGAATGAACTATCCTTAGTTGTCGTCATTATTATTTAGCGCTTTTTCTAATACATTCAATTATGTTCCAAACCTGATTGAACATTCGTGTGTGCTCATAAAAGACGGAGGGTAACCTTGATAATTTGTTACAGAGTTATTAGTGTATGCCGTTGTTGAACTCAGAGTAGAATTGAGGATCAATATCGGTGTAATTCTTGACAATGTCCTTGTTGATTTCCTTCTCCTCCTCCTCACTCGTCACAGCTGCTAATTGAAGTTCCATTAAAAAAACTCCTTAGTTCCTTTCCTCCAAAAGGCTCTTCAAATTGTTGATGTTACTATGTTGATTTTCGGAGTATTTTTAACATCCCCAAAATACAGACGATTTTCATCACTAATCATAGTATTACATTTACTCGATATGACATAGCAATTATCTTTAAAAATACACAATGGTCTATGCATTTCCTACCCTGCTCCTCCAACGATTTTGGAAGGTTGCGGTGTTTGCCTTGCTGTGTACGGTTGCCCAGTTCTCAATGACTTACACGTTCCGTCATCTTGGGCCAAAATTGCCGACAAGTCTAGCCTACTGGAAACTTATCCCGATATATTTCTCCGAAAACTGAATCAAAACTAAAAAAACGATGTTGCAGTAAGGAATAGTTTCTTTGGGTTTCATGTGGAAGTAAGGAAATCGGTGGAAATCACATCACAAAAAGTGTGACACTAAAGGGGAATATAATATAGAGATATGCTGTGTATAAGATATTGCAATCAGAAAATGAGATGAAGAATTTAGAGTCCTACCTACTTGTTTAGACAATTTTTCATTTTTCTTAAATAAAGAGGGAAAAAAATCACAAATGTCTTTTCTAAAAAATAAATACACCTATCCAAAAGGTATTCAGTCAAATCCGGAAAATATCACTATTTCTAAAAAAAAAAACAAATCTTTTACAAAGTTGCGCTTCTAATAAAATATTACTTGGCAATATTTTGATAAAGTATCGTATAAAATACTATGTAGGATTTAAATATTATGAAATATATATTGTAATTCATTTTTAAAAATTTGGATAAATGATAGTCTGGGAGATAAATAGCAGTTGGTATAATTGATTTAAATGGCTAAGATGATTTTGGGCCTTTTTTATCTTTCTTTTTGACATAAAGGTTGTCTGAATAAAAATGACTTGAAATTCGCATTGAATACTAAGGGATCCCAATGATAAGAGTGATATTTGAATTCAATCAAAGTAATATCTACTAAAAATCATTATGTATAAAGTATTACTATTTTTTTTATTTTTGATCGATTTGTGATGAGAAAATTAGTTTAATTAAATAAAAATATTTTCTTATTTCCATTGTGATAGCTAATTTCTATTTACAATATAAAAAGATTGAATAACAATGTAATAATATACTCTTAATACCTTTTAATGACATCATCAATTAATCGTTAGTAATTAAAATAGTCCGTGTTATAGCTAATTAAAGAAGACGTTAACATGAGACGTACAAATTGTAACTTGTATTATATACTTATACAAGTTACAACTTATTATACAAAATTCAAGCTTAGATATGACCGGAAAATGGGTGCCATTAAAGTTTTCAATTGATTTTGAGCGCAGAACGGGAAAAATCTAAACGATTAAAGAAAAAAAATCAGTCATTCATTTCTTTGCTCCTTTTTTTTATTCTCCAAAGACATCCTTTATCCCAGGATAAAGAATAAATACCAAGTTGCAAAATGAAAACATCGTGATCAATTTGTGTGTAATTAGCTACAATTATGCTTTTGTTCGTTAGTGAACGCGCAAAAAATCATTAATTATTTTACAACTAGGGAAGACATTTTTTGTAAGAGCGGTAGAAGAAGGCAAGAGTGAGACATATGGTATTACTCAATTAAGACCCTTGTTAACATCAGCTGGTTGTTATATGATATTGTGGGGAGAAAATGAATTACTTTCAAAAGAAGAGAACCTTTGTACATTTGACATAACGTAAGTACATCGAAAATATTATCATTGTATTTTAATTCATATAAATTTATTTGATTATGCATTATTAAAACAATTTTGATCAAAGATAGGCGTGAATGCTTACTTCAGAGGGAGAAGTTAACACCACGAAACCTATTAAATAATGAACATAAAAGAAGAAAGAGCACACGCAAAAACCGTTTTTCCTTTTTCAATTTCTTAACTTAGTTTTTACATTACAATAATTACATCTTTACTTTTTAAAGGATTTCCTATGACCACCTTAAATAATCAATGATGATAACTATAGTCAAACGATCTAGGGATAGAGAAATGTTGATCAAAACTTCAACACATTCGATTAAAATAATTGTTTCATTAGCATTGAATTGATTTATTGACTCCTTCTTTTTTTCTCTTTCAAATTTATCTATTTACATATTGTCATGATTTTTGTTCTACAGGCTTCTCCATCTAAAATATAAAACTGCTTGAAAATCAAAAAAATTGTTATATTTCAAAAATGGGAGAATGGGGGGTCAATGGCCCTTATGATTAAGGCGCCACTAGGTTGAACAGAATGAACTGTCTGCAATGAACGGGTACAAGCCTGATAAAAAAATTATGAAAATATGTAATTATAATATGCATATTTGATATATAATATAATTAATTGAGAAACTAAAAAAAATATTATATTAAAGTATAAATATTTCCAGGATATTGTTGGCTGACAAGTTATTTTAATAAATAATATAAATGTACAATTATCCTTCATTTGCCCTCCTTCATTCTTAATATTATGTACTAGTATTCAACAACCCAGAAACTGTGGTACGCCTACAGTCAAACAGGTTTCTCCTACGCTAATGTTATTTTTCAATGGAACTCTTACTTTACATGGTAGATATAACTAAGTTAACTTGATTTATTTTAAGTTACATAAGATCCTCCTCGTAACTGCTTGTTCTCTTCTCTCTCTCTTATTTTTTCCATCTACCTTATATTAGGTCTATTAGGTATTAAAAATGAGAAAAGTATTTAAAGAAATATTTAGTCGATATATTGAGGAACGAGAAGAAGTGAATGGGACTGGAGGTGATGGAGAAGATGATGGAGACAAAGGTTCAAAGAATAAGTCCACGTCTTATCCTATCAAAAAGAAGAGTGAGATAAACTAGAACTTGAAGGATTCTTTAAATCCATCATTTTTTTCATTTTATGTTATGTGTGTCTCTCTCAGGGGTACCAGCGCAGGCGCAAGGAGGAGAGGGCAACAAATCCTCAGGAAATGGAGGCTTTCAATCAACTTCCCTTCCATCCTCTTCCCACCCCGAAACATTTACTCATCATAACTATCATCAAAATACCTTAAATCCCCGCAATCCAGGGCTTGTCGGACAGCATGGTCGAGGACATCGTGGAGGAAGAGGAGGTAGGGGGAGGAATGGCTCACGGTAAGGGGCGATCTGTCAAAGGAAAGACTACAAAAAGGAGAAAGAAATGAAAGTACCCAGAGTATTGTCGGTTAAGTCTCATTTTAATGATGAATCTCCTATTATTTTGATCAAACTAGATATAATTATTTGAGCTAGATTAATTCTCAAGCAACCTATATGAGGATAAAATATATATGTACATAATATCCCTCGCAATATTTGCTATATATGAATAAATATTATTAATATTTGTTAAAGCATATTTATCATCAAATCACGCTGCAGGAAATAAAGTCACATTTATGTGAAATATTAGTTATTATTATTAAATATTAGATATGCCTAATGTATATATTTATATGTTAATATATTTAAAGAATGAGAAAATAATATGAATAGAATGTTAAAATGTATATTAATAAAGGCAATGGTTAGATTGTTATTAATGAATGACATCAGTTCCCAGCTGTTTGGTCATGCAAGGTAGTTGACTCAATCCGTCATTTGTTAAGATTTTGGGGATAATTTATCTGATAAATTAATGAGAGAGATTCGCCGAAATCTTCTCCTTATGCATCGATGATCCTTGGATCTAATGTACTGAGCAAGAGCCTTCACAGTTTCATTTCTTTTGATTCTCATTTGACTAGGAGTGGACTTGAGTCGTTCAATGGAGCCAGGATTTTGTTTTCTGAGCCATTGAAAGGCTAAAGCTGATGAATAGTTTTCAAAAAAGTGATAGAACTTGTTCCAAACTTCTTTAGAGGACGAATAGTCTCCAAATGAGGGATATTTAAGTCGATTAGTTCCAAAAAATATTTTGTCTTCAAGATTGATATTGTTGAAAACCTTGGAATAGACGACGTAAAAGTCTTCAAGGGAATCGAAGCAGGTTTCCAGAAAGTAGGGAGTCAAATCAAGGAGGCTTTGAGTTGAGGGTGCAAGGTTAATTTTAAGGATTTCATCACGATTGATGTCATACCAAGAGCGTTCATGAGAGTCGGACAATACTTCATATGCCTGTTGAACTTTCTAAGAAAAAGTCAGATGGCGAATCAGGTATATACAAAGATACAGTATTAGGATATAGTAAGGCTTTAATGCTTATAATCTCTCTACTTCAGGCCTCAAAACACACTTTTTTTATTGGCTATTATCTTTCTTTCAATGAAGAGTGCTACAAAAACAGAGAAAATCCGCTTTTGTTGAGTAGTAGCATACCATATATTAATATTAGGTAAACAGTATTTGAATAAAAGAAAAGTTTGAACAAAGTTAAATATATAAGAAATAATATTAATGTGATAAGTAGTTAATATCAAGTGTTACACACGTTCAACAGTTACTTTACTTATTAGTATTACTACCAGTTGCAGAAGAGAAAAATAGAAAAAAAGAGCGAGAGAAGTAAAAAATAAAGGAGGGGGGGGGGATTCAAATCAAATTAAACTCACATAACTACTTTGTACCTACTATTATTACCTATATTTAAGATATAATAACATACAAAGGGAACATCTTTCCTTCGATATAATAAACCCCCTTCCCCTCTTTCTATCAGCAAATAAATAAATGTAGTAGCTTTTTCTGTATGAATAAAAAAACATCAACAATAATTGTGTATCTGGCTACGTTTTTGATTTATTATCTGAAAAGGCTTTTCCCTTTCTCATTATTTAATTCCTGCTGCTGCTTTGGAATTAAAGAAAGAAGAATAAATAGAATTAAGTAACAAATATAGGATTGATTTTTTTTTTTGGCGAAAAAATAATTTATATCAAGGTTAATAGAAATGCAATAATAGATTAATAAAAATATTTCTATTAACCTTGATTTATATAAAATTAATTTATCTATTTTAACTACTCCAAGAAATACTTACTTATAATAGGAGATTTTGATCCCTCTTCGTTGGTAAGAGGTTATACAGTGAAGAAATGATATGTGTTGCATACCTGAGTTCGCTCCTCGCTTTCACCCTTTCGATACTTGCTCATAGCATTGAGATAGGCCTGTAATTAATATATTGTATTATATTTAATGGAGTATTTGAAAGGCTCCTCCTTTCATCAAGCTGTACTCATTAAAATATAGGAGTGCATCCTTCATAAACTTAGTCCTGAAAAAGTATATAACTAACGTATTGTATCATTTATTTAATTTTTTCTCGTAAAAAGGTGCTTTTATATAAAATAATATATATGTATGTCAATATATTATAATAAATTGGTATTGTCTACTTATTTTGTATGTACATAATAATCTTTGTCAACTTTAACAAAAATTGTCAAGATAGAATTTTCAATAGTGAGTCTATTAATAAAGTAAGTTCTGATATCATATTTATTATTAGTTGTGCTAACTAATCATATATGTCATAATATGTGTATATCTTAGTAAGGGTCTTTTTATCCTTTTGAACTCAATAGATTAGTCCTATGGAAGCTATTATTGATTACACTAAGGGATCGACTTACAACTACAAAATCACTCGCAACACATTTAAAAAATAATATCCCTCACGCAATCTATTGAGCTTACTTTTTTAATGTCCTCCGCCTTTGCGTTCGGAGATACTCCTAAGGTTGAATACAAACACTCCATAACTCAATGAAGAAGAGATTGTATGTGACTTGTGGATTTGAAAAGAGTTAGTGAAGGGAAAAAGTTATTTAGAAAGAAAGGAAACATGCAAAGAATTTAGGTGAACTGAGTGAGTTGGTAAGTAAAATATTTATATATTGGTAGTGTGATACTCAAAAAAAGACTAGGAGATATATATATATGAGAACCATGAAAGAGGCGTATTTAAAAAGAGAGAAGTACCAGCAGAAAAGCAGGATTTTCTGCATTTTGTTTTTATTTTTTGCCTTTGAAAGAGAAGCGTCAAGAATATTTAGAAAGTAATGTACTTTCATTGTGATATTTATTATCCATGTACATTCTACAGGTTAACAAATATTAAATATCCATCGAGATAGATATCTTCTTAGTTAGTATAACTATATCAATAGAGCTACTTAATTACTTAAGGAGTTAATATCCTGATTACAACATGAATAATGATTATAATCAACTCAATAATCTCTCAAAAAATATGTTCTAAGGATTTATTCAATGACACTAAATACTAAAATATTATGAAAGACAGCACATCAGAACAGGATATCAATCGATCCAAGATGATAAATATTAAATATATATAGCTATAATAAATCCTTTTTGATGACGTAAAAGGAATCTTTTACTTCCTGATCCTCATGCTCAACCACATGAATGGATACGGGCAAAATAGAGGCCCATGCCTCTTTTCCAATCTCCTTGATTTTATTTGGTGGAAGAACAAATCCACCACTTTAAAAATTAGAAAAGTCAAGATACATATTATACAATGAGGACTTAATAATTACCCATTCACTTCTGGTAGCTCAATCGTCATGGAAGTTGGGATCCCAGAGAGCTTGGAATAATCATCACTTGCTCCTCCTAAGAATGGAAAAAGAGTTTGTCAGTAGATATCTAATACATTTTGTATGTAGATTTGCCTATTACTGACCTGCTACATAAAATATATTGGCAGGAGATCCAACACTATAATTTCGACCATGGAGATTATAGATTGCCTTTCTCATGGAATGTCCCACACGTGTGATTCTCTCATTATCTTTAGGTAAATCAGTTGTATAACCAAACGGAGTTAAAATATAGGACCCTAAATAAATATGTGCAAGTCATTAACAACTGAGAAGGCCAAAAAAGAAGAACTCACCATAGGAATGAAAGCCCAAATAAAAGTGAATGTCTTTCAAAGTACTCAATAATTCTTTTGCAGCCTTCACCTCTGGCTCAGAATCTGGATATGGACCTTTATAAATTTCAGAACAGGGATTATCACTTGCACCAACTCCATAGCCACTTACGTTCCAATTTCTATTCAAGTCAACTCCATAGCAACCACTTCCAGATGGAGGGGGAGCTCGATTCTTTCTCCAAAGTCGGTTAGTTGTACGAGTAAACTCATAGCCATCAGGATTAACGAGTGGCATTATATACCAATTGACTTTTGCTCGCGCATCCAAGAGCCTCTGAGTAGGATCATTAAATAATTCAACAAGTCTTGAAATGATGTATGCAACAGAGGAGACAGATCCCCATTCTCGAGCGTGGATTCCTAATTAAAACTTGGAGGAAAATGAGTATAAGAGAACTTGATTGAATGAAGGAAATTCTTTTTACCTCCATCAATAAAGACAGCCTTTTTCTCAATGCGTTCATAGATTTGTCCGATTTTCAGGAAATAGAGGGATCGATTCTCATGTGTCTTGCCCACTACTTTGAGCTCAATTAATTGTGGGTAAGTTTTTTTCAGGTGTAGTAAATACTTTTCCAATTCTTCATAGCTTGAATAGATACACAATGTACTCAGAGCACATATGTAATATGTATACAAATGCTGATCAGTCAGATAAAACATACCTTGGAAAGGACTCAAAGTCCAGCAGTGCAGAATCATTTATCAATTCAGTTGAGGAGTTGTAGAAACTCTTTGCTACTTCGACGATAGAACTCAAATCTGATTGAAGAGAAGACACCGTTCCATTGAATTCATTCTCGAAAGTCTCCGAAGAGGAACAAATGAAATCAATACAAAGTGTTTCCTTGACCACCTAAAAAGTTAAAACACAATTAGTTTATTTATTTTATTTTCTGACGACTAAGTAAGTAAACATGTGGATTACTAAATGCTAAGTTCACATCTGGTGTGCCCTGAATAAATGTTTTTTGCATAATGAATCAGACTCATCAAAAAACAAAAATGAATACTCTAGAGTCTAGTAAATAACCTTGAGAATAGTACAGTTCCTGGACTGTAGAACTTTAGTAGCTGAAAGGACATCATTGTCCATATTTTTATCACTAGGTACTTGAAGTCTGTAGAGGCTCCAAGACTCTCCTTCTCCAAGGACACAAAGAAGGAGTATTATCTTTGAATAAAACCTCATGACTAACGTTTACACAATTATTCTCTCTTTTTCTTTTTCATACTCAAAAACATTTGTGACATAGAATCAGAAACTTCACCAAGTGTGAATGTCTCATCATCGTCATTCCTTTTAAAAAACATGACAATAAAATATATTCTAAAAAGAAACGCAAACATACATATGTATATTAATAAATAATTTGATTTATATTTTTAATAAATATGATAATAGGATTATTACTTTGTAAGGGACTTGACAACATTAAGTGGGCATAGAGTTCCTCGAACTTTACTTCAATGCACAGAGCTAATAATAGTCAGTGTACATATATCAGTAATGAAATAAACATCGTCCCAAATAATAAGAGATTATTATATTATTTATTATAGGAGAAGGAGGGAATCGGGAGATGGAAATGACTCACTCAACCTCTCGTTGCTTAAAATAGGGAGAGTTACAATACTTTTTACTTTTGGGACAATTACATACTTGGAGCTCGTTAAATTTAAATTGGTCAAAATTGAAATCAACATACCTTCACATGTATTCTATTGTTTAAATTTTTCAAACTTGTCAAATGGTGCAACGTTCCTCGAATCGATGGACTCTTGCAACAGCTTAAAAAAATCGAACTTGAGTTAGAAAAATAAAAATATAGACTAAATAATAGTTTTTGAAGAATAAATAAATAGAGCTTTAATGATGTTTTTCAATCTATTAGAACAGATTAAGATTTGATATGATTGATAATATAGATTGGAAAAATTCATTCACAAAAACCTCTTCAAGGCAATATTCCCGCTAAAAAAACATGTTTGACGAGAAGTGTAAATATATTACAAAATAAAAAAGAATAAACAATAAGAGGGAAATTGTAAAACTTGTTACAACTTCCCCATTTGTACTAACTTAGTGTGAAAACATTTTTTTCTACTTATTATTCTGTTTGGTCAAGTGGAATTGCATCCATTTGATACAAATGTAATGATGCCATTTTTTTTTAAAATAAGGTCTTAATTTATATTGCTCATAATGTACATACAGGATCAAAACAATATCAAATGTTAGAAAGAATAGTGTTGCTATAAAAAAACAAAAACATAAGTGAGCAAGGTTGTGCTCGGTTCAGGTTCAGGGGTTCTCAGTTCTTTCATTTCAACAGTTTCGGGCTCGGTTCTTTTTTATGCAGGCTCAGTTTGGTAACAGGCACTTATCGCTCGAAAATTCGGGCCCAGGAAATGATATTAGATACAAACAGGGCCGTAGCTACCTTATACGCAGAGTGCGTAGTGCTCCAAGTTCCCGAAAACTAGGGTTGCTTAAGACAAATTTTTTCAAAGTGGGGGCAGACATATGCAGAATCGAAGATTGCTTTCAGTCTACAAATTTATAGTACACACGTTTCGTATACAGGGGGCCTCATCTAAAAATATATTAGTGTAAGGCGCCTTGGCAAGGTGAAGATTGAGAAACCCTGTCTTAAAAAAATTATAGTTATGATACTATTGGGTCCCTACATGCTTAGTAGTGAACCTGGGTCCATAATCTACCCCACCCCTTCGCTTTTTTATTTAAACTGTCTACTGCCTAAAACCCCTTTTCCAGATGCATAAGAATCCCTTAGCTATTTGGAACTCAGATACAACTGTATCACCCTGGGGACGTAGAATAATCATTGGAAAACGCTGCAATTGCAGTTCAATTTAGCGTTCCGTTCACAAGCCTGCTTGCCTTTCGTGTGGATTTTCTAAATGAAGGTCACAATTAAATGAAAGCTTTAATTTCCCCCATGTTGTAGTTTGTCATTTCTATGTTCAATGATAAGAGCTCTATAAGTATTCCAACAAAAGGACAATCAACGAAAGAATGCTGAATACAATTAAAGAGTCCTAACAAGCACTATTGAAAATGAGGCAATTTCACCAATATATCTAGAATTGTAAAGTAAATGTATTTCCTTCCAGAGCTCCAATTCTTATTGTGGTGTTTACCTGAATTTAATTTAAGACTTATACGATTCTCGTCGCTGAAAGTCAAAGTGGGTAACCGAGTAAATGGGAGTCAGTCACAGAATGAAGAAGAATGATTGTGGACCGGAAATAATTATGAACGAAGTGTCTATTTGTGAAATGGTAAAAGACGACTAAAATATAGAATTTCTAAAAGGAGAATAAAGGATATGATAGAAGAACGTACATTAGTGATTAAAACCAGTAAATATTACTACGAATGTACATGACTAAAATAAGGGTGTTTAAATAAAAAGCTTTTATATAATTAATTGTAAAAAAATGTATAATAAACATCACCCCCAATCAACTAAAGTGAGGGCGTAGTTGATTGATATGATGAGTCTTTACTTCTGTTTGAATTGGGCAGAGTCAATATGCACTCTCTACCATACATCAGCTGGAGTAAATGAGACAAACTGTGACGAAGGAGATGTAGTGTTATTTTGACAAGTGACACATGCAGCTACGAAATTTACAATATCATCATCGATACCATTCTATCAAAATTTACATCGAGCAATCATCTTCACAATGTTTCGATGGGAGAGATGAAGTTCTTCTAAAAACTTTCTACGAAGTGAACATGGGACAAACAGGCGAATACCCCAGAAAAGTAAGTGGTCTTTCATTGAGAACAAGTTTCGCTTTTGAAAATAAACTTTATCAAGGACAAATGACCAATTTCCTGACTTTGCAGCCTCACAAAGGCCTTTGTCATCTTGCACAGCTCTTAAACGCTCATCCTCTAATAGCTCATCCTCAAAGGATCCAAGGGAAGAAATTGAATTTTAGATGGTAATATCAATGGGATCATCAAGGGTACCACGTGAAAGCGCATTACAATGAGAATTATCAACTCTTTTCATATGTATAATCTTGAAATCAAAGGCTGCGAGTTTATAGCGAAACGAGCAAGGCGGGCTGTGACAACTTCGGGAAGTTCCTTTTCAGGATTGACGATAAATGTCAAAGGGTTTGTGATCTGTTTTGATATGGAAATGATGGCCAAGAAGATAAAGCTCGAATTTGTGAAGAGAAAACATGATGACAGTGGCTTCTCTGTCAATTTGAGAATAATTGTATTCCACTTTGGAGAGTATTCGGGTGAAGCAAAAGCCATGGGACGCGTTCATTACCATCAACGATGTTGGACAAAATTGGGCCTAGACCAAACAGTGATGCATCAGACACGGTAGACACTATGATTTGCAATGATGGGTCGAAGTGTATTAATCATGAAGATTCCGAAATTGCTTTCTTGATTGCATCAAAGCTCTTGTTGGCTTCATCAGACCATATAAAGTCAACGTCTGACCTCGTTGGATCTGAGAATGGAGTAGCGATGGACGAAAGATTTCTCACAAAGTACCCAAAAAATTGAGCTAACCCAAGGAAGGATTTCTTTTTTATGAAACGGAAGAGGGTATTGTAAAATCCCTCAAAGGACGAATCAACACCGGATCAATTGAACGACCGTCTTATGAAATTTTAAATCCTAGGTATGTTAAACTTAGCTTCATGAAGATGAATTTCTTGAGATTGAGGTGAGCCCCTACTCTAAGAATGCGTTAGTAAACTTGCTTTAATATGTCGAGGTATTCATTCACAGATTTAAAGAAAACAAGGAGATCATCAATATAAATTTTGATGTTGGGAATGCCTTCAAATACATAATTTATCCTGTGCAGCCTGAACAATTGCAAGTGCTGAAGCAAGAACGTGATAAAAACATTGTAGAGTAAAAGACCAATAGGACAGTTAATTGTCAAAAAAAATTGAAATACGCATCTAATTCAAATTGTCCGTAGCAGTGTCAGAAATCCAGCTTGATAAAATAATTTTTTTTCCTATTTTCCTTCCAAATCCATCAGGTCCAAACGCTTTATTGTCTTTGAACTGATCTATGGTATAATTACATAATATCTCTGATGAAAAAAAAGGTGTACAATGCCTGTGATACTTTTTAAAGAAAATAGACTCCGTGGATGGAAATTCCTGACAGAAACATGATCATTGATTAAGATTTTCCCATTTAAAATATTTTATTTATTTATTTTGAAGCATTGAAAAGGCTCATCCAGTTTCATATTTTTAAATCTAAGTGAAGTATCATTGTCTAAATCCCCTTTTCTTCTTGATTATTGCTCATTCATATCTGATATCTTAAAAGAATTGATAGTATCTGAAGTGAATATTCGCCAAAATAAGGGACCATTTTTTAAGATTTCATCTGTCATCTTCTAAAAGGTACAAGCACTCTTTTTATGTTTCTCATAAATATACGCACAGATTCTTGGATGCCATATCTAAGTGAGTAATTAGCCCTATGAGCAGAAAATGAGTAATGAAAGCTAAACTTTAACTGATACGTTCGAAACTAACTTATTTCAGAATCCATTTTGGGAGCCATGGTGCACCCTCACTCACATCGGCTAAATGTCAGAAGTTCTGCCGCGACAGCATGGCTGATTTTTAGCCCAAGGGCATGTGTCCATCATCTTCACCGTATTTGAATCCCGTTCAACTTTTCTGTGTGGGGCACTTTGGAGAGGGAGACTAACCGAACATCTCACCCGAACGTGGACTTCCTAAAGGCCGCCATTGTGAAGGAGAAGAACAAAATATCTGTGAAGTTCATCATCAATTCCTGTAAGGCTTTCCGCCACCGTATGGAGGCTGTGATTGCTGTTGAGGGCGGACATATTGAGTGAACATGTTCACAAAGGTCGTGTCTCAAAGTTTTGTTAAAAAATATTTCAGAATTATTTATCGAAAAATAAAATTATTGACATTTTTTTTAAATCAGTCATTCAATCCACATTTGGCTTCCGAACCATGTAGGTTTTTTTACATCAAAAACAACGTTAAGATCGGATTTTTTAAGTGATCATTAATAATTGCTTGAAAATACGCAGACGATTTCTCGTTCGGACTTTGCACGTTAATTAGGTAAAACTTAAAAATAAGATTCCTCTGAACTTTCAAAAACCAGTAAAAAAATGAAAAAGGTATGATGCACACCAAAAGTCCAAGAAAGTTCATAAGTCGAAGAAACCAACGATTTCACATCTTGTTTAAATGTTTCATTGAGTCATGTCTAGACCTAGTAACTCTTCCTCCTTTAATATTCAATGAAATTATTTTTCTCACTCTTAGATTAACTCTGCCTGGGAGGAAATGAGTTAGAAAGGCGATGCCAACGAGAACAGGTAAGTAAAACCGACTTGTACCCCGTATTCGTATTATTAGTCATGAAAAGGAATCTGTTATGAATTAAACTATTTTGACTGTTTTTCTTCCCAACCACAAGGATTTTTCTATTAGATTCTTCTCCTCTTTTTTCCACTCCCGCATCCGAAGAGCGTTGGTTAACGAATATACAATCTTCTTCATTTTCATTTTCTCTTCTATCCTTATAACTAGTCACCAGGGACACATTCCCTATTAGGGGCACTATCACAAAAAGCTTCACTATTACCGGCTATGCTTTATTTTTCAGTATATTCGACAGCTCTAGACTCTATTAACTCCTCCCCGGTCTCCAAGTTTTCTGGTAAATTATTTGGCATAATGCCATTATCACCAAGATTAATAGAAATACAAGGTTAGATCATCATCATCCAAGCTAATCTTAATAGTGACAGGTCAAGAAAGGAATTATTCCTGTACTCTCTCCGAAGAATTCTAGTCTGATTTATCCATAATATTAGAACTGTTATTTAATATACTGTTATCAGATAAGTCCATTTAAGCCAGAGAAGCTTTTAAAGACATCTGATATTCCTGAGCTTTAATTCTTTCGTTATCGCAGCTGAGCTTGTTATGCCTATAGCTAAAACAGTTTTGCTCTTTAAATCTTAATTTCATTAGACAACCATCAATAAGGGCAATCTGAGGAATTATATCAGGATTGACCACAATTTCCACTACATAATCCCCATCCCTCTCTGTAGCTCTGATATTTATCCTCAGCCACTCTGATAGATTTTTTATTTTTTTATATAATGACCAGTTACTTCGTCAAAATTGTTTCAATCACTCATCTGACTTAATTTCATTCACACGTTTAAAAGTATTAATCGACGTTATAGTAAATTTATTTTTTCTGTAAAAACATATTTTCTCGATTCATTTCATTTTTAAATTAACATCTATGACCATACCCTTTTAATAGAATAAGGGTGTCCTTCTTTTAAGTCATCTAACCCTCATCTAACATCAATAGGATACTTAAAGTAAAAACATGCCTGTCCAAAACCAAATCTAGGCCTAGCACTAGCTAATTCTTGCTCTTTAAAACTACATTCAATAGCAATGTCATAAACATCGACAAACCGTAAACTCTCTTGTCTAATAGGAGATCCCTCCTTATCTTCAATGAGAAACAGGTAATTCTCTCACATAAATCCTCTATTACAATTCAAGTGTATTCATTTTACTTCTTTGGATTTTTCATTTAATTGAGTACCTAATGTTCTTGAATAAAGTGCGCGAGGACGTGCATCCCTTACAAAATTATTTCTCCGTCGGGGGTTCTTTTGAAGCCAGAAATAGGTTAGCCCAAGGTTAATATAAATATTTTATTAACCTTGGAATAACCATATTCTTTTTCTAAGGTTGCTCCGAGTCAAGAAGAAGCCGGTCAACCCAAGAGTAATGACGTCACCCAATATTAAGCACTCTGCTATAAAGACACGTCTTCTGTAATACATAATCAAATAGACGAATGCCATTTTTGTAGAGGAAAATTAACGGAAGAAGGTGTGAACGAGACTTATGGTGCTAGTGAATTAAGACCCATGTTAACATCAGCTACTTGTTATATGATTTTGGGGGGAGAACATGAAATACTGCTATAAAGAGGAGAACCTTTCTAAATTTAAAATAGTTTTATTGAAGGGAAAATATTGTAATTCTATTCAAAATTATATATATTTATTTACTATGAATCTTTAAAGCAATTTACGCCAAAGTTAGGCGAGAGTGGTAACTAAAGTTGATAATATTGTGGAGAACAACGCGTGCAAGGAGAAGGGGGGGGGGAAATACATATGGTATCATTGTTTAAAATACTGATGTGATTATCATCTGCCTACTTTATTATCCTTTTTTGAGGGTATAACAAAAGTATTTATTAGCAAAATGTTTGATGAAGATATACTACGTATAATTGACTTCGACGTTTTTTATCTGTTATAGTAGATTTTATAACGTCACACTCCATGAAATTGTAATTAATTATGAACCTTATTCTCAGAATGATAGCTAATGAAACGACAAAGTAGAGTATTTTGAAATATATTTGATGTTCCAAGTTTAAAAAAGAAGGCTTAAATTAAATATAATTTACATACTAAAAAATAAACCATCATACATTTATGTTAAATATACAAAATTAAATAATTGGAATCATATAACTAAACCAAAACATTATAAATACAGAATATTGAAATAATAGATTGATCCAAATAATATTTTCTTGTTCTGACACCGGAATCCAGTTAAATATGTCATAACTTTAGGTTGCAAAACACAAGCGAGACGTGGAGTTTAATCAAAAAGATAATCACCCCTTTATATCTTTTCTCAATCATTTGTGCATCTTGTCGCCTTTATATATTTCTTTCTCTATGTTACTAGCTAACTTCCGCCTCCGATTTTAAAGGTATGACGTCATATTATGAATGATGTAAAAAATATTATTGAACAAATCTCTTGCAATGCCAAGTTCAAAGCTTGAACTGAATACAGGAAGTAAATAAAAAATTATGCCACCAGCTGGAGGTAAAATATGATACCGACAAGATTTTATAACGATATTTAGACTTTGGCTGAATAAACACCCAGGGAAGTAAGAAAGGGTTAAACTTTGTCAAATAGAGTGAACACTGGCTTATGAGCTTGGATGAGGGAGGATTCTATATATCATACCCCCCTCAGTTCAAATCCTAATGATGGATTATTCCCCCTCCTCGCTATCTTTTCCTCTAATAACTAGTATATTATATATCTTACATTTGGAATCAGATGGGATTATGATTATTTATTTTACAATGTTTATGCTAATATGTGATTGCTTACTGGTGACTCCAATGGAAAAAGGAGAGTGATAAAGGATGATAAGTGAGCTGATAACCACCGTGTTTGAAGAACACACACAAACGAAAATGTAAATAAGAACTGGAGAAAAATGCATTTTTTATATTTTCCTTCTTTTTGTACATAAGAATAGATTAGAGGAATGATGAAGTACAAAATTCAGGTCTAGGATTAGATATTATAATACATATATAATAAGTATTATCTACATAACATGTATATACAATAGTGTTATCACGAACTAAAAATTATTATCGGATTTCGATACTCTTTCCACTAATTTAAAAAACAAAAAAAACAAGTAAATGTCACATGGACTTCCCAAATAAATTTAAGGATTTATTTTCTAAAGAAAAGTAAGTTCATTCGTTGTGTAAAAAAAAAACAACCAAGTGCCCTCCAAAATAAAAATCTTATATAACAAAAAAATAAAAAAAGTTCTTGACGTGGAGTTTTTGTGATCAGGGATTCAAAGTTTTGAATAAGTTTAAGCTAGACAAGCACATTAAAAACCGAATTCACGAGAGGAGTTTTGAACTGTATACTTGTGGCATAAATAATTCCAATTATGTAATTTCCAATTTTACAACTTATATACCCAAGATGTTTGTCTCCTGCAATATTCCACTCCATTTTGAGAAATATCCAAATTTTGTTAAGATCATAGAACTTGACACTGGAAAAGTAATTTACTCTCACTTCTTCATTAGCAAGTAAATGGAGTCTGGAAGTAAAGAAGTGTTAACCAAGATCCATTAAGCATTTCAGGATAAGGAAATATTTTTTGAATTAGAAGAAACTATAGTCTCGACGGTTATCCATGACTAGAGTGGTGGTTGTTCCTTAATATGGTCATTTTTCGTGTCGTCCTTATCTTATTATTTTGGAAGGTGTACAATGATTACACGTGTTGCTGCAATAAGTATAAGCAACGTTTTTGCCTCCGAAAACAGAGACAAAAAAGTGAAGGTTTACATTACCAATGGAGCAGGATATTGCATTAAAGGAGCCAAAAACCTTAAACAACATTTTCCCATTATGTTGCACATCAGTTCTTATGCTTATAGTCTGAACAGAATATATACGCTCTGTCCTGATTACTTCTACTATCATTTCTGAACTGATTTTTTTTTCTTTTTTTTTAGAATTCAAGTGATCTAAAACAAGGCACTTCAATTCAACCAAAGAGTAAATTAATGTTATGTACCAAAACAATGATGTAATCTAAAAAGATCTTTTGAAGAATGATTCAAATTTGTCACAAATAATGTTTATTCAACAAAAATTTGAATCACATCCAGGTAACCATTAAAGCATTGAAAGAGAGATTGCCGATTCTTTCAAGTGTACCTATCGTTGAAAATCTATGCCAAGATATTCATCTTGAACCTTTCAAAACTAAATGTCAGGAGGGAATAGAGAATGACAAGGGATACATCAAATTGAGAGAATGGACACCGGACACCATTACTCACTATAGCGAGTTATTTAAATAGAAAAACACTCCTATTGTTAACTTTGATCGAAAAAGGGCTTTCATTAGCATGTCAGACATTAATGTACAAGAAAGTCCCGTCTGGCGGAGGTTCATGTCAAGAGAATGGACAAAAATTCTAAGTATAGTAAAATTAATAAATAATTAGAAATTATTACTTTAATTTTAAATATTAAATACCTATTACATCTGCCAACGTCTATTACGACCAAACTTTCATCCATCGTGGTAGATAACGGTTCCTATAGCCAAATTTAAGTACCTAAAAATGTAATAAATAATAATAATACTTGTGCAACTTATTAGTTCATTTAACTATCTTCGTAGTGAATCTCGAACGTTAGATAATTCAATGTTCTACTTAATTATCATAACATCCTTGACGTGATTTTCCGTCAAACGGAATCTTTTCGGTAGATTTATTTCTGACATCACACTCTAAACTCTCTTAAAATCACAGTTAAGGATATGAGGGTTTTTTTATTTTAAAAATTCGCTATCGTGATTTACATTTTCAGGAACCAATTCTCTCAATTTTATGTATTGATATTAATAGTACTAATACTATTACTCTCACTATTCTGTTACGATCATGAACTAGACAAGTGACAATGGAAAATGGTGTTTAAGGTTTTCGGCTGCTTTAATTCAATATGATGCTTCATCGGTAATGAAAACATTCAGTCTTTCGCTTCTGAAAGCGAGAACAAGAACGTTGTTGATACTTTTTACATGAATACTTGTAATCGTTTTATTGTCGGCTTACGTAACATCTTCCAAATTCATTAGATAAGGACGGCCCAAAAATAACAATCCAAAGGAACAACCAACATTGCAGTCATTGATCGCTGTCGATGCAAGAAATATACTCTTCCCTTCAAGTTCTTTGAATCTTTCTTATCTTGGATAACACATCCTTACTTTGAGACTTGGTCATGGGGAAGCGAGAGGGAATTACTTTTCCAGAGTTAATTTCCATAAACCTAACAAATTTGGATGATTCACGATATGGAGTAGAATATTGTAGAAGATAAGGATCTTGGTTATATCACTAATAAAATTAGAATATTCAGAATTGGAATTAATTATGTGACTTGTAAACAATACGTTAATATGTTGTTCTAGTTTGAACGTGTTCGGAACTATAATTACATAATTAGAAAGACGTCATTCAAAAAATCTCGAATACTCTTCGTAACTCCATGCATCTTTACCACATTTTTGAGTGTTCCAAGATTTAATATCAACACGACGAGGGATCAACAAGAAACTGTAATCCTGTCCTTTTGGAACGGAACTTAAGTATTGTTGGAGATGGTTTTTTTGTAAGAGCGCGGAGATATATGATAATACTGAATAAAGACCTAAGTAAATATCAGCTACCTGTTATACGATTTTGGAGGGAAAAAATGATTATCTGCTTACATTTCATTTAAGAAATATGCATCTCCAAGGATTTTTGTTCCATTTTGTAGTGATTCCATTTTTTATAGGGGTATCCTAGCAAATAGTCAACATTTTTGTAATATTTTTCCCCAATTTCAATGTCAATTGTAGTAGGTAGATCGAGGTAATCGAAGAAAAATACTTCTTTCTTTTTTTTTTTTTTTTTCAACTAACTTGATCATCCATCTCAAGAGATATTCTAATTCAGATTCCAAATTCGACGAGAGATGACGGGAGGAGAATTCATCTGATGAAAACTACCAGACCTCATAAGGGAGTAGAGGGGACTCTTTCCTCGGGAATGAGATACCAGGATCGAAACAATAAATCAATCAATTGACAATTAGTAAATGATTTTTATATTTCAAAAAGGGATCACTTAAAATACAAAGTGGAACAAAAATCCTTGGTGATGCATATTGTTTAAATAGATATATTTTTTTAAGATTGTAGATTGAAATTTTTTTATAATATAAGCTATGAATAAGCTATAAGAGTTTAATGAAGAGTGTTGTTTTCATCATTTCTCAGCCTTAAATTGCAAATATATCGAGTTAAGAATCCTTAACCCACTTTTTAATCATAAAAAAGACTATTATATAAGTTTTATTTATACTACTTTTAATTTGGAAATTGTTTTAAGGGTAAAAAAGGACTCTGAACGATAATAGAGCGGAATTACTATAATACCATATATTTTAGAATTAAGATGACTGAGAGAAAAACTGTCCGTTTTGGATTCGGGGCTCAAAGATAAATTCCTTTTTTGGCTTGAATTCATTTATACAAAATGAGTGTTCCCCTGTGTTTCCCTATTGAGTAAAAAAGAAGAAGAGCTTACGCATCAACTGAATTTCCTTTTCTAATTGCTATCCCACCTTTAGGTATCACTAGAGTTGAGTAGTTTGTAATGAAAAAAAAAAGCGCGAGGAGAAGGCGAGGGCGAAAGATATGGTGCACCTAAATTAAAAGCCTTGTTAATGCCAGCTCCATGTTATATGATTTTAAATATAGTTGAGTAACGTAATCAAGGACGGAACTTAATCAGTTTTTAGGACTGAGATGCAGGACTGAACTGGACCAGACTGAGAGTGAACTGGACGGGACTGCAGTCTTCAGCCCAAAATAAGGACTGGCAGAACACCAAAGAATAGTATTCAACATTTCTATATCATATTAACATTCCTTGATTCGAATAATATCTTGAGAGAATTGTTTAATATCAGGATAACACAATTAAACATATTTTTAACGAAATACAGCATGTAGAATCAAGCATAACGGAACACAGTTTCAAATTAATTTGGGCACACCATGGGTACCATTATAGAGGCCCGCCCCTTTTCAGATTTTACATCATTTTTTTTATTTAGTAACACTCTACATATCATTTTGTTTTGTTTTAAAAATCCGAACTAGGCCATCTGCAAACCGTGAATAATGATTTCGAAAAATTTAAATATCTTAAAAATACAATCTCTTGGATTAAAAGTAAATACTACATTCGTCTTTTTATCGATACCTCAAGCAATTAAATATAATTGAAATATTCCTTACAGCAAGGTTAATAAAAATACAAGGTTAAACCATCAAGTAATAGTGCTTGTGAGAATTTTTTATTTGATGTACCGTACCCACTGCTGAGCAAATCAGACATATTTTGACCTCATAGAGAATAACAACGGTATATTAACAAAAAAGAAATACTATAAATTATATTATTCATAGTAATAGTATATACTCCCTGACATCACTATTAAAAAGCGTGGTGGAAGTCAAACATGAGTCGGAAAAACGTTTTGGTATAACCTTATATTTCTATTGACCTTGCCTTACAGTGATATATTTATCATGGGATCTGCGTTTAACCACTTGGTTTATAGCTTTCCCGTACCAAAATTTCACAAAGCTACTAACTATTTTTATCAAATTTTTCCTTTTCTTCTGAAAGTCGAGGTTATGAGGGAAAAAAATGTACACTCATTCTATTAGGACCTGCATTAAAGGACAATGAAACTTGAATCAATTGAAACGAATTGAATCAACTCGATTTCCGTCGTTAAGATTCCTTATACACACAAGGGATAGAAAGATAAATAAATATATATAATGAAATATCATCTAAGCTACAGCAATGTAGTATTTACTCTTGAGTTAGTCAAATCTTCAATATTGACTTTGTTCCTTGTTATTTTTTTTTTCTATTTCTATAAATGTACGATCCTTGTTATAAGAATTATTGATTCATTTATTCTGATAATATAATAACTATATAATTTATATTGTGTAGTAAATACTACAATGTACTCTGTAAATAAGCCTTATTCGTTCTTTCTTTACAATAATTTCTTCTTTACTTACCGAGATAAGTTATTATTATCATTAATAATAATAGTCAAAGTATTAACTGATTACAAAATACATATACAAAATAATATCATTTATGACTTGACAAAAAGAAATCAAGGAGTGGTCCAAAATAGATATCCTTACTCAATAAAGAAACTATATTCTAATTACAAACTGATTGATAAATAATAAAATTCATATTGAAGAAGCGATAATTTGATCTAAAGAGACTCTTAACTAAGGAAAGAGGCGATAATGCAGGAAAAATTATCACCTTGAATTTTGATAGATTGAAAGCTCTTTATCCCGCTTCGTTATTGAGGATGGGATTTTTGTGTAGGTTTTTTTGTTTTTTGCCCTCTACAAATGTCTCAATCTAGTTATTTTTTGATCGAGAGACTGTGAATAAATAAACATAACTTTTATGCAAATGTTATGTTTGGTTTCAATATTCTTTATCGTTTTGTCATCTTTTCCTTAAGAGTTCCTTTACTTTGATCAATTGTTGTGTCGACAATTCACCACTTGGCTTGATATAATTTTACTGAACCTTTTAAAAAGTGTGTGTGTGAATTTATTTGTCCTTTGCACCCTGTTAGTGGTCAGATCGAGTTGCCAATTAGATAAAAGAAGAGCTGGTTTAGGGCTATGGTTTTCTAACAAATTGCACGATCTCATATTTACTAAAAAAAAACCTTATCTAACTGCTGTTCCTAAAGCAAAATAATCGGAAAACTTGCACTAATAGAACATGAAAAGTAGAGAAATAATACAAAAATTAAACACTCAAAGTATTTTACGGAATAAAAATTAATTAATAGGCAAGCGAAGTTATTTATTTTTTTATGCTTATTTCATTCTTTTAAAAAATCTATTGACCTGATTGGATTTTACCGTGCGGATGACGATAAAAGGGATAATTGTAATTATACCTTTATTTATAAGGATGTAAAGAATAGTAGGGGGAAAAATATATAGTAACTGCTATGAGACATATTAAAGATGAGGTGAATCCATGAGCTAAAAAGTTAATTATAGTGCTAGAAGATAGCAAAAAATACTGGCAAAGGCGATAGATATGTGCCCAATCGAGAAATAGGCAGTAATATTTTTATTTCAACTTGAGTAACACAGAATGTTATGGCTTAAGCTTCTCTTATTATTTATAAGATGGGAGTGGGTGTCCACAACGTCCTTAGAACATCTCAGTTCATTATCCAGCATTTTTGGATCCACCGAGCAGAGCAGAAAATAAATTAATTGTCTTTAAAAAAGTTCATTCCGTATTTGATAAAAAAAAAGGTAACATATCAACCCTCCTCCTCCCCCCTCCACAGGACAACCCTAACCATATGCAACAAATCCATATTTGTCAATAGGATTTCATCAAACATGGTATTCAATATAATTTGGAGAAATGCCTTTTTTTTTTTTTTTTGCAATATGATAGTGACAATCATAGCTAGATAGACTTAACTTTAAATAATAAAATGCCAGGCATTAAATCTTATATCGAGATGATGTCCTTGTATCGTACGTATTCTATGTACCTTGAAAAATGAGGATTTGTAAAGACGTCTTATCTCTTCAAATATAATTAATATCAACTATTCTAATTTCTTAGATTTTGATAAACGTCGGTTTCTATTTTCCTTTAATCTTCATTTAAAAAAAGCAATTCAATCATTCAAGTCAATCATGAATTGGGGGAAAGTATGTGGGTTCGTCATTTTTTTAGAGATTGCAGTATCATTAGCACTCATCATAGTCTTCATATCCACACCCGGCCCAGAGAGCCATAGTTCAGAATCAGAATCAGAAGTGGATGTTTTAAAAGTAGAGCTTCCTTCTCCTTATGGATTTCTAAAGGGAAAGCTCAAATACACAAAGGGAACGAATAGAAGAAGCAAGAAAATGTATCGTGTCTTTCGAAATATACCGTATGCTCTTCCCATAACCAAGGAGAATCGTTTCGGCGTAAGTTAAAGTTATTTTTATAATTTAAAATATTTAAATGGGGAGGAGGTGGAAAGTTTTCATTTCAATGCTCCCGCAATTTCAGTCAATTTCTCATTACTTTTATACTAAAATAAATCGTTCAAATATCTATTGACTATTTTGCTATCAGTTGACTTAATTTTAATAACATTCAAAGCTCACTCAGGTAGGATACATTTGAGGTTTTATATCACTGAGTTATCACAAAGGGGAACAGGTACCTCCCATGTTCCTCCCATTATTTATTCTTTTTTCACTTTACTCTTCCAATCAAGCATGTTTTTGATTTAAAGCAGTTGTTTGAGAGTCAAAATTCTCATATCTATAATACTCATCAGTTATCTATTATGTGGATCTTATTACATCTTAATCTCGATTTTCGATTATTATACATTGAAGTTTAAGAATAAGTAAAACTCATGAAAAGTTTAGTTACTAATTCGTTCTAACTCAAATTCGATATTTTTAACACTTGCAATCGTCATTAGCTACGAAAAAAGTTGCAACATTTGACAGATAAAATATATTATAGCCAGTGGCGTCACTAGGCCATTTTGGGGTAGAACTTGAGCCCCCCTCCCAATAATGAGCTAGCAACGCTCTTACTGATACCTCTATTTAAAAAAAAATGTAAGGTTATCAATTGAATTTATGTATCATGTGTCCAAGTTTTTGCCTTTTTTGAATCCTTGCACATATTTGCTACATAATATGTGTGCTCTTGTCTTTCCAACCTCCCCCAATGCCTACTTGCGTACGCATTTATACAAAGCCCCTTTTCTTAATTGACAACGCACGCTCACTTTTGTATGCACTATAAATATCTTAACGTTACCATTTTTTATTTAAGTATGTACTCTTTGGGGTGCCCCCCTTCTCTAGAACGTGAATATCACGTGTCAAACTGTCATGTGGTTAAAATTTAACTATGAATTGAGCATAGGGGCGATTGGAGCATTGTTATTTGTAAGCAAATTAAAGAAACAGTATTTTTCATATGCGCTTTTTAATTAGTAAATTTGTTATGAAAAAAATTGGAATATCTAAATGAGAATTATCTTCCAGTAATTGAAAAAAAAGTTGAAGTGTTTCAACTGTTTCCGATTTTCCTTACTCAAACAGATAATGTTGAGTTTTTTTCATTTTATTCATTGTGATAGAATTTCATCAAGTTTTAATTTTAGAAACTTTTCAAAGACAGTAAGAAAAAAAAATTGAAGGAGTATATTTTGAAGACATTGTTCAATTAATTAATTACATTAGTTAAAAAAAAAATCCAACTTTCCTTTGTCCTTGAACTGAGATGTTGTGTTCCTAATATATTTTACTTGGACACACGTCAAAATAAACTATAAATCCAAAAATTTTGAATTTCGTAACCTTTGAAATAGAATAAAAAGATAAGAGAACAATGATTTTAACTTCAAAAACCCTTTTTAAAATCAATTTAACCAAAATTTACCCTATTATAATTTCATACAAATACAATAAACGTAACTACGTCTTTTTCAATTGAGGTTGGATAAAACAGAAGAGGACCTTGGACTCAAGACGTGTGACTCGTCTTTGACTAGAGTCTATATTTTATAGACTTGCGGCTCACAATAAAAGATACGAAACATGTCTTGAACTCCCTAGATAGGATTCGACTTAGCTAGAAAGCCACATTAAAGTTAGGTCAAGTAAAAGCTTAATTCTATTGCTACCATGTTATAATTAGAGACTTGTGATGATCTCAAATAAATCTCAAACTGGATTAAATTGAAAACATTTAAGGACTTGGATTTAACTTGGACATGTGAGCAAAAACCTGAGACTCGGCTTGGACTAGTAGTTTAAGGACTTTTCCTCAGTTCTGGGCAACTATATAGGGAGAAAATAGTAGGGAGCAGTTTGGAAGGCAATCTTAGAATGAAAGCTCCAAGATAATCAACAAATATCAACATTGTAGGAATTCATTTTGACCTTTAGAATCCAATTTCATAATTTATTAAATAGTTATGAGTCATTCCTAGAGGAACAGATTTGATTTAAATTCAGTAAAGGGAATTTCTGATAGTAGTTTTCTCAGAAATGGATCATTGGATCCGTAACTCGATCCAACTCTGAGTTCTGAGGTCTTAAAGATGAAAAAATTAAGCGCATTATTGAAAATCTATCAGCTTGTTAAAAAAAATATAAATTATAATTTTTATTAATTTTTCTTATGAAACAAAAAATTAACCTTGACCTTAGATTCTTCAGAGTTTGTATCCTTTGATTTTTATAGTTAAATATATATCGTCTAAAGATAAGAAACTTTTAAATCTGAAAAAATAGTAATGAGGGGTTAAGTCATGGAATAAGGAGTAATGAGTGGTTAAGTCATGGAATAAGGAGTACTGGTATGATATATAACAATATTATCATAACTTCAATTATATAGTAAAAAAGAAAATAAGGTTTCATCGATCATACCCTTTTATAAAACTACATAAAATACAATGTAAATGAAGTTATGATTGTTATAAATCACACCATTATTCCTAATTTCATGACGTTGCCACTCTACGGAGTTACGAATCATATATTTCATTTCTGAGTAGAACTACAATCAATGTTACCACATGCCAAATTTGGAGTCAAATCCGTTTCCTCGTGGAATGACAGTTATACCCATAGGTGCAAGAACCTTAAGGATTTATCAAGAAAAGAGTGTTGATAATTATTTTATAATTTGAATCTTAAAATATGTTAAAGTGTAAATACCCTTAAAAAGTCATGGCTAATATAAATATTTATCATCCTAGCAATCTAAAGCATTTCCAGATGATCATCCTCCTCTAGGAACAAAGGAAGTTCCATATGATGCCTCAAAGACAGGACCTCTATGTCCACAAGGCGAAATAAACCCAGATAACATCAATGAAATCATGGGCAAAAATAATATTGAGCTTATTAAATACATTATGGGCCTATTCACGTCACGGACTAATCGACAGATCCGTATCGATGAACACGAAATCCTAGCTTTAGTATCAAAACTTTTTAATTTGGATCATTTACACCTAGAGAACATGACGCTCTCTGAAACAACACGAGCCTGGTTGGATGTGGACTTTGGCATGTCAGAGGATTGTCTCCATTTAACGATCTCAACACCAGTCAAGCCCCCACCAAAGGAAAGTAAGGGATACCCAGTGATGTTTTTTATTCATGGTGGAGGATTCTCGAGTGGAACACATCTGCACAATGAGGCAGATCGACTTGGAGATGCAGCAGACGTGATTGTGGTTGCCATCAATTATCGAGTGGGGATTTTAGGCTTCCTTTGTTTAGACTCTGACGAGTCTGCAGGTAATCAAGGAATGTTGGACATTCTATTAGCACTGGAGTGGGTACAAAAGTACATTGAATATTTTGGTGGTGACAAGGAACGAGTCACTATCTTTGGGGAATCGGCAGGTAGTGCTACCATTGGGCATTTGCTCCTTTCTCCTTCAACTCGAGAAAGGGTAAGGATTATAGTACAGAATACAATCCTAGTCAGCATCTCTATCTCTGTATTTTAGAATTTATTCAAATATGGAATTGGTCAATCTGGCTCCGCCATTTCTCCATGGGCCTTTGACAGGGAGCCAAGAAGATCAGGTTATGAGTTTGCAGAGAGATTGGGATGTAAAACCAGCAACGGAAACGAGGATGATGATTCCATCATTAAATGCCTTCGAAAGTTTGAAAGTTGGGAGTTGGCTACTGAATTTTCTTTGCTCACGGTATTTCTATTTTTCCCGATCTAAACCTTTTTTTGCTTAAAATTTTAATTTAATTGCTATCGCTCGTTTTCAGAGCGATAGAAGAAAGAGAATGGACCTTGGCTTTGGAGGAACTTCTCCTTGTGCACAAACAAAGGGTGAGAAAGTATTTTATGGCCCTAAGGATGATCCTCTTGAAATTCTTCATAAGGGAGAATATAACACCAAAATTCCTATTTTGTTTGGGAATAATTTGTATGAAGGGATATATGCCTATAATGGTAAGTCCAAAAATGTTTTAAGCCATTGAATACTCTCTTTGACCATAGTTTTTTATCTTCACATTCAAATTAGTTGTGTATAACACATTCCTTAAACCGAACAATCTCACGAATAAAAAGCCTGAGTCTAAAAACTATTTAAAGTATGACTTTCTCGATGACATTCATCGCGCAGTAAACTTTAAAGAGGGCTATTCTCTTGAAGATATCATCATCAGAGATTACTTTGGAGAAGACACGGACATGTCCAATTTAAAAGCAACTACTCCGGGACTCATTGACGTAAGAACTATTATCTAGGTATGTAAGTCTACATTGTTATTTATAAAAATATGTTTTCTTTCAGTATATTGGGATGCATTTACTGAAGGCCTCTACCTATTATATGATGTCTAAACATGTTGATAACAATGGAGAGGCTTTTTGGTACTCCTTCGAACATCCAAGCAACAAGTCAATGTGTCATTTACTCGCCATGCTGAGTGAAGCACCAGATGTTGGGAAGTACGGGGCATGCCATGCTGATGAACTCATGTACATGTTTGACTATGAAATTCCACTTGTACTCTGCGACATTCAAGAGTTTATAAGTACGTCTAACTATACATTAAATTTAAATATATTCAAGTACCCATTGGTTTGATCCACTAATTCATATACGTAGATAACGCCGTAGACTATATATCTCCTGCAACTTTAATTTCGATTGTATCATTAAGGAGCTACAAAAAAATCATTCAGAGTGTTTGTATGGATACCTTACAGAGGAAGAACAAATGGTTGCAGATACAATCACAAAAGCATGGACTAATTTTGCAATCCATGGGTATATTCGATCCATTCTTAGGTCCTACATACATGACTATACTGATTTTATCTTTCCTTTTGTCGCAGGAACCCAAATGGACCGGGAATTCCTTCTCTACCCCCTTGGTCTCGAGAAAAACAATTGTATCTGGTGATAGATGCAGAAAATAAGATTGAGAGCGACTATACGAAAAAGTTTATCACCAGTGATCGAAATCCATCCTCAGAGAAGCGGAGTCAGAGCCAGCATTAATTTATATATTAATATTTTATTTTACATAGATAATAGAACAAATTTATTGAAATTGCGATAAATTTATTTTTTGCATAAAAAAATTGTTAAATTGAACCATTAAATTGTCAAAAAAAAAAAAACAATATTTCATTATTTTTGCAATTTTAGAAGAAAAACCTGGGATGGGCAATAAATTTCAAATATTTTCTCAGCAGCTAACAACTAACAAAGGATTTCTGAATAGCACATATATGTAAAAAAAAAAAAAAAAAAGACTTAGATCAAACTTAAAAGTAGAGTTGATCATTCTGTAGAGAAAAAAACGTACAAGGCGGAGGGGGGGGGGGAGAAAGACTTCTGATATCATTGTTTAAAATACTGATGTGATTATCAGGTGCCTGCTTTATTATGATTTTTAAGGGTATAATGAAAGTATTTATGAGCAAAATGTTTAATGAAGATATACTACGTATAATTGACTTTGACGTTTTTTATCCGTTACAGAAGATTTGAAAACGTCACACTCCATAAAATTGTAATTCATTATGAACCTTATTCTCAGAATAATAGCTAATGAGAGTATTTCGAAATATCTATGAAGTTCCAAGTTTAAAAAAGAAGGCTTAAATTAAATATAATCTACATAATAAAAAATAAACCATCCTACATTTATGTTAAATATACAAAATTAAACAATTGTAATCATATAACTTATAATAACATTTAATTATAAATACAGAATATTGAAATAATAGATTGATCCAAATAATATTTTCTTGTTTTGACACCGGAATCCAGTTAAATATGTCATAACTTTAGGTTGCTAAACACAAGCCTGAAATAGAGTTTAATAAAAAAGATCATCACCCTTTTTTCCTAACGTGGAAGTTGATATATACAATTGTGCACAGGATAGATATATCTCTACCGATGAGATCTAACTAATTATTAATAATAAAGTAAATGTCAAAATCATAAAATTAGACAATAAATATACTAATAAAAAAACTGTTGGAATTAAATCCATCTTAAAGATTTAGTGCAAAAGCTAATTATGTAGTAATGTCCGGCGATATTACTCCTTATTAAGAGCATCCAAAAATATATTTTCCCCGTTATTTATTCTTATATAACAACATGCTATTATCATGAAGGATATACACAATTGCTAATTATAATGCTACACCCAATGTAACTACCCCCCGTTGTTGTGACCATTTAAGCAGTTGTTTTTGCCTTTTATGAGTTTTCTGAACACAATTTATTGAGCCTATCAACCATAGCTAAGCGTTAAGTGATAAAAAAGTAATATTTATTGACTATGTAATATTGGAAAACCTAATTATCATACCCAAGTCTTTAAGTGAAGAAACTAGTCTCAGACAAACTAGTTGCGAACCATCCAAAGCTACTTCCCCCGTTGTTGTGACCATTTAAGCAGTTGTTTTTACTATTTAATGAGCTGTGTATCATAATTATTGATATGTTTAGCTAAAATAGAATCATATTTTATGATTAGATTTTTGAAAAAAAGGAATACTTACTGTTAGATAGTACAAAATTCAGAATTCCATTTCGTAATTTGGTGTGGATGAATCAAAACATGCTGAAAATTATCTCAACTTCACAATTTACAATGGGGGTATTTCTATAAATGACATCATTACCAACATCCTCCATTAATTTAATGATGGTTCCTCGGGAAGGGATAGGTTTACCCGTGTATTTCTCCCTAAATTTTTTGAAGGTAGGATGATTAGCAATGCATAAGGGTATATTACATGCAATAAGCATCTTTGTGAGATCAAAGTTAAAGTCTGATTTGATATATTCATCTTTAAATAGATTTTTTTGATGAATATTCATGCTCTTGACTTGAGATTAGGATAACGAGTGGCGTGTAATTCTAGACAGGGGACTAAAGACACATTTATATCGTCAAATCCAACAAACCATCCGTTTTTCATCCGGTAAGTATTTTCCAAATTCCTGGTCCTCCATTTTCAGAAATCCAGACTGAAGGCGACGTTATTTTAGACCTTTTATTCAGTTCTCTATCGACTATCAGCATCTTATATAATATTAATATTGAATAATGAAGGCGGGAATGATAACGTTCTTGATTGATAGAAGAAGATGTATATTATTTAATCAATGATGCCATAAGTATTTCTTCTCTTCTCCTCGCACGCTTTTCTATTCTTACAAAAATTATGACTCTTACTTATAAGATATGATACATTGGTTGGTTGTTTTTGGACATATTATGATTTGAATTAAAAATATTAAATTAACCTTTTTTACAATAGTATGTAATAAATGTTTATAATTGTGTGTATCTATAATAGACTGTATTTATTTTTTTATTTAACACGGCGTTACTATAGAAATTAAGTATATATAGTGCTTACTTGAGGAAAAAATTGAAGGGAGAGACAGCTGATGAATATAAACAACAAAAGGATCAAAACATTCAAAAAGTATATAGTAAATAACCGTTTCGTCTTACTTAATAATGTGATTTTAGAAGCCTAATGGATAATGAGGGTACTCAACATAGTTCAATTTTTTCTCTTTTCTCCTATCAAATGGCAGGTATAAAAATGAAATCTGGAAAATGCGAAATAGTTTATTGTTATTGTTATAATAATTTATCAATCTCAATTTTCACTCTCAGAAAGGAGTGGAGGTCTCTTAAAGGAATCTCCACGATTGGTGTTTAAATTCGCATAGAATTGCATGTAGCCTATAACTACATTATGAAGAACATTTTCATAATTGATTTTTTCTTATAATATCCTAATATTCTCGTTTGTTCTTGTAAATACTTATTTAAATAAAAAAAGTTTAGAATATCTAAGACAAATAAACATGTAATCAATGAAGTATCATTTATTCTACAAAATATTAAATAATATTACAATTAAGTATTTCAACCTATTATTGATATTTTTCGAATGATTGATTCTTAAACTGAATAAGATATGACAACTATCAAATATAACTGCTATCTTGATTTCAGGATGTCTCTTTTTGCTCTATTTTTTCACCACCCTCAAGGATTCCATAGTACTAAGTAGGGCATATGTATGAATAATGACTATATTTACAGTTGGCCTTTTTTCAATCATGTCATCAGAATTCCTTTTATTGTGTACTGTCTTCTTCATAAGCTCTTCTTTTTAGGATTCGACGATGGGACTCCACTTTTTTTAAGTGCATTGTAAAGTCGAAAATGGGCGTCAACTAACAAGAGTGCACTTAACTTTGTCCTTAATGATGTCAGATACCTTGAAGTGCTAAAAACATGTCCTTGACCATTTGGTTTGTTTCCAATCTCGGCTACAGCTTTAGAAGCACTGGATTTTTAGGACATCTGAAAATAGATGGTTATAATTTATATAGAGTATTAAATTAATTAACAACTAAGAAGGATACCAAAACATATGATTGTTTTTTAAAGGTGTGAAAATACTTATGGAAAAAATCTTATTTTCACATAATTATGCTTAAGTTCACATTTCTTGCACAATTTAATTGCAAGATCGTGCTCTAGGGATCTAGAAAAAGCCGGTGTTTTTGAAATATAATTGAATGCAATGCAAGCAGGCATTGAACTCTGCGAATAAAAAAATAAGAATGCATCAAGTTCCAATGATATCCACTAGGATAAACTTATCTAATACCAAACTCCTTTTGTAAAAATTGGAAAGCTTATTTTATCACTAATTATAATTTATTAAGATTTTAAGAAATATTATTGATAACTGAAAGGCTAATTTTGACATAATAACTGCATGATTTGATCCTTATGTTTCTTTATTTTTCATCAGCTGAACGCTTCAATAAATTGTCCCAGGGATTCTAATGAGTAAGCACTCTATACTTTATATCTCTATGGGCGTAGAGGATATATAGAGTGACGAAGTTATAGTTAATGGCGCTGCAGTAGTGGATTATGAGTCAGCTGTTGTCGGGGGGGGGCAAGAATTGAACCTTGTCAGCTATTAATAATACTTATCGCTTGTTAGTTATAAGTAACAACTCAAATGTTTAAATATCGCACGGATGGTTAATGCCATGCTTATACAATTTTGTCAGATAATAGATGAAACATTTTGGCTGAATAGTTTACGTTTCAAACAATCGCTACAAGTACTGTTTCGAGAATAAATACGGATATTCGAGAATTTTTATTTTACTTTTTTTATTGATAAAATTATGTACTTTCCATTAAAAAAAAGTTACACAGTGTGAACCCACATTCTTATATAAATATGTTAAAATATATAATCTGTTCATTTGTACATAATATGTAAAAATTACTTCGTATATTTTTATTTGCGCCTGCTAAACGCACAGGTAGTGCATGCTGATAAGTGCTTTATAAACACAGGAAACGCAACGCCTCGTGGGATGATTGATGTTATTCCTCACCCTTCACACGCTCGTAAAGAGACTAGGAGAATAATGTAAAATTATAATAATAATAAAAAATACACACAAAAGAGATTAATATATATAAAATCAAATATCTTCCCTCCTTCTTTTCTAGATGAACTGGTTATAAAGCGCTATTGTTTAATAACATTGGATCCATCGTTTTTAAAAGAGTCAAGCTCCATTAATAATCTTTTGACTAATTTTCCAATCCCTACTGGCACGGTTTGATCGTTTACTTTTGCCGCATATATTATCCCCTGAACTTTGCCTAGGATAAACTCTATCTTTAGAGCCTCCTCCATATTTACTGACGTCGAGACCAGCCAGTCGGAAGGACTCAGCCTCTTCTTATAATGGAGCCAGATCTCATCCTCTACTACTCTCACCACAGGGGCGAAGCAAGTGCAAAAATAAAAGAGGTGGAAGGAAGTATCGATTATAGTTCCACAAAAATGACACATCCGCTCCTCAGGGGTATCTCGACTCTTTTTGGTAAAGATAGACGATGTTGCTAATTTACATCTAAACTATACTTGCTTTGTGTCGCAAAAAGGGTTTTGGAATACCACATGCGGACTCACATTTGAAGAGTTCCAGTCTAGACCAAGCCTCTCTATTCTTCTCCTCACGAGGACTTTGGGGTTAATACGTCATTGACAGTTGAATACGGCTCTTCTAATTTTCCAGACAGCTCACAGCAAAGAAGAATGGAATCAGAGGCCCGTTTGACACATGGACCCCAGGCTGTGAGAAACTTTTTCGAGCCACCCACAATAGTATAAAGTCCTTCAAATCCACTTCCCCCTGGCAGAGGAATTGACAAGCTGAATATAAGTCGACCTCCTTGGCACACTCATCTCTACTCCTCAGTCTCGGGTTAAAATTTAATGGTTCGTTAGGGCCGAGAAGTGGATGCACGGAATTGAAAATACCGGCCCATGATGATCCTATGTCTTGCCAATACGGTCCGCATTTTTTGGTAACTGAAAGGAGTTCTGTTGGCCCCATACATACTCTGTCCAAGAAGTTGTATTTAGTAACTTCTGTAAACTTTTATTTAATTCTTTTAGACCAGAAAGTCTTTTGATCCAGGAGAAATTTAATTTTTGCCATATAGACTTAATGTCTAGAGATCCAAGCCCCCAGCCATTTTTCGGAGTATTAACTCTATCTCTTGCTATGTACTCCTTCGAAAGCTTCCAAACTAGATCGTTCCTGATCTTATATACTTAATCACATAGTTCGACTGAGAATGGGACGTACCTCATTGGATGAAAAACTTTTAGAAGGACGCTAATGTTCCATGCTAACATTGCTTCGTATCTAGAGATGGGAGTGATCTTATAAATCATGATACTTCTTCGGAGCATATTCATTATTTTATTTTCGTTCTTGCTTCTAGCCTCATGGTTGGACAAATCAACTTCAATTCCAAGTAGAGAGGTTGACGTAACGAACACAAAGTTACCAAGGTGTGGCCTCAGGAATTCTTCGCAGTTCGACAAAATTTCTGTCTTCCCAAGATTAAGCGTAATTCTCAACTTCCTCCGGAAAATCTGGAGCACCTCGATGGAAGAATTAATAGATTTCAGTAAGTCATTTTCACACCCTGTAAGAAATACAGTAAGGTCGTCTGCATACAGCAAACATTTTACCGATATATTTCTCATTTTTAGACCTTCCATACTCGAATCATTCATAAGCATCTTGTATATTCTGTTTATAAAATACATCACCCTGCCGAGCTCCCCTACCCATCCAAAATTTTGTTCAGCTACTCGCTCCTTGTAAATCAATCTTTGACGAAGCACTTCGCAGAATTGCTTACACCATTTTTACGAAACCAATAGGGAAGCCATACCTAAAAAAGTTAGTCTATTAAAAACTTATGAGACATTGTGTCAAAGACTTTTTCGAAATCGACCAGAAGTGCAGCATATTTTTTTAAGTACGCACGCAATAATCTATAGCGTCATGAAGCGACCAGGGAATGTCCTCTAGACGCCGCCGAGACTTCATGAAGCCTTTCTGTGCTGTGGATATAAAATGAGGGAGGATCTTAACCACCCTCTGGTCTTATAAGTTGTATTGAGTAGATAAATTGGACGATCATTTTTAATATAATCACCCCTTCTATTTTTTTTAAGAATCAGTAGTGGGGATTCGGAGCTTATAAAATCTGGTACGTAACCTTGAAAAAAAATGTCCCTAAAAGTTGTTCAAGGATGGGTGCCAGTTTCTCGTAGAAAATTTTAAAAATCCGAAGGGTAATCTTGATGGTCCTGGAGACTTAAAATTCCTGTTGTAGCCCCGGATGAACTTTAAAATTTCATGTCTATTAATAGGCAAGTAATACTTACACGACATTTTCCATTTTAAATTTAATTCGACCAGTTCCTGTCTCATTCTGATCATAGCTCCCCTATTTCTATGGTTAATAATTCTCTCCAGTTCTGAGATCGCCTCGGGGCTTTTGTTGTAAATTTTTTTCGATTTGACTCCTTAATTTTTGTCTTAACTTTCCAGCTTCTTTCCTTCTTTGTATAAATATCTTTCTTGACGGCATTTCAATATTCCTTAGAGCGTCCCAGGATGAGACAAGGTTCTAGACAATTTAACGCTATTATTTTCTATTATTTCATAAATTTCCTTACGGGTCTCCTCTCAGTCCCACAGGGACACGTTCAATTTCCAACATGACTTACGGGATCCAGATGGGTAACCAAATGATGTAGACACTGGGCGGTGATCCGAAATGTAGCATGGAAGGACTATAAAATCTTTAAGAAGGTTCGATGTTCTGTATGATGAAAAAACAAAATCAAGTCGTCCATATATATCCCTTCCAGATTTGGTCTTTGTGGGGATCGTCATTTGAGGAGAGCTTGCTTCTGTGGTCAAACCTAGATCGCAAAAAATTCAGAGTTTTAATAATTTTGTCCAAATTTTTGGTATTGATTCTATTATTCGACCCCTTATATCCACGAGCATCTCTGTCTGGTTTGAAGGTGACGTTGAGATCACTTGCAATGAGGGCTCATTTCCCAGTGAGAAAACCAATGTTTTGAGTTTGAATTAATACCATAAATTGCATACAATGTTGTTCTTTTTTTAAGGAAGGCTATGTCCACCACGATATAATTCCTATCTGGATCTGAAGCCATAAGCTGGGGATTAAGAGAACTCTTTATAGGAACAATCACACCTCTGGACTGGTGTGAAGTATGCCTAACTACTTTAGCGAGAGAGAATACATGGGATTTTGGGATAAGATTTTGTACATAATTGGTGTCTTGTAGTCTAGTAACTGCAAGGATAATCGATGCCTGGGAAAGAAATTACACTGAAATAGGTAAAAACTTTTTTTTGCCTTTACCATCGATGAAATTGAATTGAGAATATATGTTATTAACGAAGACATTTTAGATTTGTGATTGGAGTAAGATTTTTAACTCCAGTGACTCTTGATATATAGTGAGTATTAGGAACTAAATTCAGTACTTTATTTATAACATCTTTCCTTCTATATATTAGGCAGATTAGATCTGGGAAGCCGATTGAGTGTAAATAACTAACTACCTTCGTGGTCCGTTGTACATTGGAAATAGAATTGACATTGAATGGAAATTAGAGCATTGGGCTCTAAAGTTTACGATTTTACAAATTTTGTATTTATGTCGACGGTCTATTTTTATCCCTTGGGAGGGAGTGTCTCCTTCCAGCTAGACTCACGGGATTTGGATTCATGAAAGCTTGAACAACAGTCCTTTTTCACGCTTTCCGTCTAAAACTACCACCGTATACACTTGCTTACATTCATCCATACTTAGCTGTTCTAATTGTTCTGTGCCATTACTTTTGAGGCTATATTTATTTAATTTTGAATCATCAGAACCGTTACTGGTATGGATGTTAAGAAGAGGACCATCACCGAAAAATTCTTCATTCGACTCCTACAACAGACTGGTATTGCTTTTCATACCATTTAGCGAGACGATTGAACTCTTAACCAACCCAATATCACCTTCCTCAATTTCCTACTTCCAGTAGTATCACTAAACTTGAAAGTGGGTTATTTCTCGATTTTATCTTCGACATTGACTTTTCAGTAGCCTCGTTCATGGATTCCTTCTCCAGGGAAATCACTCCACTATAACGTGTTAAGTTATTAAACTCTTCAATTATAGATACATTACTATTCGATATCTCTTTACGGTGTTCAGTACAAGATTTTTGAATATCTTCATACGATACCGTCTTTTACCCACCTTAAAATGCAATTGAAATACTCCCTATAACATTTTCTTGACCCTTAAGGGCTGGATGTTTGGGAAGACTTTCCCTGTTTACTTCCGATCGAACAAAAAAGTTTCAAGGTATTACTAAATCATTTTCCTCTACTCTTTCTACACATTTGTAGGCTTGTAATTTAAAAGCTTTAGTTAGCCTAAAATCTATAGCCTTTTTTAAGGCATCTGATATCAATGGAAAAAGATCTTCCCAATCTAAGTTGTTTGTATTTTATGGGAAGTTATAAATTAGCGAATTTTTTTATATCTTTGGGTTTTTTAAGACCTATTAATGCCTTTCCCGGACCCATATCTGAATATAAATGTGATAGATCATAGGCTGGGATCCCTATTTTGTGGATCACTATTTTGGCGATGTCAAAATCTGAAAAAATCCCGATTTCGGGGATCGATTTATCTTTGTTATAAATGTTCAATTTAAAAAATTGCCACACTATGTTAAACGGAACATCTAATCTCTCCTTACCCTTTTCAGAGTCTTGTTCGTCTATGACGTCATCTCTGATTTATCTTTTCGGCGAATGACTGGCACTTCTTACAGAAAAAGAATATGGATCATCAAACATTCGAGATGATGAATTACCATCATCTTTACGACCAATTGGTCCTGCCCCCCTTTCATGCAGAACAACGGATGCTGGGGATCGTTCAAGGTTCGGGAGGGGATCCCTCCTCCTCTTTGAGTGACATTTGGAGGATGCAGAATCTGTCTCCGCCAATTATTTCCCTTGATTATTAGCACTCAACACTTCGTAGGAAACAAAAAAAAAATTAATAGAAGGTGTAGCACATGCATACAACTACAATTTAAAATATACAAAAATATTTGTATCCAGTCCTACACAAAAATTTATGATTTGTTTGAAATAAAAAAGATCTTGGGTAAATCTTGAACCAAACACAATTGCAAACTAGCTTGAGAAATTAAATATTCGGACAATTCGAGAAATGAGGTAGTCGATAAAACTATTCCCTTTTGAACGGTTTTCAAGTAGGCTTATGTCCATCACCAATGTTTAAAGATTGGACGATTTTGCAGAAATCCTGTAGAAATTGGAGTGGCAATTCATACTTATACATTTTGGACTTACTCAAAGCTGACCCTAAGTACCTTGAAGTCATTACGTCAAACCAACGTCGAACTTGCTACCACGTTGTAGTTAAATAAGACGCAGGATAATCGAATTTCTCGATCAAAAAACGAAGAGCACTGCCAGTTGCGTGACTCAGAAGGTCTGAAGCCAAGTATACTTTTATTTTTTCGATATTTCCAGGATGGATATTTATAGTAGAAAGGCTACAATGGAGTTTAAGCTCTCAATAACACTGAAAGACTATTAAATCCCGAAGAGGTTGCCATGATATTACCGGCGAAGGAAAGTAGTAAATAGAAACTATGCTTGGAGCCAATATAATATTTTGAGCGTTAATCAAATGACTACGAAGATTTTTTTAATAAATGAGGTGCATCTGTGAAGACGAATATGTCAGTCAGTGAATAGATGGAACTATAAATTTTATTCATGATTTCATTTTTCTTGATTAAAAATCCTAGCTCCTTCTAAACACCCTGATGACGAGGTCCCATATCCGACGTAATGTGAGTAATCTTCAAACCATATTTTTTACTAGTAGAAATTATTTCTTTTAAAACTTCAACAACGCCCTTTGAACAAAAATTTGATCCAGTTAAAGGATAGGCAATGACCTGCTTCCATCTACTCTTCACTCCCACTAAGGCAACACAAGAGCATGTGAAGCTAGCTCTTCACTCGACGATTTTATGTATTGTATCATATCTTCTCATAACTCTAGGTTTTAGATGTTTAAACAATGTTAGAATGGCTTGAGAGTGAAGCCTTCTCCCTCCCTAAGAATTCTTTATGAATTGATTTTGCTTCAAAATGTTTAGAGCACAATCAAGAATTATCTGAGGATTCACAAAGATTTCTTTTTATTTTTAGGACCCCTTGCCTTGCAAGGAATTTGTCCCTTGGAAATGAAAAAAGTGTCATCCCCTCAGCTCCGTAACGATTCCTGCAGTCAACGGGACTACAAGAGGGCAAACTTGCCGTATTTTAACAGAATATATCGCCTTTGTAGAAGTGTTCATACAAAATATAGTAATAAAATTTAAATGTTTTGGGCCGTGACTCCAACATATGAGGAAATCAGCTATCGTATAAGCGGATAGCCTGGAAACGTAACTCTACTTATAAGGCTCTGCTTCCCTTATAATAATAAATTTGATTGATTTACTGGCCCCGATAATAGCAAACATGAAATGCTGCGACGCAAGCGCCCTTAAGCAATATATGTTTATCTATGCACGTCTTTATTTTTATTGTATCATGCAACCTTTGCTCCAAAAAGAAACAAAAAACAGGCGGAAAATCATCTGGCAGACCATCACTGACATATTATTTCCTCTCCATTTTTAAAATAAATTACATATTATTAAAATCTACATTGTATTTTATTCCAAACTGTATTATAATATTGCTCCGTAATATTTGATTAAAAGAGTAGCTATTATTAGTTATTATATCCTATAAAGGACGAGGGATCAACAAGAAATTGTATTCTTGTCCTTTTGGAAACGGAGATTATCTATATTATTTTCTGTATTTATGAAAAAGAATAAATTATGAAATAGACATTACGTATCAAGGAAGAAGATGGAATCTCAGATGATAACAAAAAGTATAGGGTATTTGGTTGTCCTTTTTCTCTCTTGAAGCTTTACTCATGCTATTTCATAATTTATTCTTTTTGATAATCACAGAAAGTAATAAGTTATTCTATACTTATGCTCAAAATGTTTCCAAAAGGACAGGAATACAATGTCTTGTTGATCCCTTAGCGTTTATAATATATGTACATTAGCCATTTTATTATTTATATGAAGAAATGTTGGCTTCATATAGAAATACAGATTAATAGCTAAGCTTTTAATACAGTAAAGGTAACAATGTGTTAGAACTGTCAGTCCTTGGGACCGGCTCTTAACTGCTGTCCTTGGATTTTTTACTACAAAATTCGATTATTTATTCAGTCAAATAAGATATATGAGGAGAGTTGAGGTGTTTATAATTAAAAAAAGGAGTGTGAGGAAATCGCAAGACATATCGTACACATTAACAAAGACCCTTCCTATTAAATGATTTTGGGAAGAGGAAATGAATTACATCTCTAAAGAGGAGAACCTCCTACATTTAAAATAGTGTATGGAAAATATTGTTTTTATATTTAAATTCATTTACCTTTATTTATATTATTATACATTTTGAAATCAATTTAGACCAAAGATAGGGGGAAATTCTTCTTTTAGTGGGAGATGTGAACACACCCACGACTTATAAAATAATAATAAATAAATAAAAACAAGAAAAAGCACCCGCAACAACCGTTTTTCCTTTTTTAATTTTTAAAGGTAGTTATTTCATTACAAACTACTCAACTCTACATATTAATTCTTTCAAAAAATATTCGTGTTTTCATTAAAATACATTCAATACTAACTATTATATTTTTATTCAGTAATGTAATTTATTATTTTATAAAACAGAAAAACACCCTCAATAACTCACAAGTAATCGATTTTAACTTCTTTAAAGAACGAAAAATAGGACTGGACTGAAATGGATGGGAACCGAATGTACTTGACTCAGTTCTAAATAAGGACCAATGCAACACTCGTTGTAATATCTGTGTGTTTTCTCCCTTAAATTAATTAATATCTACACCAGGTTTGTAAGCGTTCCGTTCACTTTTTTGTTTTTCGTTCATTGTTCAGCCATTATTTTCGTTCCATTCAGCGTTCCAACTACAAGGTAATACCAGGCCTGTACAGTATACATACATATACTAGTGCGCTCGTTAGTCATTATCTAATTTAGTTAATATAGGTACGTATAGTGATAGCCAACTCTATGGGAAGGTTTCAGGCCTTAAAAGATTTCAGGCGCCTTATATTTCTCTTAGCTGTGAAACTGTTGTGTCTATTTAACTCAAGTTTACCTTTCAATTAGAAAGAAATACAATGTTTTTTCTTTCTTTGGTCATGGTGGGTATTAGTCCACTTCTGGTCATCATAAATATACTAATATTTTTTCAAATGTCCTTAAAAAGTTCGTTTTATGAATAAAATATATATCATCAAATTAGTAATTTCAATCGTTATTTTCGGCTTATGGATATTTAAAAAATGCGTAACTTTCAAGTAATTTAGATCTTATTCCATGGGGAAAAATCATATCAAATAAATATGTTTACTTAGGAGTATCACAGGATGAATATATATATTAGTTATTATTTTAATGTTGAAACATATCAAACATAATACACACAAACAATTGGATAAATGAAGTAACACATTTTTAATTTAGAAATGTTTTTCATATGCTTAGATCGATCTTCATTAATTAAGGACAGAAATATTTCCATATTCTCTAAGAATTAGTACAAAAGAAAGGATCCGAGATAGTTTATCCTCAACAGGAAATGCTTGAATTTCAATTTCTACGGGAATGATGGCAGATTGACACTTTATTATAAGAAGAAAAGCAAACCAAGCTAAGCCTCAAAAGAGAAGAGTCGACTCCTTCCTTGGCTGGGGAATCTTGTCCAATATGAATAGTCCATCATGTCTAATGATATTGTAATTAATAAGGGAGAATTAAGGGATTAGCACTCCTTCCATTGGGACCGCTGTTGTGTTTATGTATTTTTCTTTGCTCTTATTATATACTATATTGGTGATAGATGTTATATGTATCAGTTTAAAAGAATCTTGCCATTTTTTCCATTTAGACACTTTTCTTTATTATTATCTTGCATTTTTTCCTGTGCCATTTTTTACTGAAATCCAAATATCCACTCAATGTGAAGTACTTAAATCCATACGAAAAATTAGAGTCAAAAAAAAAAAAAAAAAAGAGCGGGAGAATGTTTGTTTCATTGAGTGCAAGATAAATTAAATTATAACTGCATAAAAGGGACATCAATAATAGGCATGTATCTTTTATAGTCGTTATTCAAAATTATATGAATATTAATATCAGGGGCATCTGCAGGGGTGGAGGCTTTAGATCCCTCTCCAATTTCAAAAATTGGACTTGAATTTGCATAGTGGTGATTCTAGGATACTTATCACGAGGAAAACTACACCCCTTCCGAATGTACTATCACTTATTGGGAGGGAACGCTAAAATCTCATTTTTACGTTCATCGTTCAAAAAAATCCGTTCTGTTCGCGAGCCTGATTTCAATATTACTCGCTATTCTGGTTATAAATTACGAGAAGGCCTCAACAAATTATTCAGTGAGTGCATTTAGACCCCTTTTTTTGTGGAAAACGCAACAGAAGTGTATACCGTATCCTCAAACTGTAGAACAAGTGCTAGTTGTTTTTTTGTTTTTTTTTTTTTTTTTTTTTTGAAGTATAGGTAAACCGGGTTCCTAATAGAAGAAAGACAAATAGACAACGTGTTGTATTGTAAATAATCAGTTGAGAATTGTTTTATCCATACAGAAAGAAATACACCTCTATGGTTTGATCTCTTATAAGACATTATGAACTTTTAATATTTGTAAGTGTATCTGTATTAATTAGTTTAATCATTACTATGTCCTTTTATGTATATATGTATATCTTGATAATTTATCTCAAGAGGATTTTTATTATTGTATTTTGATATTGTCCAAGTTAGAAGTACGCTATATTCAATTAAGTCGTTAAGAAGCAAAATCCCCAACAAAATTCGAGTACCCATTCCCAGAATGCGATATTATCGTAAAAAAGGATTCCAAGGCTTTGGCTATAGTTATGTTCAGAATGGGACAGATTTCTCATCCAAGGAAACAAAAGAGTTTTTACGAAAATGGTGCATGTATAACCCTACTTCGTCTACATATTTCCCTCAATCTAATGGAAGAGTAGCAGTACCTATTAAAAAAGTGAAAAGAAGGCTACAATAAAATATTGGTCGAAATCATGGTGGTGTATAATAAAGGTCACGACTTTTATAATTTGATAGAAGTAAGTAAGTTCATTTTAATGACGTAACAAATGTATGGAAAACGCTGGCCCGTACTTGTATATTGCTCTAAGATTACAAAGAATCTAACTAAAAATCTAAGATTTGCTACTTGTAAACTGAGCATAAACAATTTGTATGAAGACGACACACTAATTTAAAATGTACAGATATATTATAATATATCTAAGTCACAATTTTATCCAGAGATCTACTTTGGTTCGAGCTTCAGTTTAAAATCAAATCAAAATCATATCTATGTACTAATTCAAATAAATAATTGTAGAACTGGTTTGTCCGAGTAATATTTTTATTAATTTGTTAACTATTCGAGCTGCTTCAATCTTGATTCTCAATTTTATATGATCCATTATACAACAAGGCTCTTAAAGGATTAAAAGAACCCTTAGACAATCAATAGCTTTCTAACAGCGACAAAACCGTAGAGTAATTGCAAAAAAAAAAAAAAAACTACACAAAAATCCCATCCTCAATAACGAAGCGGGATAAAGAGCTTTAAATCTATCAAATTATCGCTTCTCCAATACGAATTTTATTATTCATCAATCAGGATGTCTATTTTGAACCACTCCTTTATTTATGTTTGTCAAGTCATAATTTGATGGATTTTTTCTATTTATTATGTAATCAGTTGATATTTTAACTATTATTAATGATAATAATAACTTATCTAGGTAAGTAAATAAGAAAGTATTGTAAAGAAATAAGGTCCATTTACAGAGTATATAATAGTTGTACTTACTTGTTACTACAAAATACACATTGTAAAGAAATAAGGCCCATTTACAGAGTATATAATAGTACTTACTTGTTACTACAAAATACACAATAAAAATTATACGTACCTGTGTACAATGCACAATCATACCGATCAAGTACATCTTCAAATAAGATTACATATGACTATTCTTCAATTTCTGATTATTATAACTTTTTAACAAAAAAACAAAGTCAATATTGAAGATTTAATGGGTATCCTGTATAACTTTCTCTTTGTACCTCAATTTTTGAGTGAGCCACAGATGATAGTCGAAAATCAATTATTGCAACCTTTTAATAATAAGCAAATAATTTATCTAAGTTTAACAAAGCGATGCTACACAAAACGAAGAATATATTATTGAAGTTGGAGAGGGATATCTACTCAAGCGATCACAATTTTTCGAAGAATTTTCCACGTTGGATTACACAATCATTGGAGTTTGTACGGGGTATATTTCTATTTATGTATGTTTATAGTAATTTCTATCTCCATGATACTTATTACGTTCATCCTTTAATTATACTGTAATGGTTAATGGTGGATACAAGACCTTGTCGTCCCGCATTCCACGGATTGACTGCAACCCCCCTTTAGAATACTTAATAAGAGACAAAATCACAACCTCCTATAAGACCTTCTCTTTAATTTCCTGATACTCCAAAGTGACAAAAAAAAAGTACGTCGTGCGGGCAAACTTATGCAATATATCCAATTTAATTAATTGTGATTGAAAATATCTTTTTATTGGGGAAGATAAAATACGACGTTAGAAATTTTGGTATTTAGCATGTGTTCCTCAGGGCAAAAAGGTCATCCCTGACTGGAGACAACTTAGAGAAGCTTGTCTTTGTCAAGGGAAAAATCAATTAATTATAATAAAAATATAAAGCTAAAAAATCAAAAAGTAAATCAAAAGGATTAAGCTGTTTTCAATGAAAAATAATGTGTTTTTTTTTTATAAAAGTGACAAAATAGGGGAATAAATCAAGGAGGTGCATTGATAACTTTTTGGAGGTTACTTCAATTTATTTAACTACCATGAAGGTATATACATGCAGGGTTACATTTTAGAGCTTAAAGTACTTTCGTTGCCTTCTTTCAACACTTATGTATTAACCATGGAGAAAATATACGAATCCCTGGCAAAAACATTGGAGAATCTCGTATAGATTCAGCTCCAGATTCAGTTTGAGAAATTATTCGAGCTATACCGTATCCTGGAACGTATCATCAAAACCACAGCAAAGTTTGGACTTCGAAGGAAAAACGTAAATGAAAGAGAGTTTGGGTTTGGGATGATAGAGTTGGAAAAACAGAATGTCAGGTGATTTTTTGCGACTTTTTTTGAAATGATTCGAATCCGACTCAAACTTTTTGAAATCATTCGACATTTAATTTTTTGACAGTGCTGATCATATTAATTGTATTATCGTTTAATACTGCCAAAATTTGCTCTTGCTTCAATTCATAACTTTTCATCAAATCAAAAACAATATTTTTAATAGATTCACTAGTGTTTTGCTTCAATATCTTTCACAGCTAACAGTTCATATGTAATCTGCAAGTTTGAAACTCTTGATATATATAGTTTTTCTCATCTTCACTGACGTTAAAATGATTGAAGACTGACGATTTTTCTCTTAAAACCATAGTAATAATAAGTGCAATAATCAAATTAAATATATTATTCCTTACTCTTAGAGAAAATGAGAATTATCAATTAAATTTTCAGAATTCATTTAGATATTAGTTATCACTTATTACGCACATTATATTGAAGAGACGTAAGTCAATAAACTATAAGACAAATAATATTTAACTGAGGGGAAAATAAATCATTTAGAATAAACAGATTTAAAGAAGTAAATATTCTCCCCTATCTTTGTTGTAAATTGTTTTAAAAACTTTCTACATTTAAAATAGAATTAGTCCAGTGACAATATTGCAATTATATTTGAATTCATATATATTTATTTTATTATGCATTTGCTTTTAAATGCATCAAAAATAAGCAGGAATTCTTCTTTTAGAGGAAGATGTGAACACACCCACGACGACCTATTAGAGAATGAACTAAAAGGAAACAGTTACACACGCAAAAGCCGTTTATCCTTTTCTAAACTCTAACAAAATGTATAAACGAGTTTTCTCTACGAAAAGAACATCCCTAGGTTTTCATTACGAACAAAATAACATTTCCATTTATTTGTATCAATTTCAAAGTGCTCTTACTACTATTTTAATAGGTTAATAAAATTGAGTTTTTCCGATTCCAACCATTTTCAAAGGAATTCCAGAACTTTTTGCAGAAAGAAATCCAGCAAAAAATTTCCTGACGTTCTTCACCAAAACGAAGGTAATTTCTTTAGCCGCAGTAATAGGCATTGGAACTTAAAATAGAATATCAAAGATGCCCCTCAAAAATCTTAAAATTTAATTAAATCAATGATAAGGTCTGATGAATGGAAGACAAAAATTGCTAAAAGAAAATCTCAGAAGGAAAGTGAAAAATAAGGGGTTGCGAAAACTTCAGAAAATGCACTTGCAAAAAAGCTAAAAAACTAAGAAGCAAAGACTTCCAAATACAGGAAGGAGGTTAATTCTCTAAAGGTAATAAAATTAATATTATTTATCGAAACTTCAAGGAACCAAATATTTATTTATTTTCGTATTTTAGGAAGTAAAACTTAAGAGAGCAAAAGTATGTTAAACAAGGAGCAGAAGAAATTCTGCAAGAATTTAATGGAAATGCAATTCCAGATTAACTTATACGTCGCAGCAAAAAAAAACAAAAAAACAATTACTCCATCAAAATGATAGAGAAACTTATTCTTTAGAAAATAAAAAAAATTGTCACAACTCAAACTCTCTATAGTATAAAAGCCTATGAATATGTACTAAAAACCTTTAATTTTGCGTTGCCATCTCCAACCACTTTAAAAAATTAATATTCAACCAATTGATGGTACTCCGGGATTCACTTAGGAATTTTTCAAATGCCTTAAAGCTAAGACTCAAGAAGCCTCATAAAATCTACCAATCTACAAATCAAGTCAGAATAAAAAATCATTTCTACTCTTATGTTGGATGAAATGACAATAAGAAAGGTACATGATTTCATGGATAAGTGGACCTTGGCACAAGTACATATTCGGACCAACCTTCAGATTCAGTTGATCAAATGCCCTTGTTTTCATGGTTACCAGCATAATCAGCGGGTTCAAATTACCAATAGGCTATTTTCTCATAAATGGTCTATCTGGAGAGGAAAAGGCTAACTTGGCAACTTTGTGCATACAAAAATTTCATGATGTTGAAATAATAGTCACAGCCTTTACATGTGATGGACCCTCTGCACACTTCTCCATGATTTTAGTATTAGGTGCAAGCTACGAATTAGATAATTTACGAGTATGATTCCCTAATCCAGTAACTTCGGATAAAAGAATTTATGTCGTTCTGGATTGTGCTCCATATAATTAAATGGGTTAGGAAAAGTCTTGCTGCTTGTAAAATCATTCATGATTATAATGGTGATAAAATTGAATGGAGATTCATTTATGATTTAGACAAATTACAAGATGAAGAAGGGCTTTATGTGCAAACAGACTGACCAAGAGACACACAAACTTTCGAAGAATAAAAATTAAGGTTTTTTATGCCACACAAACTCTGATCTCATAGGTGGAAATTGCAATTGAGTTTATCAATAACGATTTGAATTTGCCATAGTTCAAAGAATCTGAAGTCACCGTGAAGTTTATAAAAAATATTAATCGTTTATTTGATTGGTACAATAGCAGAAATGGTTTCGGAAGAGGATTTAAAGCACCATGAAAGTTCTCCAATGAAGATTTTTGGAAGCTACATATTTGTTGAAGATAGCTTTGATTACATTAAGAATTTAAAAATTGATTATTCCACATTATTATTATGGAAATCAAGGGAAAAGACTGGTTTTATTGGTTTCTGTGTGGCTATCAAGTTCTTTTATGATATCTTTAATACTTATGTAATATTTGGTTGCCAAAAGTCTCTTTTAACTGACAAGTTCTCCCAAGATCACCTAGAACTTCTTTTTTTGTGCTATACGTTGTAGATTGGGGCAAAATAATAATCCAACAGCGCGTCAATTTATGTTAAGTTTATAAAACTTGTTAAATTCTAAATTTTAGTGTATAAACCACAATTTATTTATCTCTTCAGGTAAGTTATAAACGGTTCCTTGTCCATTGGGAAGTCAAAAGAGGGTATGTAAACTGCTTTCCTCTTATGCTTACTCCTGGGGACTGTGAGCAAATCGACTCTGGGGCTATTTCTTTAACAAATCAGTTAGATAGTTCTCCAACTAAAGAAAAACATGAATATTATGATATTCTACCTCCTTTACCTCCAACACTATATTCATTAAACAAAGCTGTGATCAGCTGTATTACTGGATTTATTATATTAAAATTGCAAAGACGTGCTTGTTGAATCTTTTGCAAATCAGCATTGACAGATTCATCCAATGTTGATCACAGTAATTTAGCATGGATTAAAAGGAAAGATTTAGGTGGCCTGATATATAGGAAACCCTTCAAAAGATGCATTTGCTCTGTGTCAAGAAACTGAAAGAGTTTATTTTCAATAGATTTTAATGGACAAAACTTCTCTTTTTATTAAAAAAATATTAATTCAATTGCAAGCCAAGTATTAAAAAGAATTAATGAAAAACATAATTAGTTTTTTAATGCTTATAATGAACACATGTTAAATGGAAAACAAACCAACAATGACATTTTTATATTGATCAAAGAATTGAATCAAATTATTCCAGGATTTCTGTTTTTCATAAAGATAGAGTCGATAATTAATCTAAAATTGCCCTCAGAATATGTGAGAAAGACAAATTGCAAGGCAGATTTATTCAGAGGACAATAGTTACAATAATTTCATTAAAAATTTAAATTTTATTTCCGTAAAAAAAATATTATAAATTAAAAACAGTCTTTATTACATACTCATTGAGTAATAATAGCCTAGATAACTAAACAATAATTAATAAGAATGTTTTTTACGAACAATATTTCAAAACTTACATCGAAATAAAAAAAAGTTTAATAGATCAATTACAACACTTTACTACTGCAATAAGGAATATGCTTTTTTCTGTTGCTCTATCCTTTCATTCAGCAGAAGGTTTGTCATTCTAGTTCTTCATAAATATTTTTTGATCTTCTTAACTAAGTTGTATCCCAAGTCGCTCTCCTGTCTTCTTCTCGATACCACAAAATAAAAAAAATCCTCATATATATTGGCCATATATTATGTAGACTATCTAAAGTTATTAACAACCTCTAGACCAGTGGTTCTCAAATGGTGGTACGCATACCCCTTGGTGTACTCGGAGGCACTCCAGGGGTACTTAAGATTTAAAAAATATATATATTTAAGTATACATTCAAAAGTCATTATAGATATCCATCAATTAAAATTTCAATAAAATATAAGTATGTAGATAAAAAAATAAGACAGCGTCATTTATAAATAATATCATACACTACTTTTGTGTACTTTAATTATATTTATTACAAGCAGAGGGTGCTCCTGTTGCCGGTTAAATGAAGCATTGTTTTATTATTATGAGAGATAATTATAGAGTGAGGATGACAGGATCTAGGAAAGCTCGCCTACGAAAAATTTGTATTGGGAAAGTTTGTGCTGGGATTACTCGCACTGGGAAAATTCGTATAGAATAAAGCTCGCCGGTCGGAATGTAAATAATTATCTCACTTAGTTATGTAATGACTAAGGTTGATAATTTTGGTAAGAATACAAACGCGTGCGAGGAGAAGAGAAGAAATACTTATGGCATCATTGAAGAAGTAAAATATGTCTTATTCTATCAAGAACCTTATTATTTCCCGCCTTTATTATTCAATATTAATATAATATTAGATGCTGATAGTCGATAGAGAACTGAATAAAATGCCTAAAATAACGTTGCCTTCTGTCTGGATTTCTAAAAATGGAAGCCCAGGAATTTGGAAAATATTTACCAGATGAGAAATAGATGATGGCTTGTCGGATTTGTCGATATAAATGTGTTTTTAGTCCCTGTCTAGAATTACACGCCACTTATTATCCTCATCTCAAGTCAAGAGCATGAATATTCATCTGTAAAATCAAGTTAACGATGAATACATCAAGTCAGACTTTAACTTTGATCTCACAAACATGCTTATTGCATATAATATAACCTAATCTATTGCTGATCATACTACCTTCAAAAAATTTAGGGAGAAATACAAGGGTATATTCTTCCCTGCCCGAGCAACCATCATTAAATTAATGGAGGATGTTGGTAATGATGTCATTTATAGAAATACCCCCATTGTAAATTGTGAAGTTAAGATCATTTTCAGCATGTTTAGAGTCATCCACACCAAATTACGAAATAGAACTCTGAATTTTGTACCATCTAACAGTAAGTATTTATATATTTTTCAAAAATCTAATCATAAAATATGATTCTATTTTAGCTAAAATATCAAGAATTATGATACACAGCTCATTAAATAGTAAAAACAACTGTTTAAATGGTCACAACAACGGGGAAGTAGCTTTGGATGGTTCGCAACTAGTTTGTCTGAGACTAATTTCTTCACTTAAAGACTTGGGTATGATAATTAGGTTTTCCAATATTACATAGTCAATAAATATTACTTTTTATCACTTAACGCTTAGCTATGGTTGATAGGCTCAATAAATTGTGTTCAGAAAACTCATAAAAGGCAAAAACAACTGCTTTAATGGTCACAACAACGGGTGTAGTTGCATTGGGTGTAGCATTATAATTAGCAATTGTGCGTCCTTCACGATAATAGTATGTTGTTATACAAGCATAAGTAACGGGGGAAAAATATTTTTGGATGCTCTTAATAAGGAGTAATATCGCCGGACATTACTACATAATTAGCTTTTGGTCTAAATCTTTACGATGAATTTAATTCTAACATTTTATTTATTAGTATATTTATTGTCTAATTTTATGATTTCGACATTTACTTTATTATTAATAATATTTCATCCGTTGGGATATGTCTATCATGTGCACAATTGTATATTGCAACTCCCACATTAGGAAAAAAAGGTGATGATCTTTTTTATTAAACTCCACGTCTGGCAACTTAGCAACTTACAGTTATGACATATTTAACTGAATTCATGTCAGAATAAGAAAATATTATTTCGATCAATCTATTATTTCAATATTCTGTATTTATAATTTATTGTTATTATTAATTATTATGATTACAATTGTTTAATTTTGTATATTTAACTTAAAATGTCTGACGGTTTATTTTTTATTTTCTAGTATGTAGATTATATTTAATTTAAGACTTCTATTTTAAACTTGGAACTTCAAATATATTTCCAAATACTCTACTTTGTCGTTTCATTAGTTATTATTCTGAGAATATGGTTCATAATGAATTACAATTTCATGGAGTGTGACGTTTTCAAATCTACTGTAACGGATAAAAAACGTCAAAGTCAATTATACGTAGTATATCTTCATTAAACGTTTTGCTAATAAATAAGTTCGTTATACCCTCAAAAATCATAATAAAGCAGGCAGCTGATAATTACATCAGTATTTTAAACAATGATACCATAAGTCTTTCTCCCCCCCTCTCCTTGCACGCGTTTTTCTATACAGAATTATCAACTTTAGTTATAGGTATGGTACAAAAAATTTCAAATTCAATTTTTCCCTTGGAAACCTGTTTTATTTAATACGAATAAAAAATGGTAAAGAATACTTTTTGATAGCAAAATCATGTCTATAGTTTCAATAATAACGAAGTTATGACCAATTTATCATTGGAATTTCATCCCTTCTTTTCGTACTGTTTAAGTTATAACCTACACCAAAATCTCTGATCTAATATGTTATTTCAATTAAAATACAACTTTATTAAATATCAAGATAATTGAATGGAATTTTCAGGAATTACGGGGAAAAAAAAAAAAAAAAAATAGACAAAGTACTTAAATATTGCTCAGTAATAAAGATTGAAGGTGATAAGACCGGATTAAAATTTATGCACTTTGAATCAAGAAATTAACTGGAAACTCTACAAAATAGTAAAAAAATAGATATTTTAACGTCCGTTATACAATTTATTTGATCCATTACACCAAAATTGTGGTTTTGAAGGCTATCTTGAAGTAATTTATTTTCAAGCAAATGATACGAATAAACAAAGTAACGTATTGAAAAAAAATTTTAAACTGTGTGAAAGAGAATTTATCTACATTAAATAGTTATGACATCAAATTGTTTTTTCCATTTGAATAATGAAAATCCATCATTTCTATTGAGATTCCCAAAAAACTTCTAGACCTCTGAGCACGCCTCTTGCAAGTTTTTTTCGCACCGTAAATCGGCATTTTGTAACATACCTATTAGTTATATTTTAATAATTAAATACAAATCACTTAACATTATTTATTTAATACTCAACATTTCAAATTTTTCTATGCCTATTCCATACATGTTGAATTGAATCATATCGGATAATCAGGTATCTGTGAATTAATTCGATGAGACATATATATATATTAATGATGCAGAACTGCGTTACCTCGCTAACACAAAAATGGACAGTGTAATTTGTTGTCGGGTGTCGATGATTTTTATTCTTTTCTCCTAAACAGTGTTCTGAGCGTTGATTGGTTGTATTAGAATTAGCTCCTTTTTATCATTGAACAATAGGTGCATAGTTGCAAAAAAATGGGCTAACTATTAACTAAGTTCAGGGTTTTTTTGTTTTTTTATGTTACTTTTTGAATGAAAGTTGTGTGATACAATGAAGATAACGACGTGGGAGAGGTTAGTATTTTTAACAAACTGTTCCAACGATTATTTTTTGATATTCTGTTTCCGTCGTTCTTTTTACATAAAAAAATTATACTGCTCATTTAGTCATTTCATCATCAAGAGCGAGCAACAAGCAAAAAAAGGCAGCGCATCTCAGATCTCCTAGATGCTGGAGTTGATATGATGAAGATTAAAGACATTGTTAAGGGTTCTAGGAGCCTGGTTTTTAAGTTGGCCAAGATGAAAAAAAATTGAGAAGACCTCTCCAGGATGTCAGCAAGTGGATGGCATAATTTAAAGAGGGATATGAAGTACGCGTTAAGTTTGGAGAAGAATATAAAGGAGGATCTCACTAAGTCGATGAATCACCTCACCAACGTCTTCTCTGTGGCTTCAAGGACCATCAAGAAGGCTATAAAGCACAACTTGGGATTATTTTCTTTCACAAGAACTCCACGCCACTTTCTGACAGAGGGTATGAAACCCAGGAAGTCTCGAGAGATACAAGAAAATCCTCCCATCGATGAAGACAAATGGGTCAATTGTGAAAATTTTCTCAGACAAGAAGATTTTCACCGTCGATCAATTCCACCACCGCTGGCTTGCGGAAACAAAAAAAGAGGTACCAGGGGTTTACCACAACAAATATCCGGCCCAAACAATGGTCGTTGTGGACTCTGATGGAAAAAGATGCCTCCGTTCTTTTTCTAGTACACCAACTTGCCATTGGTGAAGACCAACTATCCAGAGGATAACTAAATCCAGAATAAGGATGGCGCCCACTCTCACACGTCCGCCAAGTGCCAAAAGTTATGCACAAATAAGACAGCTCGATTCTGTTCCAAAGAGATATGATCACCTTCCTCACCAGACTTTTCTATAAGGGACACATTGTAGAGGGAAACCAACAGAGCCTCACGACCAAATGTGTACTCACTGAAATCCTCCATAGTGGCTACTTTGGACAACTTGTCAGAGGATTTTATCATCAACTCGCGCATGCCCTTCAGGCGACAAGTAAAGACGGTGATTGATAATGAAGGATTGTCATGTTGAATGAAGACAATTTTGCAAAAACTTTTTCTACATGCTTGTTAACACTATTTTTCTGCCTAATATAAATATAAAATTATTGATGCATTTCTAAATCCATCTTTCGAGTCCACGTTTTGTTGCACGTCCCTGTATATGGGACTAGTCATTTTAAGTATGACTTAAAAACTTAGTCGTTTCGTATCATTTTCAGGAATTTCATAAAATGTCTGATGGTGATTATATCTTGAAAAATGATAAACATTAAAAATAAAAATATACGTAAACACCATTATCCTTATTTACAAATCATAATAAATATTAATAAAACAAAGAAAAGAGAAGTACTTATATAAAATACAAATAATGAACGACACTTTAATTTAGGTATATCAAGGAGTGTGTGTAGGTAAAACTTACCTAGGGAGCGCTCTAGAGAATAAAGTAATCCCTTCATATGTAAGCCAAAACTGAAAAATCTTGTCGAAAGACCAGAAAGTAAAGTATCAAAAGAGATCAAAGAGGTGGATCCTCAAGAAAAAAATCCGAAATCCTAAGTTTATCGAGTCTCTAGATATCATGGTGAATAAAAATTGTCGTATAATATCTTATAGAACCTTACTACATCTCTAATAACTATTTTAAATTAGCTTCATGAAGATATTGGTCTCTCAAACGATGAATATGGTAGATACCAATAATTCTTTAATGGGAAGCCATCCATAAGAGTAAATAATCCAGACTTGGCTCCAGATACACTATTTTTGTTCCCTGAAATAAAAAATAGTTTGACTGCCACTGTTATGGGGATCTGCAGAAGGTCAATAATATATGGGATGTGGGTCATAAAGCCTCTAAAGATATCCTTTAATGAAGACTTTAGCTAATAGGAAAATCGTTTAAAAGGATTTTGAACGATAGGGTGATTATATCGAAAAATAATATTTATATTTGATGTCAGTATCTAAATTAATAGTCAAGGGCCAGAAATGAGTGCTACAATGTAACAATGACAGTTTTCCTCCACAAAATCATTTACCCTAGACAAGCAACTTCAAACGACATGTACATAATTGCTGTGAAACTGAAGTGTTAAGAAAACAGTATTTTATAAATCAATTCCACCTTTGTCCTTTGCGATAAGTTTTCTAATTTTAAAACATATAATATTATCATAATTCCCCAAGCTCTAAGATCTACACCTTCTAGTGTCAAGGATCGACACAGTTTGACACATACTTTATTCCATTGTTAGCCAACTTCTCCCCACAGAAAAAAACACAACGCCATGGGGGGAATAGAGCTTGTGAACGTGAATCCAATTAAGATGTATTCTTCCGAATACTGACAACGTTTTTAGGGAGACTGTGTTTTTATTTTTTTTGTTACATGTCCCTCTGTGTTCTCAGCAGCAGCACTGCTACGCTTGAATCAGGACTCCATTGTTTGAGTTGTCAAGGCGGCAGTGATTGCCACATGATACCAGGGTGGGTCAAACTATCTTTGCACGAGGTCAGGGGAAGACTCGCGTATTATTTTTAACAATGAAACTGAATTGGCCCTGAATATAAAATTCAGCTTAATTATATTATGCATATTAACAATTTTCAGAAGGAATAGAGAGTAATTTGGTAGCAATGTTATTTGGATTAGAAAATTTTCTCCCCCCATATCTCTATTTCTGTACATCTGTACATCTTTTTCTCTCTCTATACGCCATCTTGGTGTCAGAAAAGCTCGCTTATGGAAAATTTGTATTGGGAAAGTTTGCCTTGGGATTACTCGCCCTGGAAAAATTTGTTCAAACACATTAATCATTACTAAAGTTGATCATTCTGTAGAGAAAAACGCGTGCAAGGAGAAGACTAAACACACATTTATATTCACAATAATAAAGGCGGGAATGATGGCGTTCTTGCTAGAAGAAGATGTATATTATTTAATCAATGATGCCATAAGTATTTCTTCTCTTCTCCTCGCATGTTTTTATATTCTTAACAAAATTTTCAACCTTAGCTATAACTAATCAAATTTTGGGTATCCGCAGGAATATATCTGGTGCGTTAATATTGTTATTTCAGAGAAGTAGTAGAACGCTATGTTGGAACAAATGCATGGAAGGGGTGATAAAGATTTTATTTGCTGAGGTTTTCCTAGGATCAAATACGTATAAATCGTAACATATTAAATTAGTCTATGTTAAAATCTTGATTATCAATCACCCTAACAACTAAAAGTATGATTTTTATTTTCCTAACACCTTATCTGAACCTAATGAATCAAACACTAACGCTTACAAGACTACCAAAATTGTAAGAACGCTAATCCCTAGTATTTATGTACAGAATACCAATGTACAGAATAGGTCATTGGTATCACGCAACCTTTATTTTATATTTAGTTAGTAGAGATAGTCTATTTACTTACTTCGAGATAAACTGCTTAAGAAGATATCCTATTTTAGTTTATAGTTTCTCTCAGTAATTAGGCTCACCAAAGAAGATAAATGGACATTTTTTTAACACTGTTACCTCCGTCATGTTATAGAATATAGAATGATTGAGGAAGAACTGGTCCCTTAATTTTAAAAATTTTAAAATGAATTGCGTGTGCTCTTTCCTCTTTTATGTTCATTGTTTAATAAACAATATGTCTTTGTGGTGTTAGGATGTCCCTCTGAAAGAAGAATTATTGCCTATCTTTGGTGGAAATTATTTTAAAAATGCATAATAAAATAGTTATATTTTAGTTTAAATATAATTATAATTTTTTCCTTAGACTACTGCTTTTTAAAATATAGAAGGTTCTCTTCTTTATAGCAGTAGTTTATTATATCCCCTTGAAAATATCATATAACAGGTAGCTGATATTAACAAATGCTTAGTGGCATATGTCTCGCTCACATCTTCTCATCGCGTTCTTACTCAAATCCAAGCAGTACCGTTGAATTAGCGGGTGTCCACCTCGGTTAGATATATATGGAATATTTCTATTTTTTTGCAAAATGACGTACCTTGTTGTTCCTTATCAATGATTATCATTAATATTGTTCTAGTAAATATAAAGCAAACATATTGCATTTCTTGATTGTAAGATCATTAATTATAGGATTACAAATAATTTATCTGATAATAAAAGAGATAAATTGTTTTATCTATGACTATATAACTAGATTAAACTACAAAAAATGTCTTAAATGAAAATGTATCGCACAATGGAGATACGATCACCTATAATATGGATTTCAGTGATGGCATTAGTATTTCTCGAAGTGCATTCCTGGAAAAGAGGTGATTTCATGGATTAGAGATAAAAGAGTTGTATATTTAATCCTAATAATTGATATTTAGATGAACCTGAAACATCTATACTGAAATTGCCGAAACCCTATGGATTCTTAAAGGGAAAGCTTCGAAAAACATTTGGAAATGAAAAAGGCGAAACAAAAATGTACAAGGTTTTCCGAAATATTCCATATGCTGAGCCTATGACAAAAGAAAGACGCTTTTCAGTAAGTAATTTAAAAAATACACATTTAAGTCAATGATTAAACATAAAAAGCATTATACAGCAATCACAGGCTTACTCTGACGAAAGAGATATCCTTGGACCAACCAAGAGCAATCCATATGATGCTACAAAGAGTGGTCCAGTTTGTGCACAAGGTGAAATAAATCCTGATAACATAACTACCTATCTAGACATGAACAACTTAGATCTTATCGAACTTCTCATGGAAAATACTCGATCTAGAGAAGAAATCAATAATAAATTTATACTAAAAATGGTAGGTAAACTTTTTGATCTTGAGGGTTTGCCCTTAGAGACCATGACACTTTCTGAAACCATTAAGTCCTGGTTGGATGTGGACTTTGGCATGTCAGAGGATTGTCTCCATTTAACGATCTCAACACCAGTCAAGCCCCCACCAAAGGAAAGTAAGGGATACCCAGTGATGTTTTTTGTTCATGGTGGAGGATTCTCGAGTGGAACACATCTACACAGTGAAGCAGATCGACTTGGAGATGCAGCAGACGTGATTGTGGTTGCCATTAATTATCGAGTGGGGATTTTAGGCTTCCTTTGTTTAGACTCTGACGAGTCTGCAGGTAATCAAGGAATGTTGGACATTCTATTAGCACTGGAGTGGGTACAAAAGTACATTGAACACTTTGGTGGTGACAAGGAACGAGTTACTATCTTTGGGGAATCAGCAGGTAGTGCAACCATCGGGCATTTGCTCCTTTCTCCTTCAACTCGAGAAAAGGTAAGGATTATAGTACGGAATACAATCCTAGTCAGTATCTCTATCTCTGTATTTTAGAATTTATTCAAATATGGAATTGGTCAATCTGGCTCCGCCATTTCTCCATGGGCCTTTGACAGGGAGCCAAGAAGATCAGGTTATGAGTTTGCAGAGAGATTGGGATGTAAAACTATCAATGAAAATGAAGATGATGATTCCATCGTTAAATGCCTTCGAAATTTTGAAGATTGGGAAATAACAAAGGAGTTCTCACTATTTACAGTAAGTTAATTTTTGCTTTGTTTAGAGTACTACTAACATTCATATTGATTTGAAATTTAAAAAGAAATATATTTAACCATTTTACATTACGTAAATTATGTACGTCCTGCATATATATGTATGTACTGGTATGATAATTATCTGATTTAGACGGAAAGGAGGAAGCACTTTGATCTTGGCTTTGGAGGATCATCACCTTGTGCACAAACAAAGGGAGATAAGAAATTCTATGGTCCCAAGGATGATCCCATGGAAATTTTATATAGTGGAGATTACAATACTGAAGTTCCAATTTTCTTTGGCAATAACCTTTATGAAGGGATCTATACCTATAATCGTAAGGATTTTTTAATTTTTATTATTAATGCTGAATGATCTCTGTTCCAGTTATCTACAATACAGTTTTGAAACCAAACAACTACGTTGAAAATAACAATAGAACTGCTAATTATCTCAAGTACCAAATGATTGAGGATCTTAATCGTGCCTTAGGCTTCAAAAATGGCTACACTGTGGAAAAAATAATAAAGGACAATTACTTTGGAAAGGATAATGAAATGAAGACTTTAAAATCTGTTGTTCCAGGACTCATTGATGTATTTATCTTTGATTATCAATTAATTATAGATATTTCTTTCCTTTTTATATATTAAATTATTTTAGTACTTAGGGACGCAAATATTGAAAGCCTCTTCTTATTATATGATGTCCAAGCACGCCAGCCACACCGGCAATGCCTACTGGTACTCCTTTGAGTATAATGGAACCAAATCGATTTGTCATACAGTTTCTATACTTACTGAGGGTCCGTTTGTTGGTAAATATGGAGCTTGTCATGCTGATGAATTAATGTTCATGTTTGACTATGAACTTCCTCTCGTACTCTGTGATATTCAGGAAATTATTAGTATGTTTTGATCATTATAGTTATTCTAGATTATAACTATTCAATAATATTTATCACAATAGATGTGGCTGTGGAATATTTAGGAATTTGTAATTTTGAAATAGAGTGTGTAGTTGAGAAGCTTCGTGAAAGTCATTCTGAATGTATTGATGGATATTTAACGGATGAAGAAAAGAAAGTAGCAAGCACGATTACCAAAGCATGGACTAATTTTGCATATTATGGGTAGGAATATAAATGCCTCTATCCCTACAAAATATTCATTTTCGTTTATAGGAATCCCAATGGAAATGGACTACCCATCTTGAAATCTTGGACAAAGGAAAATCCAGAATACATTGTGTACAATAAGGAAAATAGGATTGATATTGACTACAAAAAGAAATACATTCTAAATCGTGATGTCAGTCATGCATAATTATAGAATTTGAACAAATTGATATGTTTAGAAACTTTTATAATTCACAAATTATGAGTTCATGCATATAAATACTTAATATCATCACTTTATGCCACTCATATTAACCTTGATACTATAATACAAGAAAAAATCTAGTTTCTAGAATTATAGTATCAAGTTTAATAGACATACAAGGTTATATCATAACACTTTTCTATCAAATGTTTGACTTCCACCACAATTTTTAATAGTTACCTAGAGAGGCTACTTATCGCCTTCCTTGAATGTTGCTGCTAATGTACACCTGTTATACTCTATGACGTAAATTTTGGCAAGACAGATTATGTAATGGCATACCCTTATATTTCTATTAAGCATGATGAATATCATCATTTTGCACATATTTCTTCTCCCTTTCACTATGATTACTGCAATTCACTCCATGTATTTTATTTATTTATTTTGAAAATTCAAAACTTACAACATATAGGTATGTTACAAAAGAGGGAGTGCTCTAATCTGTTTTCTTAACAATGTATTAAGTTGCTCAATTATCTTATTGATAAGAAGTTTCGTGACGTATAAAAAACCATAAATATATACATCTTTTAAATCATAAATTTGATGACTTTTTCTTCAAGACATTACAAAAAGTTTACTCTAATCATATTTTAGAGGGTTTAAACTATATCGTGTTTGCAAAAATTCAAGAGAAAGTTGCAATATATAACTTAAAATGACCTCCGTTAAGGGCCAAAAATGAACCTTCTAATTAATAGAGAATTTGTGTTTAAAATCTAAGGAAGGTTTAACATTTTTCTATTCATTACTGGAAAAAATATAAAAATCGATGAACAGAATCAGTTTTTATGAAGTAAAGAAATTTATAAGCGCTAATAAATTATGAGAGGAGTGTCCTGTTTGTGTTATGCTCATTCCTTTCCGGCACTCAACATCGTAAATTTACATCTAGGAAAGTGTAAGTTCCTTGATTTAAACTAAGGCAGTTCTAAATGTAGATGGTCATAATTTGAGTGAGGTAATAATTAACAAACTCCGTGGGTCTTATTTAATACACCCGTCTTAAGAAAAAGTTCATAGTACGGGCAATTCAAGGAGAAGACGGATTTATTTTTCGACCACAAATCTCAGGGTTTCTCAGTGAATAGCCAATAGATTTTAATATTTGAGGTATTTAGGTAATCCATTTTTTCAGACTTTTGCAACATACCTACAACCTATTATTACCTATTACAACGCCACTAGAGTACACGACCGGGAAGAAAAGGTCCCTGAATGTAATATTCAGTGCCCATCGGTACTCTAAGGACAAGGAGAGGAACCAAAAGTCCTACTGAATATGTACACTCTACCACCAAGTTTGTTTATTTATATATGCTATTGATCTTTATTTTTCAAGAAAATACTATAGACAGAAATGTGTCTTTAAATGTGGTCTTCCAGTTCCAACACACTGATTAGAGACTTGAAGTATAAATAAATATATTTAGTTAAATAAAACTTATACGACAGGAAATCCCCATCACGGCTGCGGGTTGTCACTGGTAATAGAAGCCACCATGTAGCCGATGTCTAAGGATTAATTATATGTAAAAACAATCTTCTCAGGATCAAATGAATTTACAGTTAGGTGAAATTCCCCTATTTGTTTCCACCTTGTCTGAATACTTGTCAGCATAAAACATGCATTTCTAGGACATCTTTTTCGTCAGTAGTCTGCTCAACAATAGATCAATAGAACAAAAGATCCTTTAACTTTCACCTGTAAACGAAAGTAGCCAAGATTATAATATGGAAAGCAACATATAAAAAACAATTTGAGTACCTTCATCAAGGCCATTACGCTTACTAGTGGCATAAAGGGCTCTATTTTTCTTTTTTTTTCTCATCTTTTTTTTTCCTTTTTAAGAAAAAACGGTCCAAACGTTCATGGACTTTATGGAGAAATAAATTTGATTGGCTGTCTCCATAAAGTCCGGCTACAGTTTTATGAAATGATTGATGTATGCGTTTGTATGCTGTAATATTTTAATTTTTTTATTCGTATAAATTGATGAGGGAGCGATTATGTAGGGGATCCATTTTTGCTTTGATGAATTTTTGTATCAAAGTCAAACCTCGGGAGACCTAGTCTGTCCAACCCTTTGGTTACCAGCTTTTGTGCTGAGGTTTCTCCCCGACCTAGTAGTTCCATTCATATTCTTTTATTTTTGATTGTCTCCAGAGCTATGAAGAAAGCAGTTGGTTGTCCAAAACGCCTAGTACCTTTGTACTAGAGGACAAATGAAGTAGTCCTCCTGTGAGTTATAAAGTTTGGAAGGCCAACTCCTCGTTCATTTCGAAGTCAGTAGGCTCTAATAAATTATGAGAGGAGTTTCATAGTCGTATCATATTCATTCCTTTCAAGTCAAGGAACCTTGTACATTTCACATCCAGGAAAGTGTAGGTGAAGCAATTGAAACTACGACAGTCCTAAATGAAGAGTGACATAATGAGTGTGATGATAATTAACGAACTCAGTGCGTCATATTTAATACCAGTTCTTAGTACGTGCGATTAAAGGAGAAGACGGATTTAATTTTCGACCCCGAATCTCCAGATTTCTCTGTGAATAGCCTATGGACTTTAATAATTGAGGTATTTATGAGAAGAAACACACTATACACAACTTTAAAGTCCATTTTCAAATTCATATTTTGACTTTTTTTTAGAGTTGGTAACATACCTATAATGATAGTCTTGGAGTACATAAGAGATAAATAGCAGTTGGTATGATTGACTTATTTTGACTACCAGATAATTTTTGCCCTATTTTCTTTTTCTTTATGGAAGAAAGATCGCGTGGTGCAATAAAGGTAACGACGTGTCCCAGAACGAACTAAAGTTGGGTTCGCTGAAGTGGTTTCACACTATTTAGCACGCATTTCTTCTTCTTTTTTATTAATATTATTATTATTATCTACCTATTATTACGATCCTTAAGGTATTTTTTCAATTTCGCCTACATGTTAGGGTTTAGTTAAAAAAACACTATTTATTTTTATGAAAAATACACGAATCATACATGCAAACGTTTAATCATTTATTTTTATAAAATGACAGGCAATATTTCAAAGAGATATTAACAGCCAATTAAAGACATTGAATTCAAATTTCTGGTATGAATGAAATACCCGAGAGTGTTAACTGTAGTTTAAAAACTCCGTTTTACCTATCTGACTTAATTTGGTCTAATATTGTCTTAGATATATAATTTATTAGTTTCCTAATTCTATAAATGTGGCGGTTAATTTTGGGTACTTTAAGTACATTTAGGATTAATCGGAATCATTTGTTCATTGAAATTAACTATAATTTGTTAGAAAATGTATTCCAAGTTCAATTTTGAGAAAAATTATTCTAGCTTCGATTTGGGTTGACGTGCTACAAATATGCATAATATGTTGGTCATAAGTTAAATATAATAGATTTTAAAAATTAATTATGACTTCTATCATCCATTTTTACATATGGTATTAAGAGAAGATCGATATGATTGAATCACAACGCTATTCTACTTCTGTGAAAATAAAATATTGTAATTTTTAGTTGCCCGAAAGGTGTTTTGAACTTGACTTTGATTAAATTTTTTTATGATTCCCATAGACATTTAAGAAAGAAAAAAAGCTTTAGCGCACCAAACATACATGAAAGCGCTCTCGTTTTTCTACATTTAATTTAATTTAGCAATCTCATTTGGTGTATCCAACTTTTTTGTGGAAAAAGCTAGTAGAACTTCATTTAACGAGCGCGCTAGTGTATGTATGTATACAGTAGGGTTGTTGGAATCGTTGAAAAAAGAACGAATTTGATTGGTTGAAAGAGATTATATATAAATAGAAATAAAAGGAGTTGGTAAGCTTGCATCTTTTAAACAAATTTTCCTCGGTATTGTACTAATCATCAGCAAAGCAACTTCCCCTTACTGCTCTCTCACAGTCACGTGCATCATCATCATGCCGAAGAAAACGTGCCTTTTTTCATGGTTCTAAAAACATAGGTACTGATGTGTGGAATTATGATTTGGAAAATAAAAGTATATCTTGCCGTTTTTGCAGTTTCTCGTGCCCATCTGGTTCTTTATGGCAAGTAATCCGCCACTCCAAAACCTCCCACCACATCAATAACTTAAATAATAAGTCTTCGAGAAACACAAGATTCAAGGAGATGAAGGAGAATTAAATGGTTCATCATTCAATTTGGACTTAGCAAAGTTATTTGTGTCGTGTAACATCCCTTTAAATGTTCTGGATCATCCCAATTTCTCAAGGTATACTGGAAAAACTTCTCCAGGTCGATGGTTCGTTAACAACTTGGTTGGGGAAGTATGTCAAGGAGTTTTGAATAGAATAAAAGAAGAGGTGGAAGAAAAGGATATTTTCGTTGCACTAGATGAGACAAGAGATCATCATGGGAGGTCAATCACGGCAATTTTGATTGACCCTTTGGACGGACATTTCTGTCGGAGACCTTACCTTATTGACTCGATTGATATTGAGATTGCAAACACAAACAATGTAAAAAACATCGTCATAAGCTCAGTGTATAAGTTATTGGGAGAGCTGATGCCTCTTCGTATTGTCTCAAAGCAGCAGAAGATCTTCGAAAAAAAATCCAGGAATTGATTCACATTACGTGTATTGCTCATAGATTACATAGAGTTGCAGATATGGTTCAACAAAAGTTTCCTCTAACGAACGAACTTATTTCCAATGTTAAGAGATGTTTTTGAATTCTGGAAAAAGAATAAGAGTATTTACTGCTTCTTACAAAATTCCCCTCCCTCCATCACCAATTATAGCAAGATAAGGAACTTGTTTAAAAGCAGTGGTGTACTACTACCGTTACTTTGACGTCTTCAGAGAATATTTAAACAGCTTTGATGAAGATGTGGCAGCAACCAGAAGAGTACAAGAAGTAATTGATAATGATTCTTTAAGAGAAGAAGTCGTATTTATAAGGGAAAATTTTCGTCAAATACCTTTTGCAATAACTGCACTTGAGGAAAGATTGCCTCTTCTTACCAGCCTAACCATATTAGAAAATCTGACTCAAGATTTGAAGGAAGAACCATTCAAGGTTTGTTTATGTTCGGAAAAAAAACAGAGGAACCAGATAGTTGAAGTTGTTTTTGTGGGCGCGCTTATATGCCGTCTAATTTCTCAAAAACTCCAATACAACGATAAAAAATATAAAACAAACATATTATATGTAATGATCACTTTATTATATCCAAGGGGAAAATGTGTCAATGCAAAAAATGGTAGAAGCCTAAAAAGTTGAAAAGCAATCATGTCACAAGAAACATAACGAGACGAAAAAGTCACTAGAACTAAATCATTCATCTAGCAAGCAATATGACGATGAGTTCCAACTAGTTGTTGTATTTAAATAGTCTGCTGTCTCCATATAATCTGAAAATAAACTATATGGAGACAGAAAAATATAGATACAAAACTGTCTCCATAAAGTCCGGGAACCCATGAAAACTGATTTCTCAATCAATTTTATCTTTTTTTCGCTAATGAATAGAAAAATGTTCCATCTTCCTCAGGTGTTTTTAAAATGTTTCTATGTCAACTGGAATGAGTGATGTTTTTGGCTTAAACTAACATTCAAATCTGCAGTTGATTACATTCTCTATTTATTAGCGACTACATACTGTTTCATCTCATAAAAACTTATTCCGTCAATCAATTTTTATATTTATTTTACTAATGAATATAAAAATGTTCAAGCTTCCTTAGGCTTAAGAAAAATTATCTATTAATTAAAAGGGTAATTTTTGGCCCAAAAAGTTAAACCAATTCGGAGGTCATTTTAAGTTATTAAATGAAGCTTTACATTGCGACTTTCTCTTGAATTTTTACGATCACAATATAATTTAAACCCTCTAAAATATTATTAGAGCAAATTTTTTGTAATGTCTTTTAAAAAAAGTCATCAAATTTATGATTTAAAAGATGTATATATATGGCGTTGTATGCATCACAAAACGTCTTATCGATCAGGTAACTAATACATTTAATACATTGGAAGAAAAAAGATTAGAGCACGCCCTCTTTTGTAACATACATAATCATTGTCATATTATTACTTGACAATTTTTAAAAAGTATTACATATAAATATATTTTTCATAATATTAAAATCATACTTTATATTTTATTAAATACTATGATATAATCCCGCTTTGTAATATTTTAGTTAAAAGCGTAGCCATACATTTGTATTTGGATATGATAGCCAAAATTTCAGCATAAAAATAATGTGATGACCAATATGAATAATAATTTCCAAATTACTTTGTGTTCCAAAGCTTCGATCTGGTACAGGTGAAGTGCAAGCTAATGTAATTTTTCAAATTGTTCAAGATTGGGGAGTAGCAGATAATATTAAAGCCATGTGTTTTGATACAACCAGCTCAAACACAGGTAGAAAATTGTGTTTTATTAGAGAAATACTTGATAAAAAGTGATTATCATTTGAATGTAGACATCACATTATAGAATTAATAATAAGCTCAGTTTTTAATGTATGCGTGAAAGATACCAATTATTCCGAGGTTCTACTTTTCAAAAGATTCCAAAAAATATTGAAAATGATATACAAAACTAATTACGAACCTGTAACAGTAAATAGTGAAATAACATGTCACACTCAAGATATACGAGAAATAAATTATCAATTTTGTAAGCAATCATCTTCAACAGAGTCTTCCAATAGATGATTATAAATAATTTTGGTAGCTTGCAATAACGTTTCTTGGTGATACTCAACAACGCGGATAAAATTTATGTCTCCCGGTCCAATATAAACGCTTGTTGGTTGTCTAAAGTATTCTATTGGTTAAAATTTTGGTTATTAAAGTCACAATTTAAATTAACTTCCAAAGAGGAACAAATATTCCTGGATATTTTTATCTTTATTGTACAAATATATTTGAAAGCATAGATCTCTGCTCCTACAGCCTCAGAAGCTTCATTTAGTGATTTGAATTTGATGAAGTCACTATATAATTATTCCAGAATCAAATTTCTAATTTCAAAAACGGCATCTCAAAAATTTATAAACCATTTCTGATATGTATCTGAAAAGCTGGGTTTTTGGCTCTATTTGATCGTCAAGTAAGTTTGTCAACGAAAAAAATTATCCATGAAAATTTAGAAGAATTTGTTACAAAATAGACAAGATAAATCATTGAGATTCTGAAACTCCCAGAAGAGTGTCGAAAGTTGATCCAACATTGTGGCCAAGTAACGATGATTATAAGAAACCCCTTGAAATAATTGATGCTCTTCAACTTATAAATGACAAAGCAGAACGAGGAATCGCAATTATTAAAGAATACTAGTTGTAGAAGAGCATCGAAAAATGTATTTGGACTCGGGGAAAAATATGTATTTAGAATAGCTTATTATATTTATATTTGACATATTACTCAGAAAAAAGGATAACCATTTATGAATATGCAAGTTGTATGTATAATAATGCTTGATAGAGTAAAAACTATTATTTTTATGACATAAATTATTTTATGTCAATAAAGTTAAAAACTAATTAAATCTATATCAGGCAACCCTTTGTAAATATACATGTTTTAAATTGTGGATAATTATTAGTAATGTGTCACGAGGAAAACTCGTAAATTGGTGCTCGAGTTTTATGAAGTAAATAAAAAAAGACACAAAAAACTCGACTCGTGGCCATAAAAAACCGAGTGTTACTCGGAACTCGTCAAAAGCTTGTAACGTGTCAAAAACTTAGAACTCGTCAAAACTAGGTATTCTTTGTTTTTTCGAGCGGATTATTACATATAAATCTTCCTTGACTGACTTCCTTTCTCTATTAAATTTAGAATTTATGTTTTCCCAGAGGCAACACTATGTTGACTTTTGTGAAATGTGTTCTCTTAATCCCAGTTCGTTTTAAATGTAATCTTTGTTTGAATGTTTTAAGTCTAACAAGGGTACTCGACATTGCTTGGAATTACAAAGTTTATTAAGCTCACACAAAAAAGTACTCCTCAGACCAATAGGCAGACCACAAAATAGTCTGTATTAATATAGATTAATAAATATTTCTAAATGCGTGAGGGAAGGACAAATGAGACAAAAAAAAAGATAAATTCAAATGTTCAAATCTTATTTTCACTTTACTAGCTACAAATTCGTTTGGCTTATCCCTTGAAATTTAAGTTTAAAAACATAATCCCCATTCCTCTTGCTTCATTTTAGGATTATGGTATTAACTTTATATCTACCATAGTAATTATCTTTTGTTTAAATAGTAGTTGTTACATCTTGAAATGAATTTATTTGTTAAAATTTTAATAGGTATTCGTTTTCGATACATAATAATAAATTGCCCATTAAGTATTTTAACGAGAAGGCAAGTAATGGTGAAGTCGATGACTTATGTGACTCTAACAGCCATGTTTATCTTTTTGAATCTCTTCTTGAACCACAAGATTTGGAAATTGTCAACTTTGTATAATTTATAACAGTTATACCAGGTTTTAATTCAAATAATGGAAATCATTCCTCTTCATCTACCCATAGTCTATCCAGTTAGAAAAAAGGATAGGGTAAAAACAACATTGTCTAAATTGTCTATAATTATGTTAAAATCAATATTTTTAATAAATAAAGAAATGAATTTATAATAGAAACTTAAGAATATTAAATTAAAATCAAGTAATAAGCATAAATGTGAAAATAAAAACATCAAGTACTGATCCAATTGTTCCAAATACATATATTTATTTTCAGTTTTTCTAATTATAGTTTCACTATGGAAGAATCTCGAGCCAATCTATTGTTTTATATATCTACATACATAGCCTCTTCCATTATTAAGTTTTTCAAAATTAAAGATTGCAAATGCACGATCTTTTTGATTTCTTAGAAATCAAGAACTCAAGATGTTGAATTTTCTGGCGAAGAACGAGATCTCATCGAAACTACTTTTATACTGCTGATATTGGTTATATGCTAGTCAGCTTTACAATATGATATTCTCTGCGACCAAAACTCAACAAATTTTGTTGACTTTGACAAATCCTAGAAGATGCTTTACTAAGGGCGGGATAGATTATGGATCCAGGTCCGCTACTAAGCTTATCGGGGCCCTATAATATTTCTTAAGCCAGGGTTTCCCAAACTTTAATATGCCTAGGCGCCCATACACTAATACATTTTTAGCTGAGGCCCCCTATATATGAAACATGTGTGCTATAGTCTCTAACTATGTATGTATAGACTGAAAGCAATACTCAATTCTCCATCATCCTGCGCCCCCCCACCCCTAGCCTTACCTCACGTCACCCACTTAGAAAACCATTGTCTCAGGTAAACTAAATTTCCTGCGCCCCGGTTGGAACTTGGGGGTACTACGCACTCTGAGTATAATGTAGCTGTTTGTATCTAATATTATTTCCTGGGCCTTAAGTTTCTAGCGACGCCTCTAGTTTTAAGTGCCTGTTACCAAACTGAGCTTGTATAAAAAAGAAACGAAACTGTTGAAATGAAAGATCTGACACCGGGACTGATAGAACCTGAACCGGGCACAACCTTGATTAAGAGTCTAAGGATTGACTTCTACTTTTTTCCCAAGGGATTTCTACCTTATATACATCAAGAAAACTTAAGGATTCTTAACAATGAAATATAGGAGCCAAAAAAAAAGTCGACTTTGGAAAGAACAGGCTTCAAGAGTTTCAACGAAGGAGCTGTGGATCAGAAATGTTAACTCTTTGTTCCTCACTGAGTAATTCATTCGGGAATTATTTCTTTTTTGGAACTCTCCATTTCCAAATAACTATTTATATGTAATATCAGAATAGAATATGCTTTGTAGACCAAAATATCGAGCAAAGAGAAGCACGTTATCTTTACGAGTCTAGAATTATCTTGTACTTGTTTTCCAATAACAAAAGAGACTCAGTAGTAATAAAGAATTCAGCCATAAGATTGAAGTTTCCAGGTTGTATAATTATCCATATAGACCGTATATCACAAAGTCCAACTTATAAATGGAATTGATATAAATTTTATTGCAATGAGTCTTATCTGCATAATATACAATAAATTAAGGACACTGAACGACTCTCATTAATGAAATAGTTTTCTTAGAGTAGGATACAAAGCAGAGTTGACTTTCAATAATTTCAAAGAAGGACTTTTGGATGGAGGATAAGAACTCTCTCGGTTCCTCACTGGGTCTTTCAGTCGATTATTCTGTTGTTTAATGGACCTCCTTAGTCCATATATATAGAAGTATACGATGATTCAGTAGAAGATCTGAAGGAATTTATGTATAAGGACAATGATTAATGAGATCAGAAGTCACTATCACATACCTTCATATGAAGATGCACCTGCACAATGAACGATCCTTCCATTAAGGGAGATGAGATCCACCAAATGAAGCACTTGTTCAATATTGTTAATATTCGATATCCCTTGAAGAGAGTATCAGAAGACGAGCGAATTGGATATTTCTAGGAACAGGAAGGATGCGGATCGATAAATCCGATTGCTACGTAGGAGAGATCCATCCAAGTTACTATGAATGAAATTTCTTTCCAAATCCTCACTTCTCTCACCTCCCTCCTTCTGCTAACAGCTGTGTAATGGAATTCAAAGTCGTACCTACTAGGGTCTATAGGATTTGTAGGTCAAAAAGAAGTAGTAAGCCCCCCTTTAGTAGTCCCAGATTAAGATTCGAATAATCGAATAATTGCGATAGCCAAGCTTGTTTACCTTTTTGTTTCAAATTTCTCAAAGCTGGAGTACAACGGTATAAATCCGTCTTACAAGCTAAGAAGAAGTAGTCCTTTGTCATTATCCAAGGGAAAAAAGTATCAAGACGAAAAATGTTCCAAGTAAAAAGAGTGCAAGGCAATAACGAGAGGAGAGGAAAATATAACAAATCATACAAGGCAAACCATTTCAAGTCGAATGTTCCCATGAATCCTCCTCACACGGACTTAATTAATGTCTAGCTACTATTTAATATTTATCATTTATTGATACTCATGTACTCCTTAGTTGCTAACTCTTTTGGTAACTCTGTTTGCAAAAATATAAATATTTATGCAGTATGTAAATAAAACAAAGACGGGAAGGTTATTATTGTTGCAAAATCATTTATTGCTTTGACTAAGAGTTCATATACTTATATGGTATAAAAATATATATTATTAGAATGGATAGCGGAAACGCTGATGATGATTATGACGAGGAGGACTCCTCCTCATCCTCAAATCATAGACAACCCATGAAGCCTCTCCGGCAGCCATACAATAGGTAAAAAGGAGTCATTTTCATTATATTCGCACCGGATCATCCTTGATAATATTTACTCTTATTTTTTGCAACTTTTACTTATTAGTCAAAATAAACGTACTCCATACTTTCGGAAAGTTGAGAGAAGGAAAAAGTCTTTCCTTGGAGCAACACTGACGACCGGCTCGAAGCATCCTAATCTTAATTTCAAATGTACTGGATTCTGGAAAGAGGATCACGGACAACCTATCTTTGGCATTGTCGTCAATCATCATCTCTCATCCCCCAAGGTTTTTGCCACAACGGGTAATAATCGAGTTACTGTATATGAGGCCCTCTCGAATGGAGATTGTAAACTCCTACAATGCTATGTGGATCCGGACTCAGATGAAAATTTTTATACTTGTGCTTGGTCTTACAGTAATGATAATGGAAAGCCTATTCTTGTTGCAGCTGGATCTCGGGGGATCATAAGAGTATTTAACCTTTCCAATATGGCATGTACTAAACACTATACAGGTCATGGACAATGCATCAATGAACTTAAATTTCATCCTTTGGATCCTAATTTATTACTCTCTGTCTCAAAGGATCACAACATGAGACTATGGAATATAAAAACAGATCACTGCATAGCTATTTTTGGTGGTGTTGAAGGACATAGGGATGAAGTTCTGAGTGTGGACTTTAATATGAATGGTACTAAAATCCTTTCTTGTGGAATGGATCATTCCTTGAAACTCTGGGACTTTGATACAGATAAGATTAAAGAGGCGATTTCATGTTCCTATATTCATAACTCTACTACGACCAAAAAACCCTTCCCCACTGAACTTTGTCACTTTCCAGAATTTTCTACAAGGGACATTCACCGTAATTATGTGGACTGCTGTCAATGGTTTGGAGACTTTATTCTTTCTAAATCCTGTGAAAACATGATTGTTTGTTGGAAACCTGGTCTTCTTCATGAAGCAAGGATAAAACCTGGAGAAAACAAGGCAACAGTTATTCATAAGCTCAACTACAAAGACAATGAAATATGGTTCATTCGCTTTGCCTTGGATAAGGGACAAAAGCTTCTAGCTCTAGGTAATCAAATGGGTAGGACATATATTTGGGATTTAGATGTGGAAGATCCTAAAGATACAAAGTACGTTGTACTTTCTCATCCTAAGTGCAATGTTGCCGTTCGCCAAACTTCGTTTAGTCGAGATGGGAATGTGTGTATTTGTGCATGTGATGACGGAACGATTTGGAGATGGGATCGGCAGCTAAATATTCCTTCCTCATGATATTATTAACACTTATGTAATTAATTTACTTATGTATTTTTTTAAGTTTAAAAAAAATAACTTTAATCTCCACTTATGATTGTAATCAATTAATCAATCCGAATAGTTTGATTTAGACTCTTGTTTGTCTATGTATTTATTTTATTATTATGAACAGATGGGGAAATAAAGGAAAATTTGATGCTAATTCTTGTGTTCTTTGTTCTTTAATTCTAGGATTTTGACTTTGGTGAAGAGTCTTGAGGAGAGAACCAACCAATTGGACTATAAATAAATATAACAATAATATAAATAGGTACATAATATAATAATTTATAATCTCTCGTAGCTTGTCAGAATAAAGTTTAGATTAGCAATTTCCCTCTTGAGTTATGGGACTTACCAATATGCAACCACAAAAAAAGAGCAGAGGCAAGGACATGGATATGGAAATAAAAGTTCCAGAACTATCAAAGTACTGATTCTTTGTAAATAATCTATGAACAATAATAACAAAAAAGAAAGACGTTATATTAATTAGAAGAGATTTATAATTATATACTTGTGATTCTTGGCAAGATACTCATTGATATCCTCGGAGACGTAGACAACGATCACTAAATAAAATTAGTACAAAACTTTTAGAAAAGTTTGAATCTAAATTTAAAAAATCTTACAAGATATAACAAAAACAAAGAGCTGAACTCCATTCTCGTAGCGATACTTGTAAATGAGCCCTCCAAGGAAGATATAAAATAAAATGACACCAAATAACCATGGCTCAGACCAATCCAACTAAATTATATTATTTTGTACAGTCTTGTACGTCATATACATACTTATTATTACCCTATAATATTAAAAATACCTCATTGAATATGACTAAAAATCCCAAGGAATTTGGCTTTTCCATACTTCTTCACATCCGTCAACTAAATATAAAATCAGTTTAGGAATATATTTTTGTAATTTCTAAATAACAATGACACGAATCCATATATATCTCTATGGCATTTAGATTTATGAGCTAGGTATTCGCCACATATGTGTATGAAATATAAAAAAACTAATCTAGCTACGTGTATACGTTTTTATTATATATATTACTATTAGTTATTACAAATCAATATGAAACTAGAAGTAACTGGGACTGGAGTCGATATCTTTAAATCACGCAACTTTTATTTCAGTGTTTTTTCAATCCCTTCTGGTATATAATTAATTGAGATCTTTATTAATCTTAATATCGTACGTAATGCAATACTTATTTAAAAATCCAAAACAAACTCCTTATGTAATAACTTATAAGAAGAAATTAGTTTAGCCATGTTCATGGCAAGACATTCTTTTAAAAATGGGTAATAAGGTTTATTAATTACTCATTTTAGTTCTAGTTCTTTTATTGGTGACTTTTACCTTTGTTAGAGAACAAAAAGTTGTGCAAATCGACCATAAATTTGTTATTCGGACATAATTCGTAAAATATACTTATTCCATTATTAATTATAAACTTTATTTGGTTTCGGTTTCAAGGGATTGCATATTATAAAGTGGTTCATTAATTATATCATTCATAATAGTAATTATAATCATTTAAAGGATGAAAAATTTTCTTACAAGACGACTAGAATAGTAGTCATTCTTTTTTTCAAAAAAGAAAAAAAAATGAAAATAAGATTTCATGATACAAACAAATAAAATAATATATAATTTCTAGAGCAACATAGAGGTGGGATTCTCAATAAATTTTTTAAAGTGCTGCAACCATTGAGCACCAACTGCTCCATCGACAACTCTATGATCACAGGAGAGAGTGACTTTCATTACATTAGTACTTCCAAGAGTTCCATCAGACTTAGCCATTGCTTTTTGAGTAGTTCCTCCAACTGCTAGAATGCAAGATTGTGGAGGATTGATAATGGCAGTAAAGTTACTAATTCCGAACATTCCTAGATTTGAGACAGTAATTGTGCCACCCATGAATTCGTGGGGCTGAAGTTTCCCTTCTTTAGCACGCCCTGCCATTTCCTTGATGGATTCACTAATTTCAGCTAAACCTTTAGTTTCAGCAGAGGAGATAATGGGAGTGATAAGACCAGAGCCAGTATCCACTGCTACAGATACATCACAGCTATGATATTCTCGAATAAAGTCTCCCATCCAAGCAGAATTAACTGTAGGCACACGTCGACTAGCAAGAGCAGTTGCTTTGATAATGAAGTCATTAATACTTAGCTTAATTCCCTCTTTATCGTATTTCGTGTTAATTTCCTTCCTCAAAGACATAACGGAATCCATTGTAATTTCAACACTCAAATAATAATGAGGGATTTCATGCTTGGACGATTGGAGCCGTTTTGCAATCGTTCTTCGCATTGTCGTAAGTTCAGCATCTGTGTAAGATCCTTGAGATAGCAATCCAGACGAATGTCCGGATGATACGGCTCCTCCTATGGGTTTAAAAGCTTCAACATCTGCAGCAACAATCATTCCATCCATTCCAGACCCTGATGAAATTTGAGATATATCTATACTCTTTTCCATTGCAATTCTTTTTGCAGCTGGGGATGCAAAAGGTCGTTTTGAGCCAGATTGGTTCGAAGTAGAATATACTTTGGGTACTGATATAGGAAGAGGAGCCTGAGATTCTAAAGAACGTGCGGGAGGAGGTGGAGTTGAATCAGCTACTGGAGTATGAGATGTAGGCTTTGATGACGATGGTGGAGGGGCTGAACTCAAATTTGAGGATCCATCGTCCACAAAATCTGTAATAAATGTATTAAAATGCTTTTATAAAATAGATATTATTATCAAATAATGTTGGATATATATCATATAGTGATATGAGTGAATTAGTGACTAATGTTTGAGTTGCCTTTAAACTTCTCAACATTGCTCTCATCCTCCACAATAACGCAGAGTAAACGGCCAATGGGCACATCTTTTGAGCCAGCAGGGAGTAATACTTTAGCGAGATATCCTTCTTCAGGTGTTTCAAATCCCATTGTGGCCTTATCCGTTTCAATTTCGCAGAGTAGATCCCCCTCAGAAAGTTGATCTCCCTCCTTTTTCTCCCAACTCACAATCGTACCGACTTCCATTGTGGGAGATAAGGCTGGGAGTGTAACCTTGATATGAGGCACATCTGGAGCATCACTTGAGAAGAAACGCAGACTTAGAACCTAATAAATAAGTAAATAAATCATGAGTGTAAATATAATGATGGATGGTCCATTCTACTTTTCCAGTTTGAAGGGATCCTCTTTTATCGAGTATTGGATACAACTCAGAGCCATGAATTTGAGACAGGCAGGTTGATGTGGATGAGGGAAGAATTCGAACAGGATATGCTCTTGAAGGTATCCTTTTTCGACCAGCAATTCGTAAACTCAACATTATCAAATATTAAATAATATCTCCAGCGGCTGCTACACTCTCCACACCAAACAAGATCAGATGATTTGTGATTTCACATTTCATTCTCTCTTTTCATCCACAGCCACCTAGAAAAAATATATGACAGAACCTTTCATAATATTATTTAATTGTATATTTTAACAATAATTTTTAAATAAAAGAAATGAATACATATTAATGACGTACTTGTTTAAATATAGACAATGTACGTCATATTTGTTTTGTTATTACGTATAGCTGCTATATGTAAACAAAATCTTATAATAATATTTAGAACCTCGCGTGTACAAGAGTCAATATTCAATATACGAAGAATTTTTAAGATTCAGATTACTTACTAGTTACTACTACTTACTAGTTTAGTTTTTACTTTTTAATAAATAATTTTTAAAATTTAATTTACTATTTTATTTAGATCAATTGAAATTATTGTGGATTGCGGTAAATCCTACAAACTATTTAATGAGTGACGAGGAATTTTTAGCTGGATCTGGCTCAATGGGGAGTGTTGGGAATGAGGAAGGGATAATAGCCCAGTTGATTGATATTCGAGAGCCTCTCGTTAATCTCCGCCGAACTCTGGAACAGCGATTGGATGGAACAGATTTATCTGACTATGACTTTTGGCTCCAAGACTCTCAAAGCCTTCCAGCAGAGTCTTCTCTCGTAGATCATTGTGTTCAAGGGGAAGGTTTGGTTCAAATCAACGTTGAAATCAAAGTAGACGAGGATGGAGTCAAGAAAATCAACATTGTGGATGTCCTGAAACCCTCTGATGAAATTCTCAATGAGACAGACGAAGATTCACTCAATGTGGAATTGGGCTCAGATACCATGCCACCCCCACCTCCTCCTCCACCTGTTCCTCCTACTTCCTCCAATGCAATCACTCAGGAGGAACCATCGAATGAAAGCGTAACTCGATGGGTCGTTTGTTCCTCCTTTCGTAAAGAGCAAGAAAGACTGAATATCCCTATGGATCCACTCCTATGGACTCCTACTCATGTCGCTCATTGGGCAAAATGGGCTAAAATTGAGTTTAGTAGAGCCTCTCTCATGCTAGAGGATTGGAACATCACTGGGAAAAGGCTTTGCAGTCTGTCGCATGACGAATTCAAATCAAAAGTCATTGTGGATCCAAATGATTTACTATGGACGCATTTAGAACTTTTAAAAAAATGTAAATTTGTCGCAGTTGTTCAAAAAAACAAAGAACCTCGTTATTCCATCGGTTCTTCTTCTGCCATGACCCGAAAAACGCATAAAAAGGCTCCCATTAAACTTGGCACCGCCAAATTTACAGTCATGAGTGAAACCAGTCCAGGAAATAGGACAGGAAACAATGGTCAGGTACAATTATGGCAGTTCCTTCTTGAACTCCTTACGGAAAAAGAGCATCGTGAAGTCATTCATTGGATTGGTGAGGAGGGAGAATTCAAACTCAATGACCCCGAGATGGTAGCTCAACTCTGGGGAGTTCGTAAAAATAAGCCGAACATGAATTATGAAAAGTTATCTCGTGCCCTTCGCTATTACTACGATGGAGATATGATTTGTAAAGTGCAGAACAAGAGGTTCGTGTATAAATTTGTTTGTGACCTAAAGCAACTTATTGGTTACACAGCTTCTGAAATTAATAAACTTGTCATAGAAGCCGAACAAAAGGCCTTTAGTAAAATAAGTATGTACAACAATTAAACAAAGATCGTTGCTCTAACTACCTCACGTGAATGTTTATTCTTAATGTTTGTATTCATATATATATATAATTAATCAATATACATATTATATATCTCTATTAAATATTAATGGCCTTTTAACAGCCGCTTTAATACCTAGTTAGATCCATATTAATATTATAATTAATTAGTATATCATGGTGACTGAATGACTAAGACTCAGTCAAAACTAGGTTAAAAATAAATAAAAGAACAAATAAAACATTCAACAAAACCAGCCAGATAGAAAAAATTAAAGAAACTATAAATGATTCAAGGTTTCATTAAAGACTTGCATCATCTGACTTGCATACGCTTCATTTTCCTTTCCATCTTTTTTGCCTTCTTTGAGTCAGGAGTAGGGGATTCATTCTCGGGAGCGGAAGCAAATAACCATGGACTTAAGACACTTTTCCACAGCATCCAAACGCCTCTTCCTGGAATAAAGAGGAGGAGGAGCCAAAAGTAATTGGACATGAGGGACAGCACTTGAGTAAAGCCCACAAGAATAATTAAGTCCTTTACATGTTCAGAAACTCCTGAAGTTATATTTAAGTCTAGACCCGTGTCCAAAAGAACGCCTGAGTCATCATAAGAAGGGAAGCCGAAGTAAGAAAAAAACTGATAACCAACGCTGTAGAGGATGGCACTACAAAGAAACATTAGGATTTCAGTGTAACCATAGCTCGCTCCGAGAAGTGTCATTGCGAGGAAGTAAATTCCATTTGAACCCAGGATTATGTTTCGGTAAAATTGGATTGTTTCCGCGTTTTCCTTCACGATCTGTTTTGCACCTCTCGTTCCTTCTTTACCTTTTTTCTTAGCAAATTCCTCCATGATTGGGACTTAGCTTACAAACTCTGCCAGAGTAATGGAACTCAAAATCGTTAATGCCCGATTTATAAACTAACTCAAATGATAAAATTGGTATATTAAATTATATAAATATTATAATTTTCCCCAGCTTAACAATGAAATATCAATTATACAATAATAGAAAGAGACAATAACTGCCAACTTATCACTGATAATGATATGATCGGACAATAAATTTAAGTGAGTAGTGGTTGTTATTTGTTAAATAAAGAACATTTATTGACACTTTATAAATCATAGACTTGAATTAACTGTATCACACAACCTCAACCATTTTTCTACTTTCTTTATTCCTCGTCTGAATTTATCAATTTAACGTATCTCAGTTAATGATGTATATTTGTATAAGAATAAACTGTAACTTTTATTTAAACCAAGAAAAGGTTGCACAATTATAGTGATGATGTTTTAAATACAATCATTTTGTAAAGTTTTATTATAATATTCATTCAATATCAAATCCTTGTAAGCATCGTTTTAATGCGACTAGATAATATTGATTTGGATATGGTATCCAAGGTAACACCATTTATTGCCAAATTCTAATACTTAAAGAATTTATAATATATCCTTCACAGGTTTAAATGTGTATTTATAAGTAAAGCCTTATATAAAAAATTTAAAGTCTTCATAGAATAAATATTTCACTAAAAACAGTTTAATGTTCCTTCTTAGTCTTTGAAAATTAAATTCCTCATTTTTAAATAAAAGCAAGGAATTTTGTTTATTGTTAATGCAATTGACTTAATTAAATAATATTTAAAGAAATTGCAACATTTAGTTCTTTTGACGTCACATCCGGTCGTATTGCATGTTATGATAGAATCATCAGAGATAATTTATTCCTATGAATATTATCCAGAGAATATTGCCTTTATACTATTAAATTTTCATAACAATATTATATATTACAATAAGACACTAATAAAAATTGGATCGAATTTCTATAATAGTCGTAGTGTATTTTTAAATACATAACATTTTAAGTATAATATCCTTAATTTTGTATAAAATAATTCCTTTCCGTTTTATAAAAATCAATTTCTGGGATCTGTTAAAAAAAGGTATTTTTTCTTCTTCTTCATTTGGATCTAAAAAGTCTATGAGAGTAGCAAAAATGATATTAAAAAGTGATAGAATGTATGTTTGGCCTATTCTAAGTAGTTAAATGTTTCATTAATGAACGTAGGTGTGCTATGGAGGATAGTTAAATGCTTTACTGATCCTAATTTTCACCCACAATCATTCTTAATATTGACTATTAACAATAACTATTTGTAATTTTTTTGTGATTCAGATGAAATATGGAAAAGGCCAATGATTATTTAACTTTTCATTATGTAGATGAATAATAATTATTGATTGTACTGACATAAATTTATAACTAATGTCTTATAAACAAAAAAAAAACAAAAAACGACGCAGGGTAATTAATCACAAAACTATATTTCTATATAGATACATTGACTAAGTCGATTTCTTTTACGATTCCTCTCCCCATAATCCTTAAATCATCCAACATGGCATCGACATTGGGAACAAGCTCATTCTCCGTCTTAAGCCTTTTACCATGAGGTCTCATCATGGACTTAGAAACTTTATATAAACATTCCTTATTCAATTTAACACCTATAAGATGAGGATAAGATTTTGAAAAGTAAAATCGAGCAATGTCTCCATAGGAAGCTTGAAGAGAACCAATATAACATTGGATTGGATCAAAGTCTACGATAGGTATGATTAACTCATGCTTTGAATTTTGTTTTTCATTCTTTACAGAACCTGCTACTGGAATATATATATCAATATGTATAAGTATGTCATAGGATGAAGTGTCAATCTTATCGCAAACACGTTCATATGACGATAAATCTACAAAGTCATTAATGAGGAAGGAGTGCAAAGTTTGTCGAGCATAGTTCGTGAGTCGTATCAAATCTTTTTGATTGACCTTAGATGTATATAAAGAAAAGTGTTGATCATCAAAGAGTGTAAAGGAGCATAATGGAGGTAGCCGCTCACGTTCCAAAGTGAAGTTCTTATCAAATATTCCTAATTTTTCTTTTGACAAACAATTTTCATAGTTGAGTATCATAGGCGTTGTTCGAAAGTCCGTAAAAGATAAATAGTCAAGAAAGCGAAGAAATGCAGATTCAACAGATGCAGGAGCTTGCAACAATCCTATCGGGTTTAGAAAAATATGTGATAAAATTATATCAAGGGAAACATCTGGAATAGCTCCATCCAGAAATCGGCTAGATATCCATTTCCTTACGGCCCAAACAGTTGATGACCAGCAGTTATGTCGTAAGCTCATATTGTAAAAAAACTCATAAATTGAACTCCTCATATCACCCTCTGATTGGTTTTTAGCCTTAGTGGGCTCCTCAACACCAATCCTCCACATAAATCCATTGTAGGCAAGGATCAACTCAGGGCCTTTAATGATAGATTTAATGGATTTTTCTCTTTTCAGCAGTTTTCTTTGCAAATCAATTAAATATGCAAGGCTGAGTTTAGAGAACAATTCTGAACTCAAATGTCTTTTATTCGTAATGTCTAATTTGATAGGAATACATTCTATAGTTTTTGGAATATCTGTGGACATTGATTCTAAATCAAAGTAATTTGCTATCATATTGTTTGACATTTTTATGGTTTTTCGTTCAGCATTTTGAATATTTTTAGGGACATTGAATCTGCTCAAGTCCCCACCAAAATGTAGAGATGATGAAACGCACCGTATTTTACGAATAGGAAGTGAGTCTGTCGAAGCTTCATCTTGTAACAGACGACTTAAAGACGTGAAGGTAGAGCGTACTTCTTTAAGAGAATCGTTTGTTTGATATATAGAAGGTATAAAGGGCGAGAGATTAAAGAAGGACGCTGACATAGATACTTTCGCGAAATGTACGCTTTGTAAATGCTCAATTATCGCTAATATTAAATATGAGGGTCCTGAGCGATTTTCAATTTCAATAGTCTCCTTAATTGTTCCATCCAAGAACCTACGAATCTTACAATTAGACCCCCAAAAATCGCGAAATTCTTTTGACTCTGCTTCCAACTCAGCATAGGGTCCCAAGACGATATTATTCGTAGTGACTTGATCCACGACTTTGAATCCAATGTAAATATCCTGCTTGGAGCTCCATATCTCCAGACATTTCTTAGCACGTCCACTTAACCCTTTATCGAGTATAGAAATAATTCGCTCGGCCTCAGACTTGGGATTTTTATTCAAGATGTTTAAACGAATGAGATAATCTGAAGAAAGGATTTGAAAGAGATTCCCAGCAACTTTTCTCTTGTTCACTTCCTCATCCATGATGAAGTTATAATTTAATTGTTGACAACACTTATTGAGCTTGTTCTATAAGAAAATGTGATCAGCTTATAAATTTATGAACTAACCCACGTGTTCAGCATGTTCTTTTCCTCAGCCGTCACGCTCTTTCCTTCTCTTTGAATCTCCTGTCAATATATGGTTGCACAACTTTGTAGAAATTTAGGTACACCACCCAATACTAATTAGTAACTAATAATGGGTAATAGCCCATTAGTATTTACTATTCAGTATTCAAAGTACAAATATTCCGCAATTTATGGTGATTGAAAATCATTCATTACATGCTACTTAGTAATATCTCTAGGTAAAGGCAAGAATGAATAACTATATCAATTATAATGTTTTATCAATATATCATTAGTCTTGTAATTTTTATGGTCTATTATATAAGATATTAACGTTAAGTATTTTGATCTAGGCTATTATTATTTATTAGCAGGCTATTGGTCAGCATCGTGAGATAGCTAAAGAAATGGGGAAATATTGGTGAGTAGTAAAGAAAGAGGTTTTGTAGAGTGTGTTTGCCGAAGTTGACGTCAGCATTCTGTGATGATTGTGGATTGGTGTAGAAGGGAATAGAAGGGAAGAATAAGAAAAGATAATTGGTAAAGACTGACATTTTTAATGTAATATATATTTGTGGTAGCTGAGAGAGATGATAAAGCAAAAAAAGGGAGAAGAAGTAGAAAATTTCCCCCTGCCGCCTCCTTTTTTGACTCCTAGCTAACTGTTCCTCTCATCTGCTTCCTTCATCTTGGCTCAACTCTTTCCCTTGATCATTAATCGCTATTCATTGGCATTTGATATTGATGTTGTCTTGATGTGGAACTTGTTATAATTGATAGAAATCAATCCAAGAGGAGTAGGCAGTTACTAGTTGGAAGCTTTGTGTGAAGTGAGTCTGTCTCGGAGGACTTGATTGTAACTATTGGGTAAAGATGGAGACGAATTTGGTGAGTAGTGAGACTGGAAAGTCTCAGGAAGAGATTCTGAAAGAGAGCCTGAGCAAGGTAACAGGGAGTAAGGCGTCTGACAAAGACTCTGTCATACTTAGGGGAGAGAAAGTGGATTTCAAAATTATTTATAATAAGAAGAAATTCGACATTTCTTTTGGCTCCGAGAACACAGTCCGAGAGCTCAAGTCACATCTTGAGTCCATTATTCAAATCCCTCCACCCATGATGAAAGTCATGATTAAAGGCCTTGCAAAAGACGAAATGTCTTTGAAGGAATTGGGTGTTTCCAAAGGGTCCAAAGTCATGATCATTGGATCCTCATTGGATGATGTCGTTGCCGTTTTCTTTCCTCCTACCAAGGATGAGCTTGAGAGTTCTTCATCCACCTCCTCTTCTAACCAGGAAGAGTCCCTCTCCAAGGTCAAGATGCATAAAAAAATCCTTGATAAAGGGAAACCAGAGGATGTCATGGTCGGAATTAAAGACGTTAAAGACCTTCTCCCTTCCGTTCCTCTCTCTGGTATGCTCAATAAGTATGGTGGAAAAGTACGACTCACTTTTAAAATTGAGTTGGATCAGTTATGGATCGGAACTAAGGAAAGAACTGAGAAACTTCCCATGAGCTCTATTAAAAACGTTATTTCAGAGTCCATTGAGGGTCATGAGGAGTATCATATCATGGCCCTACAATTAGGATCCACAGAAGCTTCCAGATATTGGATTTACTGGGTCCCTGCACAGTTTGTTGATGCCATCAAAGATTCAATCTTAGGAAAATGGCAATTCTACTAGGAGATCATTAAATAATAATAATTATATTAATAGTTGTTTGTTACTTTCTAAAATCTATATTTGAAACAAAAAAAGCTAAAAGAAAGACTGTGATATCAAATAATAAAAAGTTTTATGAAGACAGACGCATTGTGTTTGATGGCTGTTCTTTTAGATGAACTTATATTATTTTTTTAATGGAACAATAAATGAGATTTACATCTTTTGTTTATACACAACTAATTATAGTGAAATCTTAACAAGTCTATAACAAAAATATAGCTCACACCCATAGGAGTAGGCGGCTTTGAACCTGCACTGCAGATTAATATATATATGTAACTTTAGAACATCGGACTCTGTCTGATCCAATCCCACTCTGTGCAGTGGAAAAAAAAAATGAAGAAAAGGCCATATACACTTAAAAATGATACAAATATAAATATTAACAATAGTTGTGTGTGAATATATTTTATACTTTTAGTAGTAGAATTACAACGACTTATATTATTAGTGTGTGTATGCAGTATATATATATATATATATATATAAATCATTTCTTTTTTCCTTACTTAAAAGTTGTGGGGTGGGGGAGGGTATTGGGCTTTTAAATATTCAATAATATTAATATAATATTTCTTCAATGATTGTCAAAAATCTCTATTTATGTGCACGTGTCGGAACCAAAGAGAAAAAAAAAAGAATTAAATAAACAGAATATATATGTATATTGAAGAAAAATTAATAAAGTACATATATATATAATTGCATATAAAATATATAATAATTGAGTCCATAATATGATGTCTATTATATTAACCTTTGAACATATAAATCGAGTACATTAAAATCCCCTTCTTCCCATAATCTGAAGAGAATTCAGATATCAAGAGCCATGCTCACACACTAGAACTCATATATACTTACATAAATACAACAGTGGGAGCAACAAAAATGTATATATATATATTTATATTTATATATATGAACAAAACTTAATGGTCAACCACCAAGGGGGACAAGTTATTTAGTCACCTTGGACGCAAAAAATGTAAATGGTGATAATGATGACAAAAATAATCATTGTAATAGTATAATAATAATAATTATATAGATAATAATAAAATAAAAGAAGCCTATAACAAAATCACCGGAGTTTCTATTCCATGGGGACATCTTGAGAGGAATCATCCCCTTCTACTACAGTTAGACGTTCCTCATCTTGAACTGGGCTTTCAACGGAAGAGCTTCGCTTATTAACTTGTCCATTTTTAGCAGTCTGTGGACGACCAGTCGCTTGCTGTGGCCATTTAAGGGCATTGATATCAACAGAAGATCCCCCAGCAATGGCTTTCAGATCCAAAGTAGAGGCTGAAGTGGTGACAGCAATCGGAGCTGTTGTCGTTACAACAGGCAGGGATATTTGGTTACTGTTGTTCCAAGTTACATTTCCAATTGCTTTCATGTCGATGGTGGTCGAAGATCCAGGCTGCTGACTAGTCGTCCAAGTAACTGGGACCTGCTGAACAGCAACAGTTGAACCGGCTGCAGCAACAACCGGAGCTAACGGCTGCGTTATATTGTTAATCAAGGCTTGCGCAGTGGAATTGATAGAGCTGGTGGACACAATCACGGAAGTAGCACCGGCAGCAGCTCCTGCCATATTCACTGCATTTGCAGAATCCTCCTCTTCTTCCTCCCATCTATTCAATTCTGTTTTCACAGTTTCAGGCGCAGGGGGTGGGGGTTGAGGTGCTTGAATAACTTCCTCCGGATTTCCAGCCGCCATACGGCTACCCTCAACTCGCTCCTGATGAACTCGAGTTCTACGATGACGTTTCAAATCTGAGCTGGTTTGAAAACCCTTGTTGCACAAGTCACAGAAATGTGGCCTTTCACCTAAAAAAACCAAATATATTTTTTTTAATTAGTCATCTTATAAGTATTGTACAAGTATCAAAAACAATGGAGGAGTATTCATATCCCTTCATTATCTAACAATTGAGTACAAAGAAGGATTTGATAATTGGCGAATTGCCAAGGAGTATTACATTCAGAAAAGTTAAACCAAAAGACTGCAATTTAATTAACAAAACAGTAAGCTCTCTTTAAACCAATATGATTCAATATCTACTTTAGTGATCAATTTGATATACCATACTAGAAAGATAAATTAAATCAAGGAGAAAGAGAGATCACTAATTTCGCAAAGGCATTTACAAGCTTACACCTCCCATTTCCCTCCCTTTAAACAATATATTTAAAAAAGTGTTAACACCTGTATGTGTATATAAATGTTTTCGAAGGTGAGTACTTTCTTTGAATCTCTTTCCACACATTGTACAAGGATATCTACGATCTCCACAATGAACTCGAAGAATATGAGCCTTTACATCTGAATTTCTAGTGAAGAGTTTGAGGCAAACTCTGCATGCATGTTTGTCCCCAATTTCCATGTTGTCAATCTCGGGGTTGTCATAATGCTCTTGAAACTGATGTGCTTGCAGCATGACCCTTCCTTTGATCGTTTTGTTACAGTTTTCGCACGAATAAGGTGTATTGATATCTTCATCGTCAGGAGCACAGGGCAGATCATCCACACTTTCAGCAAGAATTGCGTTTTCTTTACCGTTGCGCTTTTTGCCTCTTTTCTTAGGCCCAGTATTGGCTAAAGTCATGTTCCCTGCTGCAATGACGGCACTGCTTGATGTGGTCACTGGAGCTGCTATCACAGCTGATGTTGCATATACAACTTGGCCATTTTCAGTTGTGTACATAGTACCTAAGAAAGAGTGTGAATGAGTGAATAATTGGGAAGTGGATGTACATATACAAAAGACATGACTTACCTCCCGATGTCTCAGTGAAGATTGTTTCATTCATAATGGTAGCAAGGGGATCATCTGAGGATCCTTGTTGTCCTCCAGTGACAGCAGCAACAGCGCTAGACGCTGGAACTGTGGTCAAATGTTGTCCGTTGGGCATCTCCATTTTGTATGAGAGACCCGTATTGGGATCAATTTGAATATAAGAGACGGATTCTGGCTTAACGGGTTGCGTGGGAAGAGCGGACGGGGATATTCCGTTAACGAGAGGCACAGGTGTTTGGGGAAGTTGTATGGGTAGAGCCTTGTGTTGTTGAGCCAGGGTGATAGTTTGTGGAATACCCGCAATCCGAGGCATTTTAGCAGGCGGTGGTACATGGTGTTGAACAGGCATCATGGGAGGAAGTGTATGAAGACCCACAGTATGATGAGTGATCCTCATGTGTGATTCCGAGAGACTCAATGCAGGGGCTGAGAAAGTAGTTGGCTTCTCATTCGTACTCTCTGCTTCAATGGAGGCATTGATATTGAGGGCATAGACAAGTTTCATAAGACTGTAGAAATGGTCTTCCTTGGAGACAACAGTTCCTGTATATACAAAGTGAATGAGTGCCTGAACCAAGCAGGACTTGACCTCAGGAAGGATGATGGATATTTCATCCAGCCCATAGTTGGGACTTGTTTGGAAGAGTAATTTAAGAAAGGGAGAGGCAACAGCCAGGAGCATTTGATGCGCCTTCACTACTCCGTCCTCACAGTAAATGTTCAGGTCCACATAGTCTTGACGGTCGCAGAGGATCTTGGCCTGTGAGAGAAGCTCCTGTTGGTAACCTCGACGAATCAACTTCTGTCCAGCACAGAGTCGAGGCTGTTGTTGTTGCTGTTGAGCTTCCTCCTGAGCGGAAGCCATCGCTGCAGCCGCTGCAACGGTATGGAGATCTGGCATTGACATCATTCCGCCTCCACTGGTGCTCATAGCAGTTGGGTCCTCCTCCTAGATAACCAATTCTCGTGTACAACTTCCTTGGCTATTAACTATTACTACTTAGTAGTTTCAATAATTAGGCTATTCAATTCACTTCAAACTAAGTCCTTGATGGAAGTTAGAGAAAAATAAAAAGTAAATAAACAAATCTACGTTAGGTACGTTGACGGATATTAGAGAGCATACATACCTCCGAAAAGACAGATTTCCGTGGAGTAAATTAGCGTGCACACACACTTTCTTTCACGAACCCTTATATATCTTCATATAATATACTGCGAAGAAAAAAATAATAAAAAACGACGCGTTGACGCTCCCCCCTCTCTCTCTCTATCCCTCACTTAAATGCTGCTCAAGTAGTGAAGAACAAGAAGAAACACAAAAACAAGAGAAGAGAAGAGACCTTCTCTCATATTATTATTTATTAGGATGAATAGAAACGCACACAACGTTCGTCCACTCACTCCAGGAACAAGAAGTGAAATGTTTTCAAAAATGGCCTCCCTCCTTCGGCGCTCGCCCATCCCTCGGACCCGCCAACGCACGCCACGCACGCCCGTTTACAAGGTTTCCTCCCCTCTCTCTCTTTCCGCCTCACCTTACACACACGCACACCACTAGTAATCATTTCTTCTTGCTCTTCTTCTTTCCTCCTTTTTCCCTCACAATATTATTTTTTACTGTTAAAAAAGAAAAAAAGAGAAAATTTCCAAAAATATTATTACATACCACATAATATTACACTACTATATACATTCGTACACAGACTCATCCATCCATCTACATATTTTTATAAAATGCATATATATCATTGATGTTGTTTCTCTTTTTGAAGGCAACGATATAATTCATATATAATCATATTAAATGAAAGATATCAGTAGGAGTAGTAAAGGGAAACAAAGAGAATTCAGCAGCCCATAGCTACTATTTTCTTTACTCCTCTATGTTAAGTAGCTAAATGAGTACAATAAATACTATAAAAAAAGACGACGCCATATTTAATAACAATAAAAATATACCATTGCTACCAGATGAAGAAACCTTCTGTAACTACGAACTGCATTGTACCATCATTAATGAAATAGAATATGTGTGTAAGCATTCATTTCGTAACACCAAACAGAAATTTCATAAATTGACGCTTCATTTACGCTTATGCTGCATCCTCTTTTAGAAACCTATGTTATTGTAAGTTGTACAACATACAATGTAATATTATACTCTAAAATCACGTCCTCTTTTACAGCGGGCCCTTGTCCGTTAATCTGCGCAGGAGAGGATCTCTCCTAGGAATTTCACCATTTTTATTATTTTTGATTGTCCGCTAACTGACGGGTTATGGCGTCCTTATTTCTTTTTTGAAAGTTATTCTTTCATTCCTACTTCTCCTCTTCCTCACTCTTCTTTGTCTAGCTACACTGCCTGCCGTATTTTTATTTGGTGATGTGGAAGCTGAGCTGAGAAGAAACATATTTATTACTCATTATTATTTTCCATCATTTGCTGCTAGCTGGGAAAAAAAAGAAAAGGGAAAATGGAGAACTGAGAAGAAGCGAAGTCCGGAAAAGAAGTTGAAAAAGGAAGAAAAGGGAATAAATTCAAGTAGAAGCTAGTAGCTAGTTTTTGGGAGGAAGCTGGGAGGAGTTGCTCCATGACCCCTTTTTTACTTCCATTTAATTTAATAAATAAATACAGCATAATAATAGATGTAGTTCTAATTCTTCAGAACCCATGTGTTCGCCCCCCCATCTCCCATTCATTCCACCCTCCAAACACATATCCACCAGATTGAATGACTGGACGTCATAAGCTACAACATATTAATTAGTATATATATTTTTTATAATATTTGATGAACTGAATTGTAGGAATTTTTAATGACAGTTGATAGAGCAAAGTGAGAGAAAGAGGCAAGAGGGCTTGGTGAGCTCGCTTGAATAATTATCAAGAGGGTATTTGCGTGGGATTTTAACTTATCTTTCTCTGCGGGAGAGGTTTTTTTTTCACTAATGTTGTTCAATGTTTTCATGAGCCGTGGCTTCATTACTCAGCTTATGATGATGTCAGTAAAAAGTACCTAATTAAAAATATGACTATTAGAAGTGAATGCAGCATCATATCAGGCATTATTAAGCATGAACGAGAGATGAGTTTTTCTCGTACTTAATATTCAATGAGGAGAGATTGTGCGTTTTCAAATTTTATAATCTCAGTGATCATCGCATCAGCATTCCTATCTATACATATGTATAAGTCTACGAGTCATCAGTATAAACAAATGATACTTTATCACTATATGACTTGCTAGAAAGAAAGGAAAAGTCGAATACACGTATTTACTTAGATAAATGTACAAATATATATTATATAAAATAGTATGGTAAAATAACTATGTAGAACCAATGAGATATTATACTTTTATTTTGTATAGTATAATAACTCATTGGTAGAACATTCGTACGTATGTACATATATAATAGATTATATCGTTTCCATACCCGAGAATAGATATGACTGAGTTACTTGTGAGACAGCTAATAAGGAAATGGCTAAATATCTTTATAATAGAGCTAGATTGGAACGCTAACTAGATTAATAATAAATTAAAAAAGAAAAAAAGAGAGCTAGAAATTTTTTTCAGCAATATTGTGTAGTGTACCTGTTTAAGTTTATTATTAATACTACATAGTGTTGCTAATAGTAATAACTAATAAGTAATACTACAATACTGCAATTCATGACATACGAGTATATATATAAATCGTAATATACTGTATACATACTAGAAGAGTTGTTGATATTGTTATCATTCAAAGTCACGTGACTTGAATTAATTATATTTATAAGCTACTAGCTAAGGATTTCATAATTGTTAATAAAGATCGGGATGAGTGCTGGGAACTGGTGTTTGATCGAGAGTGATCCTGGAGTATTCACAGAACTCATTCATAAATTTGGGACAAAGGGTGTTCAAGTAGAGGAGCTATGGAGCTTGGATAAGGAACAATTCGTGGATTTGAAGCCGGTGCATGGATTAATCTTCCTTTTCAAAATGGTTCCGGATCACAATCCACAGGGAACTGTGGTCTTGGACTCCCGGGTAGACAAGATGTTTTTCGCCAAACAGGTAAGACTTCGTATGATGGTGGGCATCAGTCATACTCCTGGTATTTTGTGATTTAGGTCATCAACAATGCCTGTGCCACGCAAGCCATTCTCTCTGTTCTTTTAAATGTGGATCACCCGGAGCTAGAGTTGGGCACCACACTCTCGAATTTCAAGGAATTCTGCTCTTCTTTCGATTCAGCTATGAAAGGACTCTCCCTCTCAAACTCTGATGAAATCCGATCCGTTCATAATTCTTTTGCCAAACAGACACTCTTCGAATTTGACTCTAAAATGGCCTCCAAGGATGATGATGTCTATCACTTTGTGAGCTATATACCCATGAATGGTCGACTCTATGAATTGGACGGACTTAAAGAAGGTCCTGTTGATCATGGCCCAGTCTCCGAGGATGTTGACTGGTTAGATGTAGTTCGTCCAATCATTGAGCAGAGAATGGCCAAGTATCAAGCAGGAGAAATACACTTTAACCTCATGGCCATTGTCCGTGATCAATTAATGCATTTAGAGAAACAATTAGCGGAATGTCAGGTAAGGAAGGAATTAATTTCATAATAACTAATAAGTATATTATTCTTTTGAATTAAAGAAAGAGGAGAATAATTCGGCAGAAGAGCTGAGGATCCAGCAACTCATAAACCATGAGTCAGATCGCCGTAGTAAGTGGAGGCTTGAAAATATTCGACGACGTCATAATTACCTTCCATTCATAATTGAGCTCCTTAAAACCCTTGCTAATCAGGGACAACTCCTCCCTCTCTATCAAAAAGCCAAAGACAAAGCACTTGAAAGGGATAGAAAAAAAAACTTATCTAAATAATTTTTGTATTCTTTCTCTCTAACCATGTTAATTAAATGCATATTATACACAAGTTCATTATTTCTCTACTTTTTTATTTTGTAATAATAATGTAATTTTTTACATTAAGTCTCAAACAGCACCTAAGTACTACATAATTTCCCGCCGTATTTTTTGAATTAATTTTTGGGAATATATTACTTAAAACTAGTTCTTGTTTTTCCTCAATTAATCCAATTCTGCTGAGTTGTATTTTCATAGAAATAAGAGTGAATCCCTTCGTCATAGCGCTTTACAGGACATTTTTGAGGTATTTTAAGCATTTTATTAGTAACCTTTTTGTTTTTATTAGTATAAATCCAAAAAAAAAAAAATCATTGATAACATAGATTTATAATAATCGATAATATTCAAAGAGAGCTCTTAGTTAATTAAGTAGAAGGAATTTAGTTGCAAAACTGATAATTATTAATTAAATATGATAAGGGGAGTATAAAACAGATAGTACTTGCATCAGGTACACACAACTCGTAACAAGAAGTAACAATAATATGTATTTTGAAAACTTTAAGGCATTAAACTTGATGCAGTAGAAAGTATATTTTGCACGTCAATGTTTGAAGGATAGTTCTGTAAAGAATGAAATGTAACAAATATAGATCTGAGCATTTAGTAAAGTTTTAAGCAGAAAAATTAGATATGTAATCATACAGCTAAAACCTCTACATTAAAAATAGCTTCGTATGACTTACTTGAAGGAGTTTCATATTATCGGAAAATTCGTTAACGATTATTTGTTCTCTAACAAGAAGTAACATCGCTAAACATATATCTAGCAGAGTTTCTCTTCGAGTATCATCAGCCAAAACTGAGTCCCAGATCCGTAGCACATCAGGAAGGGGAAATTCTTGACTCAGCATAAGACTCAGCCATCTGAAATCATTTTAGAAAATAAAACACTATAGATATAATTATTTTTATAGTACATTAATGATTAATTGATCTAATAAATATGTATCTCACCGAAATGAAAAATACTGAGGACGAATTCCTTGAGCCACCAACGTTTTTTCTACACCCGAGTCAAATTGCTTAATTCTATTCATGAGCTTAATCATCATTCCATTAATTCCCGTTTCGGATTCATCCAAAGTTTTGATAAAAAAGTCACGGATGTCGGACATAAGATTTGTAAAGCAAAAGAAGGTATCTGCTTCTGCAAATTCTTTAAATAAATAAAAAAGATTTTATACATATACAATTAATTGTATATTCTTCTTTATACAGACCAGCCCATTCCTTATTTGGATCAGAGGCAAATACATAATAAATTGGTCCAATTATTTCGTTCATTCCCTGCACATAACTCTGTCCTGGGTTCAATTTCGCGTAAATAAATAGTATTCTTTCAACAACCTCCCAGTGAGCTTCTTCTCCTTTTCCTAAAGGTGCATAGTCCTCAGCAGCTTTTTGACTCTGACAATTTTGAGATCCCTAATCCTCTACGCTCAACAGTCTGTGATGTAAGACACTTTTGTTGAACACGATGATGAAGTCTATCATACTTTCCAATCATAATTCCTTCTAGGGGATATAATGAACGTTGGGAAAAGAAGGATATATCTGGGCATAGCCTTCTAACGTCTTTATCCACCTAAGAGTTTAAATGAATTAAACCAATACTCTTAACATTTCAATGATACCCATTTTATTACTTGTAGGAGAACTTCATTATCCTTAAAAAAAAGACTGCCACTGGCTCTCTGGATTAGGATTCAACGGATGATCCGTTACTTCACTCGGTGTTGTGAGTATCTCTTCTAAAAATAAAAAAAGAAAAGAACCAATAATTATGAGTATAGAAGACTTGAGCGAATTAACTGAACAGTTTGGAAGGAAACTTGAGGAAATACTTGAGGAAAATGAAATGCTAAGAACAAGATTGGAAGAAAAGGATCAAGAATTAAATCAATATTTAATTATATCTCATGATAATTTAACCCATCTGGAAACACTTAAGACTAAACATTCAAGGGAAATTGAAAAAATGAAGGTAATTTTAATTTATATATATATTGTATATATAATATATTAAAACGCATACTAAACAAACCTTTTAAAGAATGATCTGCGACATACAGAGCACAAGTGTGCAGATAAAATTACAGGCCAAATACGTGAACAAGAGCGATATGATATTGAAATAAATCAGTTATCTGATGAGGTGAGTATACTTCGAGAGCAAATTAGAGGTCAACTCATTCAAAATATTCAAATAAATAGACGAAAGGATGAACTAGAGTTGGCCATGTCAAGTGAAAAGTCGGAAAGTAATCGGTTACATAAGGAATTTAAGCGAGTAAGTAAGATATCTTTCAAGTTCCATTAATGTACTGATTTCTATTTATGTAGGTTCAGGAGAAACTCACGGAATTGTATTCAATGAAGGAAAATATGGATAAATTTTATCAGAATTTAAAGGATATAATAATTGAACAGAGGCAAGTAATTGACTCCCTTGAAAAGAAAACAGAATGTAAGGATAAAAAAATCCAAGAATTGAAAAATGCTCTCAAATTGGAGGTCCAAAAAAACCTTAAAAAGAAAATACAAGATAATTTTGAAGCTAGTGAGATGAATAATAATAATTATTATAATTATGAGAGAGAAGATAGGAGTAATACTCCTAGTTGTAAGAAAGAAAATAACTATTCAGACATTATAAGATTATTAGAAAAGGATATTCAAGAGTTGACCCAGTCGTTGAGGGCAGCAAATGAGGCTCTGCATAACTATGAATTTATAAAAGTGGAATGGGACAAGGAAAGAGAAAGAAGACGAAGTAACAAATCCACACAAACCAACCCACCAATAAGTGACCCGTAAAGACTTCGATGTTTGGCAAGATATTCCTTCCACACGTTTATCTCTTCAGGTAGATAATTCAGAAGTATTTTCCAACCCAATGATCTTCTACCACCCCCATCTGGTATTCCTGACGTACAAAATCCTCTTAAAGCTTCTTTATCAATTACATGTGAATTCGTCAATTCCTCAAATCTCTTCACTCTGAAAAAATAAAGTATATCAAAAATTAATATAATTATACTGTTTAGCAAAGATAAATAATTATTTCAAAAATAAATGAGTGTTATATAATATATAAATAGTTATTGAATAATAGGACAAATTTAAAATTTTGAATGAAAGTCTCATTACGAACTTGTCACTGAATTTCATGACACCATCACTCATAATTGAGGAATTAGAATAGGAAAAGTATAGGAATCCTCCTACTTTTATTTTTGTTCATTGAATATTGTGGTTGATAAAAGTTTTTATTAATTTCATCAAATGAAAGAGTAGAAAAAGGAAGGATTGATCATTCGATCGTACGTACGTACGTCTCCAGCGTACTAAAGCTTTAAAGCAAGTAACGAAACGCGACCGTTAGCCTGAGGAGATACAATGGTGCAGCATTTTAACACTTTTTCGCAAGATGTCGCTTTTCATTTAACGTCAACTCTGTTATTTTTCCTACTGACGTAGTCTGGAATATAATAAAAGATGATTTTAATCGTGATTTTAAAATTGCTGATTTGATTTTTCCTTTTTTGAATATCCCACCCAAAGAGAAGATAAGTGTTCAATAATTCAATTATCATTTATTGATTGTTATTAACTATAATAATTATTAGTATAAGAATAAATGAATAATTTAAGACGCAATGGTCAATTATTGTCTGAGTTGGGAACTTGGATTCGAGACTTAACTTCGACTCCATATTAAAATGATTAAATACTCTTATATTTTTACATTAATTAACATCATCATCTTTGAAATCTAATAAACAAATTAGTCGATTAACAAAGCTCCATATGATAAAAATCTACTCTAGCTAAGCTAGGTTAATTTTCCAGACCTCGAAGGAGCATCTTCTTAAAAGTGAAATATATGCTAGATATGTAAGTGATAACTGATAACTCCTAATTATATCTCAAAATTTACTAACTCTAGCGGAGAAAAAGAGTTTCTGTGCACCAAGACATTTTTTAGCTATTGATGACGGGGGTCCTCGTTTCAATACAAGGGACAAGCGGTTATTATTTTTTTTATTATTATTACGAATTATGATACAATGTTTTGAATGACGTCATTCAATACATCAAAAAATAATATTGTATTATGTTTAAGTACTAATAGCTAGAATTTACTTTTTCTTTTTTTTATTTAGCAGGGATGAGCCATATAGAATATTATACATATATATAGGTAGAGAGCAATGAAGTTTTTATTGAGGAGGTTGTTACTATTCAATTTGACGTCAGCTGTTGTCGGAGTATTAATGCTATAATAATCTATAGAAAAAATTATCTTTTTTTTCTCTTAATTTTCAATGAATAGATCAGTCTGTATACAGTATACTGTATAATTATACTAAAGAAAGTATATTATATTATATAATATACTCCGCTCATTTATATATCATACAGCGGGGGCATACAACAGTTGATGTAATCTCACGCGACACTAGCGTCCTCATTCAATCTATGCTTATCTGTATTGGGTGAGCTGATTATTGGCTTTAAGCATAGCTAGAGAAAAAAAATATATTTCTTTCTCTATGACTGGAGTTACTAAGAGTTGGATCCTAATTGGTTACTCTTGGAGTAGAACCACATTTAATTAAAATTAGTAATTATGTCTGAAGGGTATACAACTAAATTATATGCACATAATAATTAATTAGGTAATAACATTTACTCTATCCCTGTTGGCTATTTCGGTAATTAATAATAGCTAGATCCATAATTATATTTCGATCAATATTTTTATATTATGTAAATTTTGCTGTATTTATATGTCGTGTATAAGTTTTTACTTGTATAAGTAAGATTTACAAGTCATAATTCTAAAATGAAATGAGGAATTTAAAGTAAAGTTCAAAATATGTCCATGTAGTTATATTATTCATAATCACCTACAAAATTTAAATAGATCTAAATAAAAGGCTAACATCAATTAATAGTTAGGTTGATATGATACACAAATGTTGTCAAATGTAATTAAATAAGGCGTTATGAGAATAGGAAATGGTAACTTTAGAACTATGTAGTTATACAATAGTCAATAACATAATATTTTATTTACTATTAAAAATTATAATAGAAGGGAATTAGCAGCTAGCTGTTAGCTAGGAGAGCTAGCTAGCTAGATGAACATACGAAGTACATAGAATAAAGAGCAGTGGGCAACGTCATATGATCAATCTACTTCCATTTCATAAAATAAAAACTAAGAGATAATTATATTGTCATATCGACTATTGTACAAATATACGAACGGAACGAAAAGTTAAAAGTAGGAGTTCGTCAGTTCAATTGTGTAGTTCAGTTTAAAAAATATATAAACTTGATTGTTATAAATATAATATAAAATAATAATATTGATTATTAATCAAGAGTGATGTCTGGGAATGATCGTATCAACGTTTTCCCGAGCCGTGGTGCTCAAACCCTTATGAAAGGTCGCCTTAAAGGAGCACAAAAAGGTCATAGTTTGTTAAAGAAAAAGGCGGATGCGCTCCAAATGAGATTTAGGTCCATTCTCAAAAAGATAGTGGACACCAAGCAAACCATGGGGGAGGTCATGAAAGAGGCTTCTTTTTCTCTAGCGGAAGGTACGAACTACTTGTTAGAACATCATACTTTTTAGTAGTAGAAATATCATTGAAACTTTTCAATTATTGACGTTGTAAGGCGCATTGTTTTATTTGACATTTGTATTAATTATAGCTAAGTTTGCGAGTGGAGATTTTAGTCACGCCGTTCTTCAGAATGTGAACAAGGCTCAAGTCAAAGTCAGAACAAGGAAGGATAATGTAGCTGGTGTTAATCTCCCAGTGTTTGAATCCTATCAGGATGGAGGAGACTCCTATGAACTCGCAGGTCTCGCACGAGGAGGTCAACAATTGACTAAGCTAAAAAAAAATTATCAAAAAGCTGTTGGTCTCCTAGTTGAACTCGCCTCTCTGCAAACATCATTTATTACACTGGATGAAGTTATCAAAGTCACAAATCGCCGTGTTAATGCCATCGAGTACGTTATTATACCACGAATAGAAAGAACCTTGGCCTACATCATCACAGAGCTGGATGAATTAGAACGAGAAGAGTTTTTTAGGCTCAAAAAAGTTCAAGACAAAAAAAAGAGAACACGGAAGGCAAAAGAGGAGGCAGAGGCTGCTCGACGAAAAGAAAGACAGGCTAAAGGGCTGGATATTGAAGTGTCGGGAGGAGGCAATATCTTTGAGGATGATCATGATGAAGATCTTCTCTTCTAATCGTTATCCTTTTTATGTTTTTTTTTTTAAATCCAAATATGTATAATATCTACTTCCTCTAGAAATTTACGCCCTTCGCGCGTCACTTTGTTTCAAGCTACCTAGTTTATCATTTATTTATTTAGAATGGAAGAAATTGAAATAACACATGATGCATTTGATCACACTCTGGCATTACTGCTTCTTTGTCATTGAGTTAAACATTTCTTTTTCCTAGTTCAATTCTTCATTTTGCTATTTACACACTTAGTTATATCTATTTACGTAATATTATATTTTATAATTATCTAACCATGTTTTGATTTAAATACCAAATTATCATTTTATTAAATAATAAACTATACAGTATCTTGTAGTAATCATTCTTGTTCCTCTATGAATAATGGTAACTGTTGGAATATTTATTTAAAACATTTTTATTCACTTAGAATAATAGCATTGAAAATGAACAAAAACCTTGATTAGTTATCTAACTAAATTGTATTTCTCATGAATATATTATATTTTATAAGTACTTATAATTAATCAATACATACTAATGTACTTTTTATAGTATGGCAAACAAGTGGGAGAGAGAGAGAAATATATATATGTATAGAACATTTCTATTAATGAATTGCTGTCATCAGCTCATCAATGTACATATGTGCTGTACTTTGGTGGCTTGTTGCGACATCCTTAATACTTTAACTTTGCTCATTGGAAGAGCAGCTGAGAGGGTCTTAAATAGTTTATAGAGAGAGTACATTTCACAAACTCCATTAACCAAAATGGGAAAACTATCACGAACAGGCGCAGATTTGTCAGACGTCATGCTGAGTATTGAATTCATTGAATCCAGCCATTCGTTTGTAAGTCCAAGACAAAAGTGTGATAAACTTGGCATCGAGAGTGCAAAGTCTACGATTTCAGCATTAATTGCTGCCACCTTAAAGAAAAAGAAAATCATAATAATGAATAACTATAGTAACTAGGTAAAAAAAACCTACCTCATCCTTATAGACTGGGATGAGTAATAATTTTTTAAGACCCCTTAATCTAATAAAACCAGAACCAAAACCTTGAATCAAATGCGAATCTACTAACTCAAGCTTTTCAAGAGGTGAACGTTCCATAAAGCGTAGAGAACCATCAACATTAACGGATTCGAGACGGAGATTTTTTAAGTGCGTGAGTGCACTAATATGTTCAAATATGTTGGAAACTCCTGAGCATTCTCCGAGTGATAATTCTCTCAATTCTTTCAGCGATGACAATTCTGCTATATCACCATCACATAGATCTTCGATGGAGAGTAATGACTGAATATAATAAAAAATATATATATACATTTATCCCCACATTTCTTTGAATTAAGTTATGAATGACTTACAAGCGAAGTTAAATTTAGACTCAACAAAGGTGTAAAACGTGATGCACAGGATATTTTGAGGGATCCCGACATTGATTTGAGCTTAATTTCCTTCAGACCTCGAACATTATCTGTCAATTCCTCAAGATCAATTTCTTTTGAAACATTGGAGGCAACAATAGATTCAAGTTTTTGCATTTTTGAAGCTAGATTAATAAGGAAGTTCCCAGATATTTTTGGTAGTTCTAACTTTGTAACATATCTAAAATTAGGTGCAACTTGGAATACATCCAACCAGGTTTCATCTGTTCCCTTAAGATAGGACATTTTCTTAAAGTCCAGAGTAGGAGCACGAGTTCGATTCAAATACTCGGTGAAGTTTTGCCAATTGTAGACCTTCATGTTCTATTTGAGAAAAATATTATTTTTTTTTTTCAATTTTGTACATCTATTTAAATTATGGGATATCTTTTCTTACCCTAAGACTAACAGTCTTCCAAAGAGATGGATGATAAACCAGATCTCTCCAGAGACAACATACTTTAGAAACTTGAATGCGTTCTTGAGTGGTGAGATATTTAAATACATGAATCAAGGCATAATAAGCACATGTGAGGTTCGAAGTAATATCGCGACAAAATCTCTTGGTATCTGGACATTGTTTCTACAAAAACAAACAAAAATAATTCAAGAAATAAGGTCATATGATCCTCAAGATTAACAATTATTCAAAAGGTACCTCTTCTTCAAAGTCATTTTTGCGTTTCACAATTTTTTCTAATCCAATCGATGAAATGGGCACAAGCATTAATTTCCCATCAGAAGACTCTTCAACTTCAAAGGAGGGTAGTTTATCCGAGCCAACAGCAGGTTTTAACATGATTGGAATATAATTTTGTGGCTTATTAGATGATGAAGAGGAAGCAGGTCTCTTGATATTAGAGCTACTGCCAGAGCTCTTGGAAAGAGGGGCAGGAACAACCAAATATTTATTTCCAGCAATGTTAATAACAGATTGAGTTTCAATGGGTCTCAAGGGAACCTTTTTAGTCGAATTTGAAGGGTTAGTCACTGAGTTTTGTGAATATCCAGGGCCATGAACTCGATTTACTGTTACTGAAGCAGAAAGCGAAGAATTATTACCACTCGAAGACCTTGTATTTCTTAAAGAATTGGAAGAATTCGACGATGAAGTTGAAGAGGATGATACTGGGCTAAAACTCACTGCAGGTACTTTTTTAGGTGCACTATTTTCTTTTTCGACCATGGGAGAGCAGTCATTACACACAAAATCATAGCCCGAATATGAGTGTCCATCCCCCAGACCAACACAAGGAGGGTGAAATAGGGAATTACACTTGGAGCAGGAGAGAGACGGGAAGCCAGAAGCACCTCCTCCACAGTGAATGGAACAAGCCCCATGATCTGTTCTTTTTGGGCGGAGAGTGGGTTTCGAAGTAGCTGGAGACACTGATACAGAAGATGGCCAATTCATAAAAGAACTGCTTGAGTTTGATACTCCTTGTTTTTTCCCGTTACTGGATGACCTTGAGGCACCTGAAAATGGATCTGTTTTTTTCGTGAGGGTATCCTTCAGCATTGGAGAGAGTAAACTAGATAAATTATTGGTATCACCATCAAGATTAATTACTCTAGTATTTACTTCAGGTTTCTAGAAAAATAAATAATATATACGTATATTCGTGAATCCTTATTGGATTAGGATATGACTACCTTAGGCTTGGCAGAACCCATTGGACTACACTCATCAAGGGATTTAACATTTTTAATTTTGAGTTTCATTGAAGTTGAGGACTCCGAGGGTTTGTTGGTCATTTTTTTCATTTCAACAGATTTATTTGGAAAGATTTCAACATCTTCATTCTCATATCGAACTATCTCTTGGCCATATGGAGCTCCCATACTCTCCCTTCGAAATGAAAAGTTAAGAGTGGAGAGTCCGGAGTTACTATGATTTACTGAAATTGAAAGAAAAGAGAATGAATTGGGACTATGCTACATGTATCTGCATGTATCTACATGTATTTCGTGTACTTACAATAGGTCTCAAGCTCTCCGAGGAGTTTGAATGTTTTGTTTTTCTTATTGGATGTTTGTGGAGAGTGGTAGAAGACGAGGGTTTCTCCCTCAGAAACAGAAAGTACAACTTCCCGGACCCATCCCATCTGAAGAGGTTTGAAATACTGAGAAGAGGGTCTCCACTCCCTTTTAGATGAGAGACTAGGAGTAATGGAGACATTCACATTGGATTTCTTCTTTTTGGAGCTTCCAGAAGAAGAGGATGAGTTGTGTTGGTTTGCCCCACTACCACTACCCCCACTTCCCTTGGACCCATTCCCAGAGCCTGTACTTGCAGATTTAATAAGCGTGGTCGTAGAGAATCCCGCAATTTCTTCCGAGGCATCGAGATATTTATATGCTGGGATCCGTCGAAAGATGTAGGGCTTAAAGGGTCTACTCAACTCCTCAGGTTCGAAAGAACACTCCTCCTCAGTCTTATCCTTGTCTCGAACAGGGACCTCTTCCGCCCTCCATCCGTGGAAACCGCGAATTTCTTCTGATGCATTTGTGAGGGAAGAGTCGGATCCATCTATGAGAGAGAACTCCTCTTCCTCCTCCATATCTTCTTCCTCTTGGAGGGAAGCATCACTTAGATCCGGATCCATTCTCTGTTTGCGTTTCTATTCTCAAAAGACTTCCCTTTCTTTTACTAATAAGTAATAACTAACTAAGTAACTAGTAATATTATATACCTAATGGTAATGGCTAATACTAATTGTAATTCCTCCTCTCTTTTCTTTCATAACAGCGCATTGGCCACAGTCAAGAGTAGAAGACGTTGTCGTCGTTGTCGTCGTCGTCCTTCCCTCGCAATAATAACTTTTTACTCAGATAGCCTGGTAGTGGTATTTTATTAGTCAAAATAGTCAATAAATACTAAAATACGAAATGGTGTTAGAGATGAAGAAACGGCGGCGGCGCGGAGAAGAAATCCCTAGGTACTACTTATAACATATACTAATAACTTCAGCTATCTAGCCTATGCGATAAATATATTATTAATATTAATATTGTACTATATACACTCATAGTCATAGGTATAAATTAACATATATACATAATATATAAAGCAAGATAGATTTCCCTCCTTTTGTTCAAGGAACTAGCATTTACTATACAGTCTAAAGAAGCCTCACAATTGGTTAAATTCGTTGTCCACGCGCAAGTCGAAATACCTTTTGGAACTTTTCAGCACTATTGTCTGACGTCATTTATTGAGTTTAATTATTAGTGATAGACTGTGAGCTGAACAGAGTCGAATTCCATAATTATTCAGTATAATAATTTATTATTTATTAAATCAACTGCGAAAATACCAATTTGTGTGACGAGTAGTTTTAATCAATTAATAAATGAGCAAAAAAATAAGAATAAATGGATTCCCATTCTGGGCCTGGGAATGAAGCGTGGACCTATGACATTTTCACTCCTTTTAAATAATAATAATAACTAGTAGGAAAAGGGCGGTAAAGTAGATGTAGAAACTGAATCATTATTAATTAATATTTTATACTGAGAAGGTAATAAGTAACAGTAATTTCAGCTTGGAAGGAGATTCAAAGTTCACATTAATCGTTATTATCATTTTACGAAGCTGCTCAAGATCCTAATTAGTAATTTATATCATTATCATCTCGTTGATATCTCTTTGAAGAAGGAAGATAGAATGAGAATGGAAATGACGGAGTTGCATAAGGATTTTGGAACTTTTGCAAACTCTGTTATTGTGGCGGAGAAGGAACTGGATAAATTGGAAAGCAAGTTCAAGTCCAATATGAGTGGAAAGGATTTCATAAAGATTTTGAGTCAAGTGAGAGCGTTACAGAAAATGGATTTGAAGGCAGAGGTGAGAGACGAGAATTTGCGAAGTACTACGAGTTCATGAGAATATTAATTAATAATAGGTGGATCACGTGCGAAAAATAGAGAAAGAAACAATTGAAAGAACACTGGATGATATGACTTCTTGTTACTCGGCGTCGGAAGACTTTCAAAGACTCCTGAAATATGAAGTTCTTCAAGACATAGTGGTAGACAAAGAGAGCAGCTAGATAAATGATCATTGATTAGTAAAATCCATCATTCACGACATCATCAGTATAGCTTCTGAGTTCGAGTTTATGTTTTTGCGTTTTTTAATAGATTAAGATACCTACTTATATATTAAAATTATTATTATATGATGTACGTACATACATACATCAAGTAATAATATATTATCCTAAGCTGCTGTCAGCTTGCTTAGCTGACTTTATTTAATAACAAAATATTAAATAGAATAATAATAACACTTGACTCGCATGTACATACATTTCTGATTTTATTGAATTTGTTATAATAGTCATTCGCTCAATACTTACTGACACTACTTCTTGTTCTAGTATTACAGAGTGATTGTGCATGAGACTTGATTCATTTCCCCTTTTTACATATTGTAATCTTTTTATGCTAGTTCTCTCTAACACAGCCCCCCCCCACCCCTAACCTCCCATCTTAGGCATTCCTTTATGATTCGATCTACCCAACTGACAACTACTCTGTCTACTTCCCATTGATTCCACTTGAATGAAGGACGAGCTCTTTTTCGCTAAAAGTACACTTATCGGAGAATGTAATGAGGATTGCAGCCGTTTCCAAGGCCTTAGCTGTCTTGATATGGACTTCCACCTCCTTCCTCACCGTACTAGCCTCCTACAGACAGTATCATATGGATAATGCAGACATTTGCACTAGTTCTCGGAACGATAAGATCCACCTTGGAACCGGAGCCTCTCTTTTTCTTTTGGAGTCTCCTTCCATTCGCATTCAACCCAATGAACATCATACAGCCTCTCGCTGTGAAATTCATGTAGAAGCACCCAAAGACTATGGCATAGCAGTGCATGTAGAAAACATGCGACTACGTCAAAAGGCTAGTGGGGCATGTGTTGACTACATTCGCTTTGGCCAAGACGATAATGTTCCCTTTTACACTATGAGTAAAAGTGATCGTCTATGTGGATCTGAACCTGGCTTTGCCTATGATGATTCTAAAGGAGATCTTCTTATATGGATATCCCTCGGAGGGAGGAAGGCAACACATTCTTGGCCGGATATCAGTGTCGTTAATCTTACTCTCATCGTCACTGCGTATAAAATTAATTGTATTGAGCCAGATCAGACTCAGATTAAGTGCAAAGATAGTGATCGTTGTATCTGGAACAAATATGTCTGCGATCAACATTTTAACTGCCCAGGTGATATAAGTCCAGCAGATGAGGTTGGATGCACTTACGATGGACTCCAAGTCACTTCCTTTGTCAAAAACGGAAAACTCAACTATAAATTGCTTCCCTTTACACTCTTTGTGCTAGCTTTTGGTCTCATTACATGTCTTTCTGCAATATTTCTCGTCAAACAAAGACACAAGTGCTGTTTTAGACCCTCAACTTCTAGTGGAAGCTGTGATTTACCAGAACAAACAGTTTTTTCACTTAGAGAACTCTCCAATACGGAACGACAGACTTTAGAAAATGTATATCTTCCACTCAATAGTCTTGTACAGGTACCTCCGACTGGGGGAATGCATACTGAAATCGGAGGTGGCGAGGGTCCTCCACCCGCTTACGATGATTTATTTCCTGAGAATATTGGAGAGGATACCCTCAGTAATGGGAACTCATTATCATCGCCATCACCATAGGTTCATTCACTTACAGATATCATTTCCATCGTCCGTCCTCTCCACAAAGAAAATAACCATACCTAGTTATCAGTTCTAGCACTTATTATACATCATTTGTCAGATGTAGATAACAAGTTGCCTCATTCTTCTAATTCCCTGTTGTAATTATACGTCTACCTCTTCGTACTTTTTGTACTTCTTACGAAGATCCATAAATCCACTATTTCAATATGTGTGTATATATTTACATGCATAATATCTAAGGTTTTATTTGCCTTCTCACCCAAGATTTGATTATCTTCTTTTTCAAACTTTTTTTCTAATGAGTATAATAATATATTATCTACATATGTATATATAGAGATTTACACTTATAGCATACATATAATATTATGTATATGATTTTATTTTTCGATTGCATCTTCTTTTTTCTCTGCCTATGAATGGGTATATCTGATTTGTACATATGCACTTCGTGCTCTTCTACTAATCAAAAATCTATGTTTTTTGTTCTTTATCATAATTATTATTAGCCTATCAATAATGATTATTATTAACAACTCAATAATTGGCTTTCTTTTCTGAAGAATTCAGTCAGAATTTAATTGTCATAATAGATTAATTAATTATTATTATATTAACTTTATTTTGCGTGAATGTAATTTCAAAGACTGTATGAGATTTTTGATTCAAAAATCTCAAGTTTTTCATTTTCAAATATATAAATTTCTATTAACATAATGCAAAAAATATTCCCATTGATTAATTATGATTTTCGAGTATAAACATGCCTTTATTTAAATTGAATTTTGCTAAAAATTATCATTTATAAATTATAATTATTGATTTATTCATTTCTTAATGTGATTCGCCTAAAACAGAAAATTTATAGTTCAATTATGGTTCGAAGTTTGTTAGAGTTATCTTTAAAGACCTTACTATTGGGTAATTTTTTATCAGAAAACGCAAATTCCGTAAATGGGCTTCCGACAACCCTTAAAGATAGGCTGTTAAGCCTATTATCAAGTAGAAGAAACGGTTTGGCGGATTTAAATCTCTTGACAGTGCTAACTCATTCAAAAACTACAGATCTTGATCTATCATTAGTTGATTGGATTGATGATGAAGCTTTGATATTAACATCTGGCAGTATATTTCTCAGAAGCTTAAATTTGAGTGCAGTAAGCTGCGGTGATATCCGAATTGGCGTAACCCCTAAAGGTATGTCGATCTTACTCTTGTTTTCTTCTTTCACTAAAATAATGTATTTCCAAATTACTCAAGGGCTCATGGAAATTCTTAGAAATAAACGATTTCTTCATTATCTTAATCTTCGTGGAAACTCAAGAGCTCTCAATAACGAAGTATTTGAAATTATTAAAAGAGAATGCCCGTCACTAAAAACAATAGATATGAGTCGATGCAGTCCTGGTGTGAATGACTATGGTTTGTCAGTATTGAGGGATTTGCCTCTTACATCTCTTAGTATAAGTTCAACGGAAATTACAGATAAAGCCTTGATAGGCTTATCTCAAGGCGATTGCAGGAAATCTCTACAGGAAATTCGAATTGACGGTTGTTTAGAAGTATCGGATTCGGGTGTAGGTGCAATTTTAGCATCATGCAATAAACTTAATGTGTTTCTTTTTGACTATAGTCCTAAACTCACTCATGTTGCAAGAAGAACATTAGACAATTACTTTGGATGTAGTCGAATCAAGCAAATATCCTGGACGATTCCAATTTGAATATAAATCAATTGATTGAATTCAGTTTATCGACTTTTTTTTTTTTACTAATGGAATGAATAATTATCTAGAATAATACAATTATTAATTAAAAAGAATAAAATATCATGAATCAAGCAATGTTAAATAAATTTATGCAAAAAATTAACATTCTAATAATGTGGATTTAATAACTAATCAAACGTATTTATAATTAAAGGTTTTCCCTTAGGGTCATCAAACTTGTCCATAGTGTTAATACCCGCTAACATTGAGAATCCCCAATAACAAACTAATGTGAATCCGAGAGTAATGAGAAGTGTAACCCATAAACCAATAGACAATAAATTTGCGCAGTTCCACTCAGGACCAAATCCAGATTTAATTAGTTTAAATACTTGAAGTTGAACACCAGGTAAAGTTATACCCACTTTATATTTACTGCTATTGGCTTCGGCAGATTTGTTAGAAGGTGGAAACATCCCAGGATTAGAACAGCAAAAACTAGTTCCGACTGGCGCTTTAATTCCATATCCATTATTAGATTTAACTGCAAGTGGATTATATACGATTTCCTCAGATCCAATTCGTACGCTCTCTGCATCCATTCCAGATAATCTATACTCTTTTTTATCTTTAAGAAACTCCATTTTCAAGAATATATTTTCTAATATAAGCCCATTGTCAGATATGTCTGCGCCCTTCCAATCTAAATTGACCAAATATTTTTCTTCAGCTTTAATGATACTGCCCTTTACTGAAGTGGCTTCCTTATTCAGAACAAATTTAGCTGCATTTTTTCCATCTCTCGCGAAAACGGACACAATAATGGGTTTATCTACTCGCATAGCAAAGAATTGTCCATCGTAAAAACTCAATGGCCCACTCTCGGGATCTCTCTTCTTTATTTCTTCTGGTTTTTTAGTCACCTCTTCTTCTTTTATCTCTGGTCTCACATCAGGAACTGTTGATGGATTTTCTACATCCATTTGATGAAGTTTCCTCTGAAAGCCAAGATTTCCATGCTCCTGAATTCCTTCAGTGAGGTAAATCAGACTCAATAAGATTAAAATCCGCATGTTATTAAAGTGGGGAATTACAAGATGTTATTCTTTAATCATCTGACTTGAATAATACAGTTAAGTAGAGGGAAATCGATTTTCCTCATGGATTCTGCGCAAAGGAAGCCTTTGATTACGTCTAGTGAGCTGAGGATATGGAGATGATCTTTGATAATAGTTAATAATAGGAATATATATATAATACAGAACGTTAGTCCACTTAAGAAATCCTGAGCGCTAATTTAGTAATTTTGTGGGGGGCGCTCTCGCTCGTTTTTTAAAGCAATGAGCACGCTCCCGCTCAACTAAAATTGAGCAGCGCTCTTTTTTTCGCTCGTATAGAAGTATTTGAATTTGACAATGAATTTGATTATGGTTGTAATTAAATTCCTGAAATTCATATACATTATTTATTACAAAAAATGAAGAGAAATAAGGTACAAGAATAAATCTATATATTAAATGTGAATGTCTGTGTGTGTGTATGTCCTTCAATCAAGGCTGTACCATTGAATGAATTGCGGTGAAATTTTTTTATTTAGGTTCTTATGACTCCAGAAACGGTCCTGGTAATTTTTTTTTGGTCTTTTGGGCCATGGCGGCCTTTAAATAACATTTTTTGGACTTTAACTGTACAATCTGAGGTCCGGGTTATATTTTGGATATTAGACAGTTTCTTTGATGCACAGGGAGCAGCGGTAGAAGAATGTAACCTGCCTTAAGGTCCAGCAGTCCACAACCCGTGGACTGGGTGTATTCCAGAAGATTAGAGGGTTCTTGGTCGTTAGAAATGCGGTGGTGGGGCAGTTTAAACTGCCTTGAGGCTCAGTACTTTACCTGTACAACCTGAGAGCTAGGGTGTATTTTGGGATATTAGAAGGTTCCTTGGTGCTCAGGGAAGGGGCGGCAGAGAAATTTAAATGTCTTAGGCCCAGCAGTTCACCTGCACAACCTATGGGCTGGGTTTTACTATAAAATATTAGTAGGGTTACTTGGTGCGTAGAAGCACGGCGGCGGTAGAGTTTAAACTGTATTTTGGCTTCAGTAATTCACCTGAATAGCCTGAGAGTGGGGGTGAATTTTGGAATATTAAGAGGGTTTCTTGATGCTCAAGAAAGAGGTGGTGAAGAAATTTAACTTAACCCGGGCCCGTAGTTCACCTGCACAACCCGTTAGCTCGGATGTATTATAATTTATAACATATTAACCTTGGACCCTACAAATGTGTCGGCAGTAGAGTTTAAACTGTATTTCGGCCCAGTACTTCTACTGTACAACCTCACAACTGGCGTGTATTTTGCGATATTATGACTTATAAAGTTATAACTGATGATGGACAAGGTGCTCCATGAAGACATGGACAGTTTGATTGACACCTTTGCGTCAAGGAAAGAGAGGAAAAACTTCTTCTAATCATGATAAAGAACACATGCATTTTTTTCAAACACATCACCACGTATACATGCGAGTTAAGAACATCAAGACTTGTGAACATAATTTATTTTCTGTGGATGTAACCGTTTCATGGTACATTATAATCTCGTTCATTATCTTCATCCGTTATTATTTTAAAAATATTTAAGGAGGTTTAAATTGTTTGACTTAATTGTATAGTTCAAAAATTTTCTCTCATTCTTGCACCGTGCATATTATACTCCATTATACTCCTTCCTTTATGAATAGGTCGGCATTGACTTTCCGTCTAGAGTTTTTCCTTTTAATTTTATTTTTCCCAATGTTTGCCTGAAGAAAATAATGGTCAGACAGTCCATTGGACGATATTCTTGCAAGATTTAATCTATGCTGTAGCATTTGCCCTGTTTAAATATCCCACGTTCACCACTGAAAAGCAACCGTTCACCCTTGTAAAGCGGACCGAAAACTGGTACCAAACTGAACCTGTATAAAAAAGAACTGCGACCGGACTCCAGACCAATAAAGCTGAACCGAAACCCAACCCGTTGAAATGAAAGAACCAAGACCGACACCGATAGAACCGCTGAACCTGGCATACCCTTGGTTATAATTCGTCTCCTCAAGAATAAAAAAACGATTATAACAGCTTAAGAAAATAAAAAAAACACTGTTCAGGTTGCATACCAAAAATGCAGGCTAAGGATTTACAACCTACTATATAATAGCCATGATTAAAAAAGTGTCATCTATTAACATGCTAAAGTACTGTGTAATTTTTTTCAACCGTTGATTTATCTACTTTTACCCAAGGTTAATAGAAATATTTATATTTTTTTACATATAAATTAATGGCATCCTGCACGTTGATTAAATCGAAATTTTGTTGAACTGGAATTAAGTTTTATTCAAAAGTTAGCAAAGAAGGAAAAATCCAACATTAAGAGGAGATTATGACGTGATTGGCAAATATACTACCATTTAATTTTGGTTTTTTTTTGGTTTTTTTTTAAAGCTAAGACTTAGAAATGGATGACGATTGAACTGTACTCGTGATTGCTTTCAGTAAAATAAAAAACAGTCGACATTTAGTTAAAGGTTTATATGTAATGTTTCATATTTATTTAGTACATTACATAATGTGATACCGTTCCGGTTCTTGAACCGCTAGATCAAGTTGGCAAAGTGTATTGTGCTCTTTATGAAGTTATTTTCTAATTCGAATTAAAGAAAAAAATTGAATGCAAGATATTTAAGATGATGAATATTTTCAATTTAAATTCTAATATTATAATAACTAAGTAGGGTCCTCAAAATATATTAAACCAAGGAAGTCTATAGCTAATTAAAGATTTCCTTGATTAAACTGATCAAGATAATGTTTTAACTAAAGACAAAAAAAAAAATACTATGACACCATAATAATTATATATTTTAGCAAACGTTTTAATTATATTAATGTGCTTAATTAACAGTAGTTCTTATATATTTCATCTATCATGAGGGGCGGGGGATCGTTTTTGTGCTTTTATTTTTACTTTTCACAACTTCAGGAAGGTTAATATTAATATAGAGAACATACGTTTTCAATATAACCTGACATTAATACTTAATAATAATCAAGTAAAATTAGACTGAGTTAATATTTACTAATTAAAAAATACCCATTGTTTTTAAATAGGAATTCTATAAGCATCTAGATGTATCTAAAGTAAGTCATACCTCCTCTAAGAAAATTAATAAATAGGGCACGACAGAATTTAAAATGCGCCTGAACGATGGTCAATGACTCAGCCATTCATCATAATAAATAATAACCTATACAATTGATATAAGAATAAATGAGAATGATGAAAATAAATAAGAAGCTACAAGATTTTTCTTTAAGAAGATAATGTTGTCGAAGGTCCTTTCGAATGGAAATGAATACCCCCTGTGAAGTGGATAACTTTAAAAATTGATTTCTATAAAATATTAGTATGTGCACTAATATTTTAGTTGAATAAAATACATGGTTGCTACAAGCAACATGTCTACTTGAATCTGCAAATAAAGCAGAATAGGCAGGATTTAAACACTTATAATTTATAAAATTACATGAAAAGCTGCTTACACGTACGTGGACAATATAATATTCCACACTCTCTGTAACTTAATAAGAAACAAAGAGAGGAGCTCGAGAATAGGTGAGATTTGTAAGGAATAAAAAAAGAAACGTGCCAAGAGTGAAAATTGATACTTATCATCGAAAACAAAGAGTTCTCCACAAATTGTCAAATCCCGTTGGTGTATGTATTTTTAAGAATGGAATAATCGAATAACAAAGGAGTTTGAAAGAAGTTTCAAGTTATGGAGCCATAAACTGCGACAAGGGCTTTGATTGGAGGGAATAAATTGTTTTGCGCAAAGGGTCCTCTTCCACTTTTGAATTTGATTTAATGACGATTGCTAGTAGTAAAAACTAAATACAACAAAAGTTTTATAGGAAAAGACGGCGAGTCTTACGGGCTTATGGGCCTCTATGCTCAAGTGACGAAATTCAATTTGAAATTTTAAGTTACTCATCAAAGAAATGAGAAACCTATATTTCTGGGTCCTCCAATTGGTTTTGGTTCCTTTGGGCATTCGTGGGGAATTCATGCTCGGGGATCATGGAGAGGTCGATTCACTCATGCGAGAAGGGAAATTACAATATGAGCTTATTCAGTCTGGAGCCAAACTTCCGAAATATGGGAAATGTTGGTTAGACGCTCTTGAAGATCTTCACAATGGATGTGCGACTCTGTCTGACGATGTCCAGAGTCGCATCGCCCTGAAATTTACAAATTGTTTCTTAGAAAAGGCGGGCCTGAATACTTATCCCTGTCCTGATGAGGAGCCCATTCGAGAATGTCTTCGTAATGTGGATCATAATGCATTTACGGCCTATAGTAATTTCTTTATGCATTGCCGCTCAATGTGCTACTTCGTTATGAGCCAAGTTTGGCACAAATCCACGGAAAATCGTATCCATCATCTTGGAGAAGCCTCTGAGGAGGCCATTTCTACGTTTCAACGTTTTTCAGATGAAATGAAAGAGGTGCAAAAAAAGAATCTTGACTTTCAAAGGTCCATGTTGGAGAATGGAACACTCCTCAATCAGGCATTGGTAGCCTCTAGAACGAGTGTCAAGGGTAAGTTTCCTACTAAACTTCCATTCACGGGAGAAACTTCTTAGATATATGTCTTCATTTCTATAGATATGCTCACTGAGTTCCGATCCTCAACTGATGAACAACGCTCCATGATCTTTGAAATATTTGATCGTGTATCCCAATTGCAGAATCTCGTTTTAAGTGAAGTATCTTGGATCTATGCTATAGTCTTTTATGGTGGATCCCTTCTCTTAGTGTATGTTCTTACTGCCACCAAACGAACTGCCGAGGCTCGTCTCTGGTTATTTATTATCATAAGTATTAATTTTGGAATTGAACGAACTGTCACATCCATGAGTCTTCCTTCCAATGGAGACTTTGTTGCCCAGATTCGAGATGATCTCAGTACAAAGCTATATGAGCGAGTCTGGAATGTCCGGAAAGTTTGTTCTCTCATGTGTTTGCTTACCCTAATTTACTTCGCAGTGAAATTCAAAGACTATAATAAAATCAATAATATATTACTCGAGGATATAAGGAGGCAGAATCTAGAGCTCAAACAATTAATGGAGGCTCGAAGCTTTAGTTTGAGTCACGCTACGGCTGATATTACCGACAATGCCTTAATCTCTTACACAAATGAAAGTAATTTTTCTGGAAAGTGCTATGATGATGAAGAAGATGACAATACCTCAGTGGATAGGTTAGATTAATCTTCTTTTTATTTGTCCCATCATATTTTGTTTAACATTTTCCTTCTTTATAGCTATAATTCTTTTGAAACTGATAGAACTTTCAATGTATCAAAGATTATTGATATCTCAGACTCTGATACTGCATGTGAAAATGAAGAAACTGAACTAGGAGATGGGGAAATATCAATTTACGAAGGAGATCTAATACTCTCCAAGTCTTATGCAAATAATATGAATTCTATTCATGAAAATGAAGTTCCTACATCTGAACGTAAGAGGCCATCGAGGATGCCTGTCACTGAACGACACGGATATAATCTACGATCGCGACGTACGCTCTCTTGGAATAAAGAAGAGTGGGATAATCCCATTTTGGACTCTGAGAGCCCTAATACATTTGCAAAATTGGTGAATAATATGGCTCATATTCACAAACAACGGTCAGATCAATTTAAAAAGTGTTTGGAAACTCGGATGGTAGATCCTTTTAAGGATAAATATTCGTCAGACGATGATTAAGTAAAAAGTTTCCTTGCTCACCATTGGCTTGTCCATACTCCTAATTCATTCTTTTATAATATATAGATTATAAAGTTTAATTTCATTTTTTCCATAATGAATAAATATATTATTAGCGTTAACAAATAAGACACTGCTCTACATATTTTCCTAATTCCCTTCAAAAATAACAATTTTTCATCAAGAATGAGGGAATATGTACTGTTAAGTACGTACAACCCGTAATTATTTTTTAACGTTAGGTAGCTTCTATTCAAATCTTAAAGAAAGAAGACTATTTTTAGTAAAGTAAAACACTAGTTATATTAAGTATTTATTATTTGAAGAAGCCTTAAAAACACATAGGTGTACATACATTCACATACCATCACAGTTTGATTGCTAGTTTTTCTTTGCTTCTTAAAATAAGAAAAAAATTACCGGTTTCACGAAAAAAAAAAAAATATTTCACAAGATAAAACAAATACATGATTTATTTGGATGATGGACTTGGAGTGTATCCAGAGGGGTTTTGAGATTGCCAAGTCCACATATCCTTGCACATGTCCAATAGTGAATAATTTGATTTGAAATTGAGGTTTTCTTTGGCTAATTCACATTTGGCATAACAAGAGGAAACGTCTCCAGGTCTTCGGGCAGCGAACTCAAATGGAATTTTTTTTCCGGAAGCTTTTTCGAATGCCTCAATGACTTGAAGAACACTGGATCCTAAATTATTATAAATACATGAAGCATTACATTTTTAAAGGTACATAGGTCAACCTTTTCCTGTTCCAAGATTGTAAATTGAAACTCCTTGTTGCTCAGGTTTAAGGAGTTCATTAATAGCTAACGCATGCCCCTTAGCTAAATCCATAATGTGTATATAGTCTCTTACTCCGGTTCCGTCCTCCGTATCATAGTCATTTCCATACACAGTCAGCTTGTCTCTTCTACCTACTGCAACCTACAATTTTTTATTTGATTTTATTATCCATAAGCAATTATTACCATTTTTAAAAAAATTACTTGTGCAACAAAGGGTAGAAGATTGTTCGGAATACCCTGTGGATCTTCTCCAATTTTACCTGAAGGATGAGCACCCACTGGGTTGAAGTAACGTAGAATCATTGTTCCCCAGTCCTTAGTTTATTGTTTTTTTAAGATAGAAAAATGTACAAATATTTTAATTATTTTTCACGTTACCTTGTTGGCATTACAAACATCCTTCATGATCTCTTCCATGAAGTATTTAGTTTTCCCATAAGGATTTGTACATGCTCCAACGGGATGCATTTCATCTACTGGCAAGTATTGAGGATCTCCATATACTGTGGCTGATGAAGAGAAAACAATCTTTTTCACTCCATACTCCATCATTAAATCCATTAAATTTGCACTTCCGGTAACATTATTGGAGTAATACATCAAAGGAAGTCGACAAGATTCTCCAACGGCCTTAAGAGCCGCAAAGTGTACAACACAATCTATGTTATACTAGAAAATAAAATTATCTATAGTATTAGTAGAACTTCACTTGAAATGAAGCTTACTTTTTCAAAGAGAGGGACCAATGTTGCCTTATCAGTGAGGTCAGCCTCATGGAAGGAAAGGGTCTTCCCTGTTATCTCCTCAACTCGACACAAACTTTCAGGATAAGAGTTATGTTCTGCTAGAAGGCAATAAAAATAAATTAGGATATCACATTTCTGAAATATAAATATGAAAATTGTCATGAATGTTTGATGTAAATTAATTACAACTGTCTATTGACTTCCTCTTCTTTTTACCGACACGTTGTGTGGAAAAGTTGACGAAATTTGGTATTGACATAATTTGATTATGTATTTTTTGAAAGATCAAACTTTAAGAACTTTCTTTGTTTCTTTCTCTTTGAATGAATAATTATTAAGAATGAAGGTAATGTCCTCAATATCAGACCAATAATAGGTTCAATTAAAATAATAAAGGAGTGAGAGATGAAAGCAAAATAGTTTACCTTGGACGCAATTAACAAAGTTATCCACAGCAACGATATTGTAGTCCTGGATTAAAAGCTCCAGAACACAGTGTGATCCCACATACCCTCCAGCTCCAGTAACTAACACAGTTTTACCTTTTCCAGACATTTTGACTTGGGTAATCAATGGTCTAAGAGATAAAACAATAATGAACACAGATAAAAATTAAGTATCCCTTTTCCACCAAAAAGTGGCCCCTCGTCTCTCTCTCACTACTACGATGGATCATTAATTTATTAGTTTCCAACACTAAATCATTTCTTCTGATACGTGTAGAAGTATTACTATTACATTAGTAGTAGAGATGATAAAAAGAGAAGCATATTGTTTAGATTAAGTAATTAAATTTACAATTGACGTAGGTAATTTCTAGATGACACAAGTTCAATTATGTGTATATAAACAGTACACGCCTACGAACAAGATTTAATAATGTACATATCGAGTGTTTAATAAAGGATGTGTACGTTTGATTCAGACTTGCTAATAAAAAAATATAGGCATCCATCCAAAAAGATGCAATTATTGAGAATATTATCTAGACAGTTAAGTTTGTGCATTGCAATTTGTCAGTATATCAATCAGAGTCACAGACTATGTTTTCATTCATTCTTCCAAGGAATTTGAACAATCCTTAGATACGTTCAAGAGCCCTGAATCACTTATCTTAGACTTATCATAATTCATAACAAATCACTCATCAGAAAGGGTAATTTCATTAATTAATGTAAATTAGGATTTGAGATGGATAGTTAGTGTAACGATAGTTGTAAGTCGGTATTTTTTTTTTTTTTTTTTTTGCTACTTACCTACGGCAATACAATAATAAGGAATAAATATGCTTATAAATTTAAATATAAAATATTTATAAGTTACTTGACTCTTATATACTGATAGGCTGGAAGGGTCCTCATGTCAGATGAGCAATGGAATGAGAACCATTCTCGAAAAAACTCTAATTGTCTGTATTACTACAATCACTTATCATAATATTATTAACTATAAGAAAATAAACACTGCCACTGGGAGTACCAAAGAGTAGCTAGAAGAAGAGGCATGACTCATGAGAGACGTGGTATTATGTAAGTTGTACGACTGCTCGAAACAATAGCTTTCTATTTATTTGGTATCTCGGCCTCCAAGTGAATACAAAAAGGTTAATAATATATCTTATTATACACACTTGCTAAATATTAATGAACTATCTCAGCGGCCGGCTACACAATCGTCTATGCACTATATTGAGGAGATTTTAATCTGGATTCTTATTTCAAATTATAGTCTCAAGATTGATTTATTAACTGAACGACTACAAATTTTGTGTTACGAATGATGGCATAATAAATAATATATGATTTCCCCTCTTTATCTTTTATTAATTATATTTCTTATGGCGGTTGCATGCTTAATATATTCGAAGCAAGGCTAAGTCGTTGCGTTGCAACAGGTAGCTACTGAGTTGTAAGTTGAAGATACGCAAATATATAATAATATGAAAAAGAAACATAATGAGTGTTACTAAGTAACACAGAGTCTTGATAACCGTTTATACTAGCAGCAACATTTTAATTATATACACATTTATAAAGTCAAAAATAAAACATATTATAACAACTAATGAATATAATTGAGATTAAAGTTTAGAGTCCTTTCCAAAAACGATCTCAAATTGCTCTTTATCCACTATTCCCCCCTTTTGTGTACTGATGAACATTTTCCTATAGTCTTTATGGTAGAAATGAACGTTCCATAGAATCTTGGATACATCTGCCCCAGACTCGGATATAGGCATTATTTCCTCAAGTGGAATTATGAAATTATTTCGGTGGCCCATGAGGGATAAATGTGATATCTTGACACTAAGAAAAGAAATTACCAACAAACATTTTATATGTATTGAGTTGCTCTAATTTGTGCCTTTTGGAAAAATCAGGAATGAGAGTTGACCAATGAACTGTGAGACATGCTCATGAAGTTCAATCCTTGTATGTATGTGCATATAACATTATTCATTAAGCTATGATACACAAACTAAGGCAATTCAATAAAGCAACATATGCCTGGAGAAATCCTTTTGATCAATATACACCATCCCGATGATTCGACGGAAATATTCACCAAAACCAAATACAAGGCAAATGGCCGCAAATGAAATGGACGTCACAGCCAGAGCGTTTTCTGGATGAATAGATCCAGTTAGGGCTCCGTACCAATAAGGAGGAACAAGTAACAATGTCAATCCCGTTTGATATATCTTGAATCGAACAGAGAATCTTGCAAGAGGAATAAATGGATTCCGATAAATGAGTTTAAAGTCATTGTTACAAGGGACGGGTTCGGCAGCAGTAGCAGAAGAAGCTTTCCGAGGGAGTAGTAACGTCAACCTGGAGCCGTTGAGGTATCGTCTACTCCGTAGTAAGGAATACATGAGTTGCATTATACAAACAGAGGTAGGCAATAGGTAAAAAAAAAGACTTGAAGGCCTTTTAGTTTTATTTAATAGTTCGAGAAGAGTCTTTAGTACGAATTTTGACAGTGTATATATGAGCGCTCGAGGTTTGTCAGTTTGTGATGTAAAATAAATATTACATTAATCAGTTGTGACTTGTGAGTTGTGGTGTAATTATTATATATTAAATACTTTTTGTACATACATATTGATAGTGACAACGTGACTGAAACGTCATTCGGGAGAACTTATTAAATGTCCAAAAGGGGAAAAAAATAATCATTTGAATCAGGGAACACTGAAATGAATATGTATGGACGTCTCTAGCTTGATTAGTTTTGCAGAATTGATTAAAAATTGGGAGACACTTTCAAAGAAACATGGAGGGGGTATATCTTCCGATACATTTAATATCGCCCTTCAAACATCCATAGGAATAATCCATTTTGCTATGTATTTACTAAATAAAAATAAAGTTATATTTATTTTTCTTCGTAAAATTAATTCGGACCCAATAGAAAGGCGTTTTGGGGGGGTATAGACAACTGGCTACTGGAAATTACTATATCAGTTGTCCACAGTTTTTTGAGGCTGAGAAAATAAAATTGTTTTAGCCTCTTTTTAAAATCAATATCATCAATTTAAGTCGATACAAAAGAATCTAATTATTCAAGTGAAGAAGATGTTTCTACATTTATCAGCCTTATATCTTCCAATTCTGCAATAGAATTAGATTCACTTAAAGGTCTAGAGCCGCTCATTTATTTTTTATGTGGCTATGTTACCCATTCTATTTTAAAAACGTTAAATCGGGAGTGTGTCACCAAGTTCTTATCTTCGGATGAAGATATTATTTTCTCAATGGATGATTCGGGAAATACCAAGAATTAGTCTCCTTCGTAAATGAAATTAATAGAGGTGGTCTAAAAAAGCCCGGTGATGTAATCTATATTTTTGGAGGACATCTTTGTGAACTGTTACAACATATTTTTTCAAATAAAGAAAGGTGAAATGTTATTTTATCTATGGCTACTCCACGAAGTGTTTTTGTAAAAGGTGCACGAAGATATTTTGGTTATAATCATCGTCATAGCAGCACATTCTTTAATCAAATTGAACCAAAAATGTTTAATATGTTAGTAAAAATTTTTGTGTCTGAAGCAAACAACTATCTTTATGTAAATAAAAAAAGAAAAGTGCTCGCAAAAATTCTTCTAATATACTAAAAAAATTTCAAAGCTGAAATCAGATTGAATAGTGAATTATCTCCTTTTTTCTTCAATGTCATTTGTATCTTGTACATATTATATTTGTTTCATTATAAAATTAAGTTCAATTAAAATTATGTGTCAAGTTTTCAATAAAAAAATGAAATAGTTTAAAAGGGTAAATTATGACTTATGAGTTATAAACTTATAGCTTATGAGCTGTTGAAGTTTCAATTTACTGCATTTACATTAATTCATTTGCACTCTAGTAAAAAAAAAAGCGCACGCCAAAAAAAGATATCGTTCCATATTCATTTCAGTGTTCCCTGGCTAGCTGGCCCGAGGAGATAACTATAAGTTGAGAACCTCAACAACAAATTCTTAATAAAATTATATATATAGAATTAAATAAATAGCTCTCCTAACAATTGTGCGTGTCCTCCCTTTTGGAACTTACATTACTAATAAGTAATAAGTATTACCATAATTTAATAGTGAAGTTAAAGTATTGTATTGATATTCATTCTAATACTATTAATTATACTATTTCATTTATGATTTATTTGTTATCTTACTCGGAGCTGCAAGACTGAATTTATCAATCGACAATCATACAACGGAAGCAGCCTTGAATATCTTTGGTGCTCTCTCTCCCCTCCCTCCTCAGAAATCTCTGTCTAATCCTTAATCCATCCATGACTCAAAATGGAGAATCAAGGAACTTATTTTACTCATCATCATCAGCAGACTTATCCTGGATTACCGCCTAAAGCAAAGGCCCGTTTGTACTCCCTCTTCAAGGAATTGGAAAAGGAGTTTGATGCTCTTTATATGGAGAACGCGTCTCTGAGACATAAAGTATCCGAGTTGGAGAAGGGTGAGTGGGGAGGGAATAAATAATGATTAATTTTTGAAGTCTTAATCTTCCACAGGCGGGTGTTTTTATGAAGAGGATAAGCTGGAAGAACCAGATGACAAGAATAATGTTCTCAAGTCCTTCACCAAAAACACAGCCTTTAAAACGCGTCATAAACTTAAAGCTCACACCTCAAAGATTGTATCCAGCTTCAAGACACCGTCTGTTTCTTGCTCCCTTATTGGAAAGTTTAAGGCTCACCGTGATGGTCTCTGGGATGTTGATGTTTCATGCTTTAATAACTTCCCTGTTATTGGAACTGCATCCGTTGATAAAACGGCTCGTGTTTGGAGTGTAGAGTCAGGAAAATGTCTTCTAACTTATGATGGTCATGAAGGATCGGTAAATGGAATATCCTTTCATCCAAATCAAGACCTTGTCATGACTGCCTCAGGTGACGGCACCGCACATGTATGGCGGAGAAGTATTGGAAACGGAAATCCTTCTCTTGCATCCTCCTCCAACAATAACAATAATAGTAATAATATCATCAACAACAGTTCAAATCCACCATCTGGGTATTTCGTCTATTCTAGTGGAGATGATTCCGAATCATCTGATGAAGGTCTCTTAACTTTGACGTCTCTCCATAATCGGTAGGAGATTTCGGCTTCTGAGAGTTGCATTCATTTGAAAGTTGCATTTCTATTCTATTTGGTTAGCATTGTCAAAAATCCGGTGACGTCATTAACAGGTCATTCTGGAACTGTAATCTCATGTCAATGGTTTGGGGATAGTCAAGCTGTAACTGCTTCGTGGGATCGTACTGGAAACCTCTATGATATCAATGCGGGAGGGGTTCTTATACAAACCCTAGCCGGGCATGACGATGAACTAACGCATGTCACTTGTCATCCTACTAAGCGTCTTATTGCAACCTCTAGTCGAGACTCTACTTTTCGCCTCTGGGATTTTCGTGAAACAATTCATTCTGTTTCCGTTTTTCAGGTTTGTGAAATTATGTAAAGCCAGTTCCCTTACGCATATGCATTCATACATAGGGACACACAGAGTCTGTCACTTGTGCTGTATTCGCACGCTCGGATCAGATAGTCTCCGGTTCTGATGATCGTTCAGTAAAAGTTTGGGATCTTCGCAATATGAGAGCTCCAACTATAAATATTCAAACTTCGTCCCCTGTAAATAGACTCTCAGTATCTAGCTCAGGTTCATTTCTAGTTGTTCATATTATCACAAAATGTATTTAATTTCCTTATTTAGGCATTATTGCTATCCCTCATGACAATCGGCACATAGTGCTGTACGATCTTAACACTCCAAGCCAAAAGTTACTCCGTCTACCTCGAGAGTTTTCTAAATCGCACCACCGTCTTGTCACAGCCGCAAAATGGGCATGTACAAACCCTGAAATGGATTACCAATGGAAATGTAAGGCTAATTTATTCACCACTGGTTTCGATCGACTTGCATTAGGATGGTGCATCAAAGGTGTTCCATCTCTTAGTGCTAAGGAGGACCTAAGTAGGGATATGCCTGGTTTCTCAGGGGGGTCAACTCATCGATCCCATAAAATTGCAGAAGTTAGTAAATCTATTCCAACAAGTATTGTTGGTTGATAAATATTTTTGGTGGAATTTAAAGGAGAAGACTTATACAGTGCCTTAATGTGACGTCCAATGTTAATTTATTATCTAGAGCTATTCTTATGAAAAAATATATTATACTATAGCTATTTTGATGGAAAAAAATACAACCAAAATTACATTATATTTATTATTACCTATATAATTTTAACTACCTTTATAGAACTGCACTTTAATATAACTGATATTTACATATACTATATATATATTCAATGTACATAGATGAATTGTTGCTCTTACGTAAACTTCCATCCATCTCAATTTACGGTATTTTGCAATTCTAGTGTCTAACTAATTGATTCTAACTGAGTATGTGAAATGTTTCATTATTTCACGTCATACAAAAAAAAAAAAAAATCTTGCTAATAAACATATGTACTCATTTTTTAAAAAGCTTTTCCCCCATAAGTACAGCTTTTGACGACGATGAAATTTACTCTCCAATAGGTTCAAGCCGTCATTCTTCACAATTTATATTTCCTTAGTCAAGGCAAAATATAATGTCATAGAATAAATGATTTATGTCATGTTAGAGCAAATATCTATGTGCCGGGAAGTACTTTTTCTTGCTCGTTGAAAGATTCAACATCTTTATGACGGGACAACAAAACAGACATTAATAATATAGAAGTACATCAAGGTTAATACAAATAACCATTTTATGCAGCATCCATTGTACATTTAATACCTTAGAAAACAGCCACATTTTATAATCACCTCTAATTGTTGAGTTTCATATCATATATAACTATATATTCATCCAAGAGCTGGACATCCAATGCTTATTTTCCCGTTGTAACTGTATATTTTTACAAAGAATTAAAAAGGAGACTGATACCAAATTATAAATTATTTAAGATAATTAAGTTAGTGTTGATAGCTGATAGGGACCGATATATTCTAAGAAAAACATTTGTGAATAATTTACTGGAATTACGCTAGGAAGCAATATCAAATAGAGCACATGGATACAAATAAATATAAATACATGAAAGAGAAGAATCTAAAGCATTAATGAGTCTCAAATTTAGCTTAAGGTATTATTAAGTGATAGAAGGGAAATTAATAAATAATAATGCTGTAAACCAAAAAGATGAATTAGTTCAACTCAAAAAAAAAAAACCCTCACTCTATTTCCTTAATTCGTAAATTGGACCAAAAATATGATAAAATTAGGACAAAGGAGAGATTAAATGTCAAGAACTCCTTGTTTGAAGAATTTTTTTGGTGTGAAAAGCTGGATTATTTTGAGGTAAGGAGTAATTAGAAGTCTGTAAGTTTTTATTTTGAAACTTATCAATGGGTTTTTCTTCTTCTTCTTCGTCAATAACAAAACCCTAAGGAAAAGAAAGAATACATTACTAAATAAATATTTAGTTTTAAACATAATTCATAGTGATGAATCATGATTAAACAAGGAGGGACAAAAGTAGGTATGTAATTAATTAAAATTCAAAGTAACTCTTTTTAAAATATATGATATTATATGCACAATATCGTAATACAAATTATACATTCACTCCTTACATAAAAATGATTAATTTTGTAGGTACTTACCTTTTCAATCTTTTCATCGAGCATTTTGAAAAAATTGATTTGACTTGAAGACACGTCCCTGTAAAATAAAATGATGAAATGCAATCAAAACTCAATTTATAGAATATCATAATATTGTACATGACGTGTATGGTCAGTTGATTGATCATCATTAAAAATTAAAAATCATTTATCAAGGTGGTTAGTTACAAAATATGTAAAATTTTAAACATTTTCTCGTAATTATTATTGGGGTAATTTAGAATAAATAATAATAATACACATATTATTATATACTATACCAAAAATAAAGTAAAACAAAACTAAGAGTCCTACGTTTTACTCCGAGCGATTTTCCTTTCCTGATTGAGACGTTGGTGGCGTTGAATTTGTGACTGAGATTCCTCAATGGATGAAGGATTTAATGTTGAGGACTCTCCAGATTCTTGTTTGTGCATCAAAGAAGTGTCTGAGAGAACTCCTATAATAGTATAGAGGACAAGGAAACAAAGTAAATAGTAATTAATTTAATAACGTAGCCTTTAATTGTGAAATGTAGAAACATACTAATATATAAATAAAAATAGCTTCTGCGTATTAGATAAATAAATGTTTGTAGTATCTAGTAAAAGAAAAAATCTTTACCCTTGTTCCGAAATCGAAAAAAGTTATATCCGTAGTTTTGAGCGAAGGAAGAACTTTGTCCACATCCCATTCTGACTCCACAGCCAATATACACATATTTTTTTTAATTTCGAGTAAATTAATACACTTTTGAGAGAAGAGTAGAATCCCTTAGTAGTTACATCTCCGCCCAATTTAGAGATTCATTTTAACATAATTTAATCCAACATTACTCACGTCATAAATCATAATTAGTCCTAAGTACATGTACACACCTATTCACAAAAAAATAATCTAATTAAATGTTTGCCAAACTCTTTTACGGTTTTTCTTTTCTCTTTTCCTTTTCTTCCTTATATAACACTAAGGACAAACAATCAATCTATTTATTATTATCCCCTACCCTGGCTAATTGTATAATTCTGCTACGTAAACCAGAACCACATCCTTTGCCCCTCAGGAATAACGTCATACTGTTATTATTATAGCTAATAACAATTATCTGAGACATCCCTTCTTATTAGAGCCTTATATGTTTATGTGAGCTACTTGTGTAAGTGGGCATCTTAACGCGTACTTTGATTTGTGCCAAAAAAAAATTCCAAATCTTCCTCGTTCTTGAGTACTCATAGACTTTTACAACGCTGACGGGGTAGTAGTAGTATTAATAAATACTAAATAGTAATAACTAATAATATAATAGTAAAATTCGGCAAAACACTAATAGTAGGCCGGCAGACGGGGCGGGAGAAGGGGGACTCCTCTATCATCACAACTCTCTCTAGTTAGCTCTATTTTAATGCTTTAGCTAGCTCCAGCTCTCCTCTTTCCTAAACACAAACACACACATATTTTTCCCTCAACAAAAATAAGTGTTTATATACGCATGCACTTTCTCTTGCTACTGTATAGAATAATTAATAAATTCCTAATAAACATATAAATGATCTTTTCTTCACTGCTTTCACTTCCTTCCTATGTTATAACAATATTTTTATTATTTTATAATCATTTCAAAAACTTGACATTAAAAAAGTAGATTATTATATTCATACTGCTTTATACAATTCGTTAATCAAAATATAGGCTTATAAAATGGCGGGATGGCCCCTCTTTAGTTCATTCACGCATGTTTTTACCACCATTTTACATTAATTATTTAACATCCTTCCCTCAATTAATATTAAGCTCGAGATATTACATTAAATATATCAACGTACGTACGTATGTCAATTTGAATGATGATGGTATTGGGCAAGGTCTTGCAAATTCCTTCAACAGGACTCGAGGGAAAAGAGAAGGAGGATATAATGTGAACTGTTAAGGAAGAAGCATGCCTATGTTTTTGTCATGTTGCCCACCTCTCTATCTGTAGACAAGGCCCACATCAATGACCATGAATACATAATATCTACATGTTTGCATTATGTAGACAAAAATCTATACCTGGACATGTACTACCATAGACCATAGTACATATTATATGTGTATATGACTGAGTAAATGTCCATCCCATGAATAATACTGATACAGACCTCAGGATCTACCGTGACATTAAGGGAAAAAGTGAAATCAAGAAGGGAAAAAAAAGGATGTTATTTTTGAAGTCAAGTTCACAGCATGAATGGTTGCACGAGAATAAAGGCATGGCTCCTGATTTGTGCCGGATCCATGTATCTATCAACCTCTTTAGCACTAGAAATTCAAGACAGTGGCCCTTCTTCCAAAGACACTTCAACTTATGAAACGGAGAACAGACAGTTGGATATCTTAGCCTTTCCTGTTGGACTCTTTTTGGGCTCTGTGGCTGGATCCGTCATATTTACAACGTCTACCACGACAACGACCACAACAACCACCAAAAAACCATTTAATATTTTTGGATCTGGGAGTAGTAGTAGTAGTGATTCCAGTAACAGCCAAATCATTTTAATTCAACCAACTCGTGAGTGGTACTTTTCTTCAACTGTACTTAAATCAAATGATAAATTAACTAATTTAATTAGAGTCTACTACTCGAAGGACCACTAGGACCACAAGAAGAACCACTAGGACTACAAAAAGAACCACTAGAACTACGAAAAGAACCACTAGGACCACACGCAGAACAACTTCGTCCTCGTCCACAACCACTCCTTCATTGATACCCGATAAAGTATTAAGAAACTTTCCTTTTTGTGGAGAGAAAGGAGTGTCCACGCGGATCATCGGTGGGAAGGACATTCGGGAAAATGAATACCCCTGGCTCTGTTCTCTGAGATTCAGAGGATCTCATATTTGTGGAATTACATTGATTTCCGGACCCCCCTCCGAAACCATACTCGTGGGAGCGGCTCATTGCTACGATAAAAGTATAATGCATGGTATGGTACATTTATCCTAGATAATTTTTTTCTTCTTTTCAATTACATAGATGCCGGTCCACGAGACTATTCCATTGTCTGTGGAGAGCATAATTTGAGACGGAAAGATAAATATGAGGTCTCTCTCAAAGTCGTTGAAGTAATTGTACATCCTTTATATCGAAGAGCTTCTACGACAGGCAATGACATTGCCATTTATAAAGTACATATATTACAAAATATATTTAAATCTACGTAGGTCTCACACAAGGGGAAGCTAATTTTCAAATACTTTTGTAGGTTGAGAAGGAGTCCCTTCAAGGGAAAATGAGGCGCAAGAAATTGTATCCCATTTGCCTACCAAACCTGCAAGAGTCATTTATGGATCAAAGTGTCATTGTCAGTGGATGGGGTGTAACACAAACCAGGATTATACGAGTGAGATCAATATTACTATTTTTTATCATCTTTAATGCATTCATTGATTGTTTACTCATTTTCTTGTAACAGGGAACACCAATCAAAGTTCGATCCATTCCCAATGTGGCAAAGCATGTCAAAGTGGATGTTATTTCATGTCAAGATCGAGATGAATTCAAATTTCCAAAAGGACTCGTTTGTGCTGCAGCATCTGGTCGTGACTCATGTCAAGGAGACTCGGGAGGTCCTCTCATGGCACAACAAAGAAACAGCGATAGATACTCATGGATTGGTAATATCCTATTTTCTTCATATTCATGATAATAAATCATGTTAATTTTTTATCATTTTTAACCGAAGGCATTGTTTCTTTTGGTGTTGGGTGTGCACAACCAGGATATCCTGGAGCATATACTCGCACTAGTTGCTTTTTGGACTGGATTGCCTCTCAGTTTGACATGAAGGGGATTTCAACGTCCTTAGGAAGTAGTTCAAGTTGGAGTACAAGTTGTCCTATTGGAGAAAATAATCTGAGTGGAGTATTTTTGAGTGACGAAGATGTTATCATTGTTGAAGATGAGTAATTTATTTATTCGTTCAGCCCTAGATGAACCAGTTAATGATATATATATATACACATACAAATCAGTTAAGATAGGTTAAACCTTTAATAAATGAAACTGTGTTGAAAAGTGAATAAATATAAAGACAGAGGTTACGTGATACTAAATAAATTGAAAAAATAAGGTTATTCTATAGGTGGAATGAACACTGTTTACCTAAATAAGAAAGGTAGAGACTTGAAACTTTCAGAAATACGGCCCTCTGTTCCGTTGGGAATGGGCCACCCCTCGCCTGATAGGTGGATTTCGGTTATGAATTTTTTGGCATGAAGGTTGTATACTTATTAGTTAGTAGTAGTTTGTTTACTAAGACTCAGTATATATATATCTGCACCATCTTGAGACTAGTCATGTTTGTTAGAGTGCTCATACCCTACATACATGTATTACATATTTCTGTTGAAAAAATGAACAAAATATTTTATAATTTTCAAATTTTACAAATCTGAAAATCCTGTCCAGCAAAAACACGAATCATGAATTCTCTTTCAACTCCTGATTCGAACGTTGCAGGTATAAGAACGTAATATCCAGGTGAAAGCTCAAATCGTTTGAAAACGTCTCTATAATTAATATATGTTCCAGAAGAACCAACATCATAGTTTAATGAAAAATGTGAAACATCTAAGCGTCTCCCTGGTTCATCAGAATTAGCTTTGTACATAATAAATGCTATTTGAGTCAGTTTTGACTTTGATCTTCGATATTTTTGAGAAAGTCCTATAATTACTTGACAAACAGTGTCTTGATCATCAGGCTGGTTAATAGTAAGGATATATTGTGGATTAGTGGCAAAAGATATAAGATTGTTTCTGGAGCCTCCTGCTGAAATTCCTGTAATCCATTCACCATAAAGTATTTTGCTTATGGACCCTGAATCTGCACTTCCATCATTGTCAAGGTCAGGCCCTAGGGTACAAATAGTGACGTCTGTAAATTCCTTAAAGAAGTCTTTATAGTAATCCATCCAAAATTCCCCGTCATATCGCTTGTGCAGACCTATTGACCTTTTTGTCTCCTTTGAGATGTTGTCCCACTTTGGATCTCCATCACACCAGTCTCCTTTCCATTCGTTTTCGTCCGCCCATGGGTTCCGAATCCGTAAAAGATAGACTTTTTCTCCATTATAGATAACATTGTATGATCCAGTAACGGTGTAGGCATGGCCCCTTATTAGACCATTTCCTTCAGGTATATTAGAAGCCCTCCACTCGCCTTTCCTTGAACAAGTAATGAAAGACTGATGGACAAAGGAGCGTCTCAAATACCTATTAAATACTTAAAATCAATCATGTTTACATCTGAATAGAACCACTCACTTGTAGATTTGATCAATGTTATCTCTTTTCAATTCATATCTCTCAGCTATTCCTCCGGTTAAATCAATCATTGCCTCTAATGGCATTCCACCCTCTATGGCTTCGTAACTTCCATACATCTTTGCAAAAGCCTTTTCTAGCATTGAAATCCAGAATTCATCCTCAGACAAGGATTTGGCACAGATAAAACTCCCATTTTTTGATGGAAGTCGATCATCAATAAACACTTGGGTCCATTTCCCAAAATGCCATAATCGAACACGGATGACTCCATTATATTCAGGGTCCTCAGGACTCAAAGATTGATTTTGTGGCACTACTTTATAAATAAGATCCCCCCGTTTTGCTAAAGTAGCAGCAGTTGAGAGGAGCCAGCAATCACCAATAGTTCCTTGAATTACATCAGTTCGACTCGTTCCATCCACAAACAATTGTGGATTGGAGGAAGTTTCATGTGGTCGAACCCAATATATGGAGTCATTATCACAAGAAAGCCGCAGTGCCTTTTCAATAGGAAATTCTGCTTCATCCTTAAACGGCCTGTTTACCTTCAATGATGCCATCAATTTTTCTTCGTTAGTTTCTACACCCACATCTCGTTCGTCAACGAAGGAACAGAATCGAGATCCCTCATCCGTTATTCCTCGCTCCTTCGCTGTATCTGATATATTAAAAGGTAACCGAATAAGCTCTGGCTCCTTTAAGGTCTTTTTATTCTTATCTACGGAGGGACTGATTGTGATTTCAATTCTATCAATGCTTGGTGGAAGAAAATAATTCTCTTTGTCATTGTTGTAAATCAAATCTGGATTTGAAGCACCACAGCCCATATTTACAAGGTCTTCATTTTTAATTTTTGATATCTTCCTTAAAGCATTACTCTACACTACATAAGTAATACATTCCTATTAACTTAGAAATATAATATCAAGTATTCTTCAAATTTAGTATGAACATTCTTGGTAGAGAAGGAGAAAAAAAATATATTTACTTCCGTTTAATAATTAATTAATCTATTCTTTTTTGCTCTAACTCTCTTCGCTCCATGGAGCCATTCGTTGTCACAGTAACCATAATAGACCATGAATATTTCATAAAGATTATACACGTTCATGATGTAATTTCTCAAAGTGAATGGATAGTAAAAATGAAAAATCTTCTATCCCAGAACTCCAAAATACTTTTGAGTTAGATATTTTAATTAAGATTAAGGAACAGGGATGGGCACTTGCAACTCAAGTTTATATTTTGAAGACTGTAGAATTGCGACTCTGAAAAATCCCATCCCTACAATTGGAGTATGGATAGAGTTGTATAAAATATGACCTACCGATTTGTAAATTTAGCAAAAATTAACTTGGCAATCCTGACAATTTCAAGAATTTTTGAAAGGAAAGCAGCTCACCGGCCATGACGTTCATATTAGATTGGCCTCAAGCAGCCGTGAGAGGTAGGAAATAAACTCAAACCCCACTCCTTATCTAGACAGGATCTACAGGCTAGAATTAATCATATGACGATCCTCAATCCAGTCCAACACGGGCTTACACTTTTAACTCCCGAGCAAACCCTCGTTATTACTTTTTGTCTTTCTTGAATTAAATAATAATGATTACAGCTTTGGAAAAACAATAACCCTGTTCAGGTTGCAACTATAAAAAGTCTCACAATCGTTCTAGGTCATATTTTATACAGGGCTAAAGCATGAAATCCACAATGCATTTCTAAACCGTTTCTAAGTTTTAAATGTGTTGATAACCAGGTAATTAGGTCCCTCTATACAACTGTTGAACTCATTATCAGTTATAATAAGGGGTTGTTCACAGCATAACAAGATTTAATTCGAGTTAAAAAATAAACTTTGTTCATAAGACTAATAAAGAGCAAGGTTACTAGACATATCCGACATTTAAAAAATATATAAGTACTGTTGGACTATAAAATTATTATTCCGCACGGTGATGTAAAAAATATCACATACACTATTGCTCTGATTAATTTTGGAGATGCTGCAATTTGTACTCAATGTAGCAAAAATGCATCATCACAAACAAGTTGATAGATAATAGGATTTAACAGCAATATCAGTAGTAAGATAAGTCAAACGGATGTTCTAAGCCAGTGTTTCTCAAAGTGGGCGATACTGCATATTTTTTGATGGATTTATGTTTGATCATATATTCAGCCATGGAATTCTAGAAACGGGGAATAATCTTGAAGTTGATGGATTAGAGTAAAAAATTACAACGACCCTTTTTCCCACTTTAACCACCCAATCAATCCTTTTGTATTAAGCTCATGTGCGAATTAAATTTTTGTGGGATTTTTCCAGGTCTCTAGAATTCCAATACTCGAGAATACTGTTACTCTCAAATGCAAAAAGACGAGTTGGAATAAATACTTATAATTTTGTTTTAAGCGTGGAACTACAGAAAAGTAAGATCTAAAAACTGAAACCCAAAACTACACATCAAAACTTCAAGCAAGATTTTAAAGGGCGTCAAGTGATTATAAAACTGTATTAATATATTTTTGCATCAATTAAACTTTAAGTTTTTTCAACTATTTGCACCATAAGACTTTGAGAGTCATGAAATATACACCTGCCTACTGCAGCAACATTTCAATTTCACATAAATTACTCATTTGAAAATTCACAAAGCTAAGTTCCCCTGAAAACTTTATATAAATTTTCATCCAATTACAGCCCTAATTGTTGTAGTTGTACATCATTATATACTTTTCCATAATAAATAATTGCAACTCATTGGTAAGCAAAAAAGAAGTTTTATTCACAGTCGTACGGTACAGTACATCAAATTCTAAATTATCGCAAGGCTGATTACATGATGGTATAACTGTACATATATTAATATTTACCTCACTATCTACCTACTTTAAATAAATCTTAACATATTGATTATAGGTATATTTTTTTAGTCATGCGGATAGCCTGTATATTTTCCACCACTAAATATTTATTGATTGTCTTCAAATATTTATTATTATTATTTTAATTTTACTTAAAGGAACATTTGGAGACTTTGGGAGCACTTCTTTTCCAGATAGAGGTTCTCAAGAAAAACTCTAATACATATTCCAATATTCAACGTTTTGTTGAAATTTTTTTTGCAGGACTATTAAATGTTGAATTTATATGGGCGTGTCGTAAATCATAAGCAAAAAAAGAAACCGTAAATCAACATGTTAACCTTGACAATAATGTTTGAATAATGTTTCGGAGGAGAGCACCTTAGCAGTTATCACGCTTTATTAGATTACCTATAAGCTACAATGAAATATGGGAAATATACACAAATCCCACTCCATATCAAGAAAGGATTTCGATCTTCAATTATACTCTGAATGAAGGTTAATAGAAATACAAGGTTATACCATAACTAAGTTTAATAATTTTGGTAAGAATACAAAAGCGTGCGAAGAGAAGAGAAGAAATACTTATGGTATCATTGATTAAATAATATACATCCTCTTCCATCAAGAACGTTATCATTCCCGCCTTTATTATCCAATATTAATATAATATTAGATGGTGATAGTCGATAGAGAACTGAATAAAATGCCTAAAATAACGTCGCCTTCTGTCTGGATTTCTGAAAATGGAGGCCCAGGAATTTGGAAAATATTTACCAGATTAGAAACAGATGGCTTGTCGGATTTGTCGATATAAATGTGCCTTTAGTCCCCTGTCTAGAATTACACGCATCTTATTATCCTCATCTCATAACAAGAGTATGGATATTCATCTATCAAATCAAGTTACTGATGAATATATCAAGTCAGACTTTAACTTTGATATCACAAAATGCTTAATTTTTTCGTTATACCCTCAAAAATCATAATAAAGCAGGCAACTGATAATCACATCAGTATTTTAAACAATGATACCATAGGTATTCCCCCCCCCCCTTCTCTTTACACATGTTTTTCTCTACAGAATTATTATCAACTTTAAGCATAACGCGTGTACGACTGATATTGACTTCCACCACGCTTTTAATATTGACGTCATAGTTGATGAGTGGTTGCGGTTATTTCAAAATCTGTTTTTCTTTCCTAGTAGTCGGTACGATACATTAAATTGAAAATTCTAGCAATAGTGATGTCATAGACTATAAGTGGTTGCGTCTTTTGTCAAAATATGCCTGTCTTGCTCATCAGTCGGTAAAATACATCCGATTGAAAATTCTAGCCAGCCCGATTACATCATGGTCTAACTTGTTAACAAAAATCCTTTAATTTTATTACTCATTATTACTTGAGACTTTATGAAAGTGATTTTTTGAGTGATAATTAAATAAAAAGTACTCTTAACTCAAAGTGGTTCTTCCAAAGATGAGTTGGACAACACAAGAAGTTAATTTCAAAAATCTACTCTTTTTAAGAAATAAGAAACGTATGAAGTCCTTCTAAGTTCTCGCTAATTGTCTTTGAATTACAATTTGGATTTAAATCCATTACAACTAATTCATCTATTACTATTACTATTACAAGGTTAGGCAACAAGAAAATGGCTGGTTTTTTTTCGGAAAGAGTTTCTAGATGAGTATAGACTGTCTCTCCTCATTTCGATGCTGATATCAAATAAGTTAGATCCTTAGAATCTGTTTCTTTAGTGAGCAAGGACTGACTCACCAAGATAACGAAGAGCTATCTTCCAATATAATACGAGATAGTCCATTCCTGAATTACTCATTCTCATGAAGTTGAGGAAAGGGACCAACATTTTTTCTCATGAGAGTCAAGATAATTTTTATTGAGGAATGATCACTTTCTTGCTCCTTTAATTAAAGACAACAAGAGTCAATATCTAATAAGAATTTATCTTCATAAAATTTATATAAATCTAAATACTGGTATGTTTATCGGAGTCCTCTGATCTCTAATGCAATGGAAAGAAATAACTATGTTTTAACATTTAGTTGTAAATTTTCTAACATTTTTGAATGAGATACTCAGGACTGTTACTTATCACTTCGACTTTTCTTTTTTATATCAATATTTAATAGATACATGATGATGATATCCATATGACCCTTTTAAATATATTTTTGTATTCTGAAATACATTTCAATTTATTACAAATACCGCAATATTGCAATTTGTAAAGATGATATATTATTAAAATAGATAAAAAATATACTGGGTTCAGACAACAGTTGACGTAATCTTAAAGGATACAAGCGGTCTTTAGCCATCCAGTCTGATATCAGCACAAGCGACAGTGAGTCACACCCCTGGCGGATAATGTATATTTTTTAGTTTGCTCGTGCCCTATTCCTGCTGAGTGAACTTCCTTTTTTTAGTAAATTCAGTTATATTCTAAACCTGATTGAAAAGCAGGCAGTGACCCTTCGGATTTGTTGCGGAGTTATCATAGCAGAAAAATGAATATTACACGTGAATTGGTTTATATATTTTTTAGCTGACCCGTTTTTTTTAGAATTGGAAATCTGAAGAATTAATTTCTTTTTTCTTATCTGTTACCATTATTATTTAACTCCATTCAATTATATTCCAAACCTGATTGAATAGTCGTGTGTGCACATGAAAGACGGAGAGTAACCCTGAGGATTTGTCGCAGAGTTATAATAATTGTAAGTCCTTGTTGGATATGTCGATATCGCGCTCTTTATGTAATTCCTACCGGAACATAATTTATAATTAACCAAAGCTGTCATCATTATTCTTTTATTGTGAAAGAGAGAACAATAAGTATAAAATAATCACTAGCACATGAAATGCAAAGATTAAATCTGAGGATTTGTAGTCGAGTTATAGGTCGAGGTTTGGTGGCGATCTTGTCGTAACTTAAAAATTACAAATATTAGTATTATTCCTTTTACATCATCCTAAAAGTCTAATATTCAATGTCAATATTTTAAAAAGTGGAAATTTATACTGATGAAATAAATTTCTTTGGTACATTTGATTGTAAAATTAGTAAACACAACTATTCATAATGATAGAATGAAGTTTCTAAGCTTATTTCTGTTAAGTAAATACTTGAGTTATGACAATTTGGCTCTCACCCCAGGACATCTGAGTCATTCCTGTCAATATCATTACTAAATACGAAGTGGGGGTTTTCTTTATTTTCTATACGTTTGTAATTCCCTAATTCCTTAGTTATTTCATACAAAAACACAAAAACTATATCCTCACTCTGAATCTCCCAACATCTATAACATGTCTTATTTCCCATTCCTCTTCCTCGTTCTGATGACAGGCGTAACTCCAACTAATTACAAGGGATTGGAGGAAGCACTATTGAATAATGTTTTATTTCGTTTGCAGCAAAATATGACTCTAATACATTAGACTTAGTTAATGTTTCTACTTTCTACCTTTGAAAAGTAAAGATATATTAAATGAAGTAGAAATAAATATTGAATAATGAGTAAAATATATTTTGAAATTATATCGCCTGACAAATCAGCTTCGTTTTGTGCTTGCTGTATTTGTGCAAGGACTCCGGTAGCAGGACAGGACACTGCGCTCACGCGTTTCCAATATGGGTCTTTACTTATTTATTAGTTATTCTATATCATTATTTGATAATTCTGTAGAGAAAAATGCGTGCAAGGAGAAAGGGGGGGGGGAGAAAGACTTATGGTATCATTGTTTAAAATACTGATATGATTATCAGCTACCTGCTTTATTATGATTTTTGAGGGTATAACGAAAGTATTTATTAGCCTTCATTAGACGTATTTTATCCGTTACAGTAGATTTGAAAACGTCACACTCCATGAAATCGTATTTTATTATGAGCCATATTCTCAGAATAATAACTAATGAAACGACAAAGTAAAGTATTTTGAAATATTTTTGAAGTTCCAAGTTTAAAAAAGAAGGCTTAAATTAAATATAATCTACATACTAAAAAATAAACCATCATACATTTATGTTAAATATACAAAAGTAAAAAACTGTAATCACATAACTAATAATAACAATACATTATAAATACAGAATATTGAAATAATGGATTGATTCGAATAATATTTTCTTGTTCTGACATAAATTCAGTTAAATATGTCATAATTTTATGTTGCTAAGCACAAGCCTGAAATGGAATTTAATAAAAAAGATAATCACCTCTATTTGCTAATGTGGGAGTTGCAATATACAATTGTGCACATGATAGACATATCTCAAGGGATGAGATATAAATAATTATCAATAATAAAGTAAATGTCAATATCATAAAATTAGACAATAAATATACTAATAAATAAAATGTTAGAATTAAATCCATCGTAAAGATTTAGAGCAAAAGATAATTATGTAGTAATGTCCGGCGATATTACTCCTTATTAAGGGCATCAAAACAGATTTTTTTCTCCGTTATTTATGCTTCTATAACAACATACTATTATTTTGAAGGATGCACACAATTACTAATTATAATGCTACACCCAAAGCAACTATCCCGTTGTTGTGACTATTTAAGCAGTTTTTTTTTGTCTTTTATGAGTTTTTGGAAAACCTTTTCTAGAGATTATCAATCATACTAATCCTTAAGGGATAAAAAAGTAATATTTATTGACTATGTAATATAAGAAAACCTAATGATCATACCCAAGTCTTTAAGTGAAGAAACTAATGGCAGACAAACTAGTTGAGAACCATCCAAAGCTACTATCCCCGTTGTTTTGATCATTGAAGCACTTGTTTTTGCCTTTTAATGAGTTGTGTATCATAATTCTTGATAATTTTAGCTAAAATATAATCATATTCTATGATTAAATTAAAAAAAAAAATGATTACTTACTGTTAGATGGTACAAAATTCAGATTTTTTCATAATTTGTTGTGGATGACTCTAAACATGCTGAAAATTATCTTAACTTCACAATTTACAATGGGGGTATTCCTATAAATGACATCATTACCAACATCCTCCATTAATTTAATGATGGTTCTTCGGGAAGTGAAGAATTTACCCGTGTACTTCTCAATAAATGTTTTGAACGTATGATGATTAGCAATGGATAAGGTTATATTACATGCAATAAACATCTTTGTGAGATCATAGTTAAAGTTTGACTTGATGTATTCATCATTAACTTGATTTTTTAGATGAATATCCATGCTTTTGATATGAGATGAGGATAACGAGTGGTGTGAAATTCTAGACAGGGTACTAAAGGCACATTTATATCGACAAATTCGACATACCATCTGTTTTTCATCCGGTAAGTATCTTCCAAATTCCTGGGCCTCCATTTTCAGAAATCCAGACAGAAGGCGACGTTATTTTAGGCATTTTATTCAGCTCGCTATCGACTGTCAGCATCTAATATTATATTAATATTGAATAAAAAAGGCGGGAAGGATAACGTTCTTAATAGAAGAAGATGTATGTTATTTAATCAATGATGCCATAAGTATTTCTTCCCTTATCCTCGCACGCTTTTGTATTCTTATCAAAATGATCTACCTTGCTTAAATGGAATATCTTTCTTAAAGTGTTTTGAAAGAAAATGAAGAGTTTTTAAAAGTATTTTGGTAGGGAAAATCATCAAAATAATAAAAATGAGTCTAAAAATAGATAATAGAAGTGGTATTTTATTAGTACTTCAATCAAAATAAACATTAAAAACATATAAAAAAGAAATGACAATATCGAAAAGTACAAAGTTGGTCCAAGTCTACAAGTAAGAAGATTTTGATTGAAATTTAGCTTTTTTCTATTAGCTTCTGAATTCTTAGCTGCCATTTTCTTTTTTGTTAAAAATCGGATGTCATCATTTAGTTTAGCAATTAAATTTTTACCCAAGACATTAAACAAAGCGAATGAAATTCATTGAAGAAAAGCTGACAAGGAGTTTCTTTCCTCGGACTTTACTCCCACAACGTCGATAATGTCAGAGTTTAAACTATCCTACATCCTGTCAATGAATATGGCAACAAATGAAGCTCTAGTATTTGCGGTGCCAAGTAAACTGTCTTCCACTTCAGGAGTAGCTGTGATGTAAGAGAACATGGAGTAGGCATAAAGACAGGAGAGGTAGAGAAGGTCGGATAGAGTCGAGAACCCCCCTTTGCTCATTATGTCTATGAACTCTTTCAGGTCTACTTGCTGATTGGTTGGGCTATCGAAGGTTATTTTGTCCACTCTGATGACCATTAACTCTTGGCATGATGTACAGCTGATCTTCTTGTTAAAAGAAAAACCAATATACCCGGCAACAAAGAAGAGAGCATTATTCTCTCCCTTGGAAGCTAGTTCTTGGAGGTCATCTGGTTGCCAGTTAGTCAAAATGAGCTCAGCTTTTACCGGGTCTTCATCTAGCAGAGCTTTAATTTCTGAAGTAGTCATGCCTGAAAAATTAAAAAAGTAAAATATTGTAATGATATTATCATATTGTAAAAATAAATAGTACCTAAGTAAAGAAGCTTACTATTAACAAATATCTTATTTACCTGAGAATTTGGCGAGACTCAGATACGAATATTTTTCTCTGCTTCCAGGATCTGTTTCACACTGATTTAGTAAATACCTTAACTTAGTTGTCTGTACCAACCGAACCTTCTTTCGATGAGATCAGACCGGAACATGCCGAGGAGTACATAGGAGAAGTCTTCATCTAGGAGAAGATACTCTGCCAGTGCAAGGCACGTCTGCTTTGTTGCTAGGAATATTTTGCTGTGAGGCCCGGTGCTTTACTGTTTTGCCACTCAATGAAAAAGTCGACAAAATCTCTCAAGAAAGAGAGGCAAAGTTTGTTCTTCTCAGGGATTTGTTCCAAAAGCTCATCTCTCTTTGCTTAGCCAACTCCAGGTGTCTTGACGTTTAGGATATTCCACATAGTTCTGACAAACTCTGAAAATTCGGCTGTGTCTTTAAACTCCGGTCTGTTGTCTTCTTTGGAGTAGTACTTAAGTGATCCAATTGATGATTCGTGAAACACAGCATGTTATTGTAGTTAATTGAACTGCTGAGCCCTACGTGACGTGGTCGCAGCTTGAGTTGGCGTTGATGATGCTTTAAGAGTTGAGAGGTAGTTGGGAGAGTTTAGCCATAGGGATGGTACTACATCTGGTTTGAGGTACTTGTAAAAGAAGGACAGTTATAAGCATACACATCCAAAGTGAGCAGCTGTCTTACCTCTTCTTTAGAGCCTTGCCAAGGGGTTGACTTCTGTTAGACTCACAGATGAAGTCAGAGTCGTTGAAATTCAGGGAACACAGCTTTGTACTTTTGGATGGTGCCTAATCTATCTTCATCAGATCTGTATCTCTTGGAATGACTTTCAACCAGGCGGGATCAAGTCTGGGGTTTCTCTCTTAGTTTGGCCACAGATGGAACGTAACACCAGACTATTGTGACTCGTTGTCATAGCCTGATCTACACCCTGGAGTACAACACTTAGTTGGCATGATTGGAATTACAAAACACAATAAAGATGGCGTCCACAAAGACACTAATAGTTATTAGTTATTACTTATTATCTTACCAAACAAGTTGCATTATTATTATTTTTTTTAATAGACCCATGTTGCACTCTTATTTGAATTTATGCTTGCGCATGCCCGGTCCTGCTTACAGGAGTCCTTGATTTGTGATTTTGTGATACTAGGACTAAAGGACTCTAGGGAAATAGCAGTCACGGGGAAAATAAACAATTCAATATAAAACTCAGGGAAGAATATTTTCCAAACGAAGTCGCCCTTATTCTTCTCTTTTCACTAGGGGAAGACTCACATTACCCGGTAGTTTCCTCCCATTCTCCATTCTCCAAGAGCTTTCTTATGAACGAAATGAAGAGTAGCTGCCAATGAGGATTTTGAGGGATTACTTTTTCCAATTTACAGTAATAGATCGTGTTTCCACCTTTCCAGATGAATACCTTCTCGTTTTAGAAGCGAAAGAAGGAGAGTCACCCGTGTTGATTTGGTGATGAATCTCTGATGGAATTGGGGATATTTCGAATGACTGTTCAGGTGAGTGTTATATTATGTGTACCTAGTGTAGATAAGTAATATGATATACTATCCAAAATCTCATCACGATCTCAACTGTGATAATTTAAATGATTTAATTGCTGCTCCCCAGTAAGAGGTAAGATCAACACTAAAAGGACTTAAAGGAGAATAACTTAATCAAACCTATCGTAAATAATTATTAACAGTAACAGCCGATATAAAAAATAAAGTACAAAGAACTTAGAGTAGGAGTGTAAGAACAGGTTGAAGAAAAAACATCCTCCCCCCACCCCCCTCCATTAACTCCTTGGCCAGGCCAAAGTGGATTAATTTGTCTTGGCCTCTTTTTACCATCGATGAGGACTAACCAAATACAAGTTCCAACTCTACAGATTGACTTCCTCAGTATTCATTTGGGTTTGTGTGTGTCAAATGATTTACACCACACAGGTATCCTGTCACAAATGGACTCTTTGGAAGAGTTGGGTTTAGACTTGAGAAGTCCGTCTTATAGGTAAGGGTGATAATTTTGGTAATAATAGAAAAGCGTGCGAGGAGAAGGGAAGAAATACTTATGGCATCATTGATTAAATAATATACATCTTCTTCTATCAAGCAAGAACGTTATCATTCCTGCCTTTATTATTCAATATTAATATAATATTAGATGGTGATAGTCGATAGATAACTGAATAAAATGACTAAAATAACGTCGCCTTCTGTCTGGATTTATGAAAATGGAGGCCCAGGAATTTGGGAATTACCTACCGGATGAGAAACAGATAGTTTGTCGGATTTGTCGAAATAAATGTGCCTTTAGTCTCCTATCTAGAATTACACACCACTCATTATCCTCATCTCATATCAAGAGCAGGGATAGTCATCTAAAAAATCAAGTTAATGATGAATACATCAAGTCAGACTTTAACTCTGATCTCACAAAGATGCTTATTGCATGTATATACCCTTATTCATTGCTAATCATCTACGTTCGTAAAATTTATGGAGAAATACACGGGTAAACCTTTCCCTTCCCGAGGAGCCATCATTAAATTAATGGAAGGTGTTGGTACTGATGTCATTTATAGAAATACATATAAAAATGTTTTGAGTCATCCACACCAAATTACGATCAAGTTATCAGTAAAAAGTATAAAATATTTACTAATTTCGAAATGGAACTCTGAATTTTGTACTATTTAACAGTAAGTATTCGATTTTTTTTAAATCTAACCCTAAAATATGATTCTATTTTAGCTAAACATATCAAGAATTATGATACACAACTCATTAAATAGTAAAAACAACTGCTTAAATGGTCACAACAACGGGGGTAGTAGCTTTGGAGGGTTTGCAACTAGTTTGTCTGAGACTAGTTTCTTCACTTAAAGACTTGGGTATGATAATTAGGTTTTCCAATATTACAAAGTCAATAAATATTACTTTTTTATCACTTAAGGCTTAGCTATGGTTGATAGGCTCCAAGAAATGGTGTTCAGAAAACTCATAAAAGGCAAAAACAACTACTTAAATGGTCACAACAACGGGGGTAGTTACATTGGGTGTAGCATTATAATTAGCAATTGTGTAAATCCTTCATGATAATAGTATGTTGTTATATAAGCATAAATAACGGGGAAAATATTTTTTTGATGCTCTTAATAAGGAGTAATATCGCCGGACATTACTACATAATTAGCTTTTGCTCTAAATCTTTAAGATGGATTTATTTCTAACATTTTTTGATTAGTATATTTATTGTCTAATTTTATGATTTTGACATTTACTTTATTATTAATAATTAGATCTCATCGGTAGAGATATATCTATCCTGTGCACAATTGTATATAGCAACTTCCACATGAAGAAGAGGGGGGATTATCTTTTTGATTAAACTCCACGTCTCGCTTGTGTTTTGCAACCTAAAGTTATGACATATTTAACTGGATTCCGGTGTCAGAACAAGAAAATATTATTTGGATCAATCTATAATTTCAATATTCTTTATATATAATTTATTGTTATTAGTCATATGATTCCAATTGTTTAATTTTGTATATTTAACATAAATGTATGATGGTATATTTTTTATTATGTAGATTATATTTAATTTAAGCCTTCTTTTTTAAACTTGGACCTTCAAATATATTTCGAAATACTCTACTTTGTCGTTTCATTAGCTATTATTCTGAGAATAAGGTTCATAATGAATTACAATTTTATGGAGTGTGACGTTTTCAAATCTACTGTAACGGATAAAATATGTCTAAGTCAATTACACGTAGTATATCTTCATTAAACATTTTGCTAATAAATACTTTCGTTATACCCTCAAAAATCATAATAAAGCAGGCAGATGATAATCACATCAGTATTTTAAACAATGATACCATATGTATTTTTCCCCCTTCTCCTTGCACGCGTTTTTCTCTACAATATTATCAACTTTACCTATAGGATACGGATGGGACGAGATAAAAGGAGTTCAGCCTGGATTTTGCCACAAGACAAAGGTGAAGAGCGGTAGGTGAAGATCAATTTATCGAGAATGATTCCGGGCCCTTTTTCATTAACTCTTTGATGATTCTCACTCCCTTTCTGCCTTGTCATTTGATTGCGGGTGGTAGGGAGAGAGAAGGATATATCCAACCCCATTTAGACAATTTTGAGGTGAAGGTTTGACTGGAAAAGTAAGGACTATTGTCTGAATAAAACTTCTCGGGAAATCTGAACCCGAAAAACAACCCCAACAGTTGTTGAAAAATTTGAGCAGATGAGGTGTTAGGCATTTATGTAGCCTCTATCCACTTGGATCCCTAATCCAAAGTCAGAATATTTTGTTTGCCACTTGAAGGTAGCCAATGTGTACATGTTGCCAAGCATCACAAGGAGGAAACGACAAGAATTCGGAAGAAGGAGACGAAGCAGGTGTTTGGAACGTGCTACATGTGGCAACGAAGTTATTGATATTGTCATCAATACAAGACCATCAGATCTTGTTGCGTGCAACAGCCTTTACTTTTACCACATCACGATGAGACAAGTACGGAGAAATAATGGTACCACTAGACGAATGCTTCAAAATAGCAGCGTCCAGAGCAAGACGGAGAGGTTCATCGGCCTTGACTGCTTTTTGGAGTTCACCTGAAGTAGAATCAGAGGAGGAGATCTATAAACACATCGTTTCATCCATGGGATCCTTGTTGTCAACAGGATTGTCCAAAGGACCGCACGAAAGAGCATTGGCATGGAGGGTCTGGGATCCCTTCACTTAAAATAATTTGAAATCGAACGTGATTTTTTTGGGCCCCTCTCGACCAACTCCATCTCCAAGACTACCTTCTGGAGTTCACTCAGATTCAGACACAGAAGTCGACGAGCCATTCTCTACAGCCAATGTTATTTATGGGTACCTCGTGGTGAAAAGTAATATGATATAATAATCCCATTCTCGTCGCAATTAGCCTCCTCCCCCCTTTTACTCAACCATGTTAATTTGAATGATTTAATTGATATTCCTGAGTAGGAGGGAAGAACAACACTAAATAGAACTAAAGGAAAATAACATAATAAAACATATCGTACCCAATTATTAACGGTAAAAGCAGATATAAAAAGAATATAGAACAAAAAACATAGAGTAGGAGGGTAGGAACAGGTCGAAGACACAAAAGTGAGATGAAACAAAGATAAGACTTTAAAATGTGTTTTATGTAATCATTAACTCTCTCAATCGAAATGGATACTGAATGGAAACTTTCTCTTGTAGTAGCTTCCGGGTGGTGTAAATAACCGTGTTAGGATCTCCTATTAGGAGTCCCTTGAAACTTTGTATGAGGGGCCTTTCAGAATTCTGGAAAAACATGAAGACTACTTCGTTCTGGGTATACAAAGGAAACCTACAAAGCAGTTAATTAATCGACTAAAAGCTGGATTTACCATGTTAATTTTCGGTTTCTTTTTATTTAACATATTAGTGGATATCATTTTGAGCATCTTTGCTATCACACTATAGATTTGTAGTCAAGGAAGGCGATATAACTATAGATGTATAGTCTATAGCTATCCTTGATTGTAGTTTTATGAGAGTTATAGAAAATCTGACCTGCCGGTATGCTAAACAAAAGAAACCGAAAAATAACGTGGTAACCTTAACAACTTGATAAATATTTTGGAGAAGAGCAGGTTAGCTGTCTTGACGTTTTATTCAATGAGCTGCAATCAGCTATGAGATGACGAAGAAGAAAATAATAATAAATTCCACTGGTGTCTAGTAAGGATATATAGTCAGGAATTATTCTGATGTTGATCCTCAATTCTACTTTGAGTCCAAAAAGGACTTTCACTTATAACTCATCAACAGATCCTCAGTGTTACTAGCACCAAAAAAAAATAATAATAATAATAACGAGCTACCTACACTTCAAGCTTTATTATAGACCTCTGACTTGGACTGTCAAAAAAGAAAGGAAAAATTTGAAAACAATAACAAAAGCAAACATATTATAGCTTAGCCTTCTGTATTTTCCTTGTTTTCAACTGTTGATAATAGCTGTAGATTTATTTGAAATCTTTTTTCAAAAAAATTCCAAAAACCCCCTCTTTCCCCCCCCCCAAAAAAAAATCCTGTGGGTGCCACTGATATTAGTCATTTGTAGCTTGACGTTTAGCCTCTGGAACCTTTGGGTAGGTTGGACTATAGATTTTTCCGACCAGCAATTTTAACAAATATCAGCTGGTTCATCACTTTGTTGTTAATTTTTTTTTTAACTCTACATATAAAATGTCATATTTCTTACTAAAACAAAAGTGTTCTTCCCTATTCTAGGGCTTTCAAGTCTCACACAATTTAGGCTATCAAACTCAAGTAAATCTACCCTTTCTCACACTTCTATGCCCCTGATTGAATTTTGAACACATTTTTTTTAAAACAATAAAAAAAAAACACTTTAAATTTGATGTAGGAACCTAATTTTTTTTAGAAACTAACACTGATCGCATGGCTTGAGGGTTCTGCCATTTCTGTGGCAAGCTGTTATACAAATTGTGAGGTAGCACGTCATTAACTTGATTGTTTCATTATGAGCGAAAATATTTATTGTAATTTTGTACAATAAACTTCTAAATTTCAATTAATTACATTGAATCAATTTGGATTCACTAAGTATGTGGGACAAGGAAGAATTAAGTATTATATATGTGTTTTGTCAAATTTTTTGTAGTATTGAAAGTAGATTTAATGTTGCGAGTTACAGAATTCAATAGATGCAGGATCTTCAGGATCAAAATAAGCCAAACTAAATATATAAATACTTTTTAAGAATTTCTTACAATACTATGTCTACTGGTGGATAATTATTTATTAATCATTAAATGTCAATTATTTTATTATAATATTTTATATTTTTAATAAAAAAACAACTAACTAGCTTAAAAAATCAACAGTTCCTATTTCCTTATTTTCATCACTAAACAAATAAATACATATTACTTAGGTATGTACAAATTTAGCTAAAAACAAGAAACACATTCCAACGAAAAACAGATAACATCCGTGCCATATTCTACATAGGTGGCTATAAGCTATGTTATATGTAATACAAAGAATGTAATTTAAGACCGACACAAGTGAAGCAAAACTTTTTAATCTTCCCACACAGGCTCGTAATGCAAATCTCAAAGTACCGTAATAGTGTAGTGTATAGAGAGTTCATGTCATACCTTAACAATAACCACGCAACTTACTTCGTTAGTAACTAAGTAAAATAAATACCTGTCTACAAGATAACATTGAATCTACATAAAAAAATAGTTTTATGAGATGATTGAATTGATACATAAACAATATAACATACATAATTAATTGATTAGCAGTATTAGTAAAGTCAAAACTTATTGAGGCATCATAGTGTTTGAAAGTAAATATAAGGGAGCTGACCATCCTCCACACAAGTATCATCACTATCAATTCCTAGACTATCCTCAAAAATCCATTCAACCTCTCCTACAGTAATTTTGTCTCGTCCATTGAGTCCACAAAGGATGTATTGGCTCTCTTCCTCCTCAGCCTCGACAACATTGTACAAAACAGAGGCAGAGTATAACAAGTTGGAAGAAATTAAAAGAGGGTCATCAAAGAACTGCATGGAGATATCGTATTTAAAGTTCTGAGTCGGAGTCACTTCAAATTCATGTTCTCCTAGTCTTGTTGTGGTAGGATCCAGGGCGTCCAAATACATTTTCCCAGAAAACTGAGAGCCTTTGAGAGACATAGAAAAAAAGAGACCATAGCCATAGATTTTCACTTCTTTATTGACTTTAAAACGAATGGAATGGCGGTTTACAGACGTATTAACGAGGATCTTGGAACCAAAACGACCCACAACTTGCAGAGAATGTTTTCGAGTGTAGTGAATGGAATCCTTACTTTTGTTTTTGGCAATTTTTTTGAAGGATATCCAGGACTTCGCTGTCTTTAAGTGATCCAGATGGAACAACTTCATTTACGAATTGCGATGGACTGAGACGAGAAAAACAAACCAAATCAAAAACAGAACCAAGAATCTCTCTTAGAGCACTCCCTGATAAGTCTCGATTCTTTTTCTTGAGCACAGCAGCCGCAGCCCAACGCATCGCCGCTTGGAAAACAAGGATTTCTTTACAGTTGAGATCATCCGAGGAAAGTAATTCTCTCAATGATTCAAGGTCCAATTCAACGATAGACTCGGAGGAAAGGACTTCATCAGCATTAAAAAGAAGGGATTTTTTAAGAAAAGGTACAAAGTCTGCAACTAAATAGCGTCGAGTCTGAGAGAAAAGAAGACATGCATTCGGATTATTCATGTTTGCTTTTATAAAGGTGATGCATCTTTCTTTAAGAAAAGGAATCCCATACTTTTCTGCACAGTAGAGTGTCGATGCTACGTTTTCGGGATTCAAATGTATTTCATCTGTATAGATATAAGTAAGCATGACCCTAAAGGCTGAGGGGCTAATGTCTGGTATTTCTATGAAGGACTTCCTTGACTCACAGTAATCTCCCGTGAGCATACTACAAAAGACTGGACTTGCAGAGCAGAGCATTAACTTGTGTGCAGGAAATATTTCTTGAGAGTCTGAAGGCAATTCAAAATTTCCCTGTTGAAAAGGCAGTACACAAAAGAAAAAAAGAGTTGCCGAAATTAAGTAAGTATGACTGTCGGTAGAATTATCCGTTAAGAGAGGGGGGTCATTTTTTCAAAATAAATATCCATATAATTGTTCTGATGGAGTCACACAGATTAAGTGTAAGTAAACATTATAGAATTACAGTTACTCCATCTGACCTACGAATTGTCTTTCAAGATCATATACATAATGTTTATTTCCTTTTCCAGGGGCGACCGAAAATCGAGCCTACAGTACGGTGCTACCTCTCTAACACAAAAATACCCTATGTATTGGTCATTTTATTATTTATATGAATAAATTTTGTGTATTATAGAAATACAAATGTACAGCTACACTTTTAATAAAATATTAAGAAGCAATATTATATACATTATCGAATAAAATACTATGTCATATTTTAATATTAATAGGACTAATGATAGTCTGGGTGTACTTAAAAGATAAATAGCAGTTGGTATGATTACGTATAAGATATTTTCGGGCGTTTTTTCTATTTCTTTTTGGATGAAAAGGTTACGTAATTTCATGACATTAACGACGTGACAGACATTGAGTTCAAGAGAATAATTTCTCCCAAGCGCGTTGCCCACTGAGCTACGTCGCTTCATCCCCCCCGCCAAACTTTCCAACTGATATCCCATTTATTCGAACACAATTAATCCAGAGGAGAGGAGTACACACTCTATGGACGCGTATGGGATCAAAATATGTATTTTATGAATATACATACATATAATTTTGGATACTGACTTTTCAACAATGGCAACATCTACCCAGGATTTCCTCATCTCCAACTAGAAAGGTCACATCTGATAAAAATCCACTCCTTAGGAGCTCCTTATTCCTTGCACAAACTGAGATATGCATTTGTTCTTGAGAGTCATTATATACATTGGGATGAAGCCCTTCACCAACTTCCTCCATACTTGGAACTAAGAAAATAAGTTAAAACAAATTTGATTAATCCCATAACATTCAACAACTAACGCAAAGTATAAGATAATATATACATAATATGTGAGTATATATTATTGTGTACCTGTCTACAGCCTAGTATTATGTATGTTTAAATAATGACAAAAAAGGCAAGTAAAAAAGAGGAATATACACATACTCATGTTCACCGCTACGAGAGGGTGTTGGGGTGTGTAACATTTATAACCGGAAAAAACATCCTTCCACATTAAAAAAAAAAAAGTCACTCAAAACAAATAAAAAAAAAAACTCAAATCGTAAAAGTTCTAGCCCATGAAGTATTCGATATGGTTCTTTTCTTCATTTGAAATTAGAAGACATTGACGATGAAGCATACAGGGTGGAGTTAAAGTATGGATATAATCAAAAATAAAGGAATAAAAAATACAAATGTTTGTGAAACATTTTACGATATGGTAAAAATTTATGTAGTCCAAGTTTGATATATGCTTGATAAATGCCAATTATTTTATAACTTATTGAAATGATTCTATACAGCAGACCCTTTTTGTTTTTGGCTCATATATATACTTCTAGCAGGATTGACTTACGATAGACTATCCAAACTTTAACACAACAAAGCCTGCATATGTCTGCTATTGTTTAAATCTATTTAAAGGTTATGTCAGTCAATAAGCTCGGTTATTGCAAAATAACAAAATTTAATTAAACATCAAATCATTTTTGGTTAGAGGGTAAATAGTACTGAAGGTGAATCTCGAGGGGATCTTATAACTGATGCAAATAACGTATTGTATCTGCAGTTAACATATAAACTTCCATTCATGGCATTGCACATGAGATTGGTGTTCAAATTTATGAAAACAACAACTTGTAGAAGATTTCTATAAATCGTAGGAAGAGAATGTTTTGAAAAGAGTTTAACGCTATATTAATAACTCTATAATGAAAACAGTATTGGATTTTGCTTTTCATTGAACTATGTTTATCACTTTTCTTGCAGCTTCGAACTGTTTTTAATCATTGGACCATCACGCAAGGACCTCATGTCGATTTTATCTACTTTCCACAGGATAAAACAATCTAAAAATAGGAGAGATAAAAACAGATAAGTAATTCTAAAGCAAAAACACATTTCATATGGTACGGACGAATATTGACTACTTCAACGAGGGAGGATTCTTCTTAGATAGCATCCTTGTTGAGAGGAGAATGTGATGATTCACTATTCTTCCAAGTGTAATAGAGTGACTGAATGTTTATATTATTTGAACTCGTAATTCCAAGTTGTTATTACTTATTTCAATGGAAACGTATAGTAACATAATTTTTGTTCGAGTAAGTTTGAATTATACTTCACATACTACCGGAACAATACCAAAAAAATGCAAAAAAAATAGAAGTGAGGTGCAACTCTCAGAAAAAGTAGGTGTCGCCGCGTCTTCTCTTCTTCTTATGAAGTAATCTTGATTTTTATAATCTCTCCCCCCCCCCCTTCATTTTACTACATAAAAGTTGACAGGTTGCGTTAAATACAAATACAAATCCGCCAGAGAAATATTGTCTACTACAAAAATAAGAGAGGTTCAAACTTCTTTGCGCCCATCATTGAACCGACCTATAGTTCCTCCACTAATTGCATTTGAATAGACTACCGACCTATATAGTAACTGAATACTCAATAGGCAAAGAAAAGGCGAGTCAGCCGTAAGCTGGTATTTATCTCATATCTATGTTATAAAAAAACCATGTATTCTTTTTAATCAATTGGTTATTCATCCAGTTATTATATACTACATAGGTGGGTGAAATCGACCCTTAAGATATTGCAACTGTAGCATAACCTGGGACGGATGCAAGAATAAAATACTCTAAAATAACAATCCATAACTATTACACCATACATCCTTTATCTATAGCTTCTCTCTGTAGTCACAGGGTCATAATTTAAAAATAAAAAAAAATATCTAGCACAAAAATCCAAATTTCATTTTTTTAAAAGAACAAGGGTTTTTATTTTTATATGTAATAGTCTAACAGAGACCATTTGATCAATATAGTTGCCTACACAATAACTTTTATGTTCGCTAGGGACGTCAAGTATACTTGACACGAATCATCTCACTAACACAAATAGTTGAGTGTATTTTGTTGTCAGCTGTCGGTATTACTGATTATTTTCCACTATTCTGCATAGTGAAGAACTAATGGGCGACAGGGCACCTACTCCCCCTAGCCATCTACCCCCTCCTGTTTTATCATTATTATTGCTAATGTGATAAATGATTGTCAGGAGTGGTTGTTGGCTATTGTTACTTTTGACTTCAAATCAAAAAGTGTAATTACTAATTAGGAGACGCAAAAATGATCCATAAATATTGTTATTTAAAAACGAAATCATTAGTTTAGCTGATAAAATAGAGCCTATATTGAACAATTGGTATGGAACAGAATGCGTTCCTCAAGGGAAGGAAGATAAATGAAATTTAAGAAACATACCATTACATACCGACATTGAGACTGTACGAAATAGGGGTAGTTTTGGTACTATTATCGAAGTAAACTTCCGCAAAGCGTTTGATACTATATCTCATGGACATAATCTAAGAACGATGAAGAAACATCTCTCTCGGAAAAAATTCAAACCTATACGTACTCTACTTTACAATGGTACTTCCACCATTTCCATGGGTGATATGGAAAGTGAGCCAATAATTTAAAAAAATATATTTCTCCATAGGAATGTCCCTCTGCTCCACTTCTTTTTGCTGTAGGGTTGAGTGATGGTATCATAAGGAAGTACAAAGGCTTCGGAATTAATTTTGGACCGTCTAAATATATATTAGATATGTATGTAGACGATATTACTTTAATGGTGGAAGCGAGTTCTGAAAAAATAATTAATAAAAGGAATTGAAAATTAATTAACGACATATATAAATACGAAGAAAAGGTCTGGATTGAAGATCAATAAGGATAAAATATTCATTATTTCTATTGGTTAATGGGCTCCCCTTGGGGATTCTAAGATTTGAGATTGTTCAATCAAGGAAGTTATTGAAATACTAGGAATTGATTGGAGTGGTATGGGAGCTTCTACTACAAACTGGTCACATCTTCATAATTACCGGGTGTCCGGAAAGTCCTGACTGATTTCTAACTTCCAACTTCATTAAGATCTACAAGGACTAAAAGTAGAGATACAGAGAAATGTTTTTAATAAAAACACTTCGCTTGGTTATAATCTATAATATGTTTTTAACAGTTTGGCCTTTAGCTTCCATAACAGCCACAACACGGGGACGGAAGGAGGAGCAGGTGTTCTTGATGTAGGTGGGGTCCATCTTGGCCCAGGTCTTGGTGATACTGGCCTTGATAGCTTTGGTACTGATGTAGCGTTTTTTGCAAACCTGCCTCTCAATGTGCGTCCAGATGCTAAAATCCAAGGGGTTCAGGTCGGCGGAGGAGGGGGCCAGAAGTCCTTAGGCCATAATTCCACATTCTCCTTCAACCACTTCTGGGTGTTCTTGGCTGTGTGTGCGGGTGCCCCATCCTGCTGGAAACACACCCTCTTGCCAGGATACTCCCTCCTGATCCATGGGACCACCTTGGTCTTGAGCACCTTGATGTAGTCCTCCGAGGTGAGCCTGTATCCCTCTCGGAAGAAGACTGGAGGCATGGCTTTACCATCTGAGCCAACAACTCCAAGCATCATGATGCTGGCTGGGTGCTTCGTCATTGACACATATTTCTCAGATCCCACATAACCATTAAGGCTAATGTAGCGATCATTTTTGCGGTTGAAGACTGGATCCACTGTAAAAGTTTTCTCATCGGAAAAAAGGATAATTCTGTCCCCATTGCTTTTTATGTTGTTCAAAATCTTCTTGCATCGGATGTAAGAAGATTGCATCGGATGTATCTGGCCTCCATATTGGCCATGGACAACATGGGACGGGTGGTGCGGACCAAGGACTTGCCCTCAATGTCCTTGACAATGTTGGCAGCAGTAGTCTTACCCATGTTGTTCTTCTTGGCAATTGTTCTGATGCTCAGAAGAGGGTTTATCTTGATCTGGGCCCTGATCTTCTTGTTAGTGGCCATGGTGGCCTTTAAGACAGGTCTCCTACTTTGAGGCTTGTCTTCAAGGCCTTCCCCTTCTCCAACCTCCTCGTGATCCTGCCAATGGTGCTGGCGGACATGCTGGTGGCCTCAGAGATCTCCTTGTGGCTGATTCCTGCACGAAGCAGAGCAGCTACTTTATGTCTTTTAGCCTCCATGTCAAAAACAATTATGAATTTCGAAATGTTACTGAAACAAAACTTGTTAATCTGAAAACGGTCTTTAACTTTTATTCACGTAACATTTACGTAAAAAGTCTCTGAAACCTCGAAAAAAGCCATCGAAGGTACCGGTCAAGACTTTCGGGACACCCGCTATAATATAATTTACATGTACTTTACAACACTCAAATTGATCTAAAGGTTATGTGTAAGGCAACATTTATCCCTTGGTTGGTAGAAATATTCTTACATGGGTCGGTTTTGTGTCCCGGAAAATTTATCTTTCCACTTAAAAGGGGAGCGTTAAATCATTTGCCACCAGTACCGTGGCACTTGGTAATTAACTATTCGTCTCAAACAGAAACTAAAGAAGCTACAAGAATGTATAATAATTTTATGGAGTTACTAGACTTACCTTGTCAATGGACGAAAAAAATAATGTTCTCAATCTCGAACATAAGGGATGGGAAACATTTTACCTCCCGATTTCACATTTTATCAGGCTGCATTTATTTTAACACTCCCTGTAAGGATTGTGACAAAATGTTTAATTCGACAATTCACACTTTTACCTATTGCCCGTCTTTCATAATTGTAAGATTCCCACTGAATGTTCCAAAGATTACTGAGAAATTTGTCACCCCTTTATTCTTATTTTGACTCTCTTCGAAAAACCGTAATGCTAAATATCGAGTATTTGAACATGCTATTTCAAGCTACAAAACCTTGATTGCAGAACAAATAACTATTGCAGAGCCCATCAGAGAGGAAAATATTAGAACAATAATGATTGCGGCTGCAGCAAGATATACATCCTTTTTTATCAAGATTCTTAATATTCGTTTAACTTCATGGAGCTATACTGGGGATCTAATAATATAATATCCCTTTTGTTCAGATAAAAGTTTAAAGTTCCTGCGGGGTATTTACATTATATTTCATAATTTATGTACAGTTAACATTAAATTTCCCAAAAAATAGTTTTAAAATCGGTCAACCCGTTAGCGAGATAGGACTTTTTTTTAAATCTTAACGACTAAGTCGTGCTCACATATTGAAAAACCTTAATAACTGATTTTAAAGGTCATACTTATGCTATAAATCCATATTTCACTATAAAAAATTATCTATATTAGTTACTTCGTTCAAATTTATTTCAACCATAGAAATTCAATGCTAATTCAACATAAAAACATTGAAAATCACCGCTTTTCCTTAGTTTCACACTGATTATACAATCAAATTCAAGCTCCTCACTCCAAAAAACATATAATTTGATACCAAAATCATACTTCTATCATAAGTATGACCTCTAAAATCAGTAATTAAGGTTTTTCAATATGTGAGCGTCCATTTTCTATTAAGGTATATGCAAAGATACGAACTGAGCATTTCTATTTAATAAAGTCATCAACGGGCGAGGCTTAGGATACCAATCAAATCTTCACTACCTCTTACCGCATATTTATAAAAATGAGGTAGTATGTGAGTTCTTTGCTCGTTGCATGAATTGGATTGGGGGCTTTCCATATATCAGATATAATAATATTATGAATAATAGTGTTAAAAAAATTACCGTGAAAAGTGATAAATTCAAAAGTGATTGCTTATAATTTCCCTATAAATCCTCAGTGTTACTCTTCCTCTTTCATGAATTAGTAATTACTTTATACTTTGATGTTCTTCTTCAAGAACAAAAAATAAAGATAAGAACTTTGGAAAATACAAACACCTTTTCAGGCTGTAACTACAAAACAAAAAACAACACACTCCCTCTTCCATTATCATACTTCTTTATCCCTGGGGATCTTCCTCATCAAAAATATCGTCTCTCAAAGTTATCATATTTTTTATGAGCAGCATTATCTCAAGTGTAGTTTTTTACGGTCTCCGCAACTTATAACATATTTTAATTTCATTATGAGTAAAAAGATTTATGCTCCATTTTGTGAAATATACTTTTAAATTTCAATAAAATACCTTGAATCAATATATATTCGATAGGTATGTGGTCCAAGGAAGAATTAAGTACTAGAGTTGAGTAGTTTGTAACAAAAAAAAACTACCTTTAAAAATTAGAAAAGGAAAAAAGGTTGTTGCGCGTGCTCTTATTCCTTTTTGTTTATTTTTTGATCGATCGTCGTGGTGTTAATTTCTTCCTCTGAAGTAAGTATTCTAGCTTCTCTTTGCTGTAAATTGATTTAAACATGCATAATAAAATAAATATATTTGAATTTAATTATAATTATAACTAGAGTAGGCTTCTCGCCGTTGCCTTGAACATTAATAAATTAAAATTAATTTATCCTCTGCTTAATATATAACAGAAAATAAAGACTGTAAAATTTTAAAATATATTCTCGGTGCATGTTGGTGTAGGTATGTATCTTTGCACGCTTTATAGGAACTATCACTAATAAACAGTCCATAATACGTAACTAGATTTATAAAATAAATATTTAGCCGATTTTCTAGCTGTTTTTTGTTGAAACTAGCTGATTTTTAAACGATTTTAGATGTACAACTAGCTGATTTTGCTTAAACCCATCAGGCAACACTGAGTATAAATAGCTGTAACTCTCATGTATTTATCAGAGTAGTGTCAAGTAACAATGATGTCTATAATATGCTTGTTTATATATAACTTCTTCTAGTCTCATTCATCTATGCATTCTCCTTGTTTCTCTCGGTCCTCCTGGATTCCTGGTATTGAATAGTTAGTGTCTTTCAACCTCGTCCAGACATAATAGTGGCAACGAGGATGGGATCAGGACCACGTGACCTCCCTGCTGTGGGATGGTCATTATCAAGAGAAGAGGTATGTGTCCGTGTCAGGGACCACATTACCCACATTTGAACCTCAGGAGTTCCTGTTCTCGAATGTTCCTACCCTCCGTTCACCCCATTGGTGAATGAACGTGTAATGGCGGAGAAGAGTTCGTTCTCTCCTCTGGATGGGCTAATGGGACCGGATCGTCTTTTGGAGAATGTGGATGTTTATCCCTGGAGCAGGCAGGGTGCCTGTGCTTCTACAATCTCTGTAAGGGTGATAGATGTTTTTCCCAGGAACGGCAGGGTGCTCGAGTTCCTAAAACCTCATTGAGGAGTGTGGTTCTCTTTCCCTGGTCTGCGTACTGAGAGCACGGCATGGCGGTAGAGACAAAAATTTTGTTCTGAGGCATCTCTCTGGGGTGTGTGTGAGATGAAATTGTGTTGCCGGTGTGAAAGGTAATCATACTACATGGTGTCCGGGTTGAAATGTTTTTAAATGGTTAATGGTCCCATACTTAGGCACATTGTTTTTTTCTTTATTAATTCCCAAACCAGACTTCTTTTTGGAGCGATCGTACATTCTTATGCAAAACCTCACTTTTTTCTTAAGTTCTAGATTAAATAATAAGAGTGATATTGGATCACCCTGACGTACGTCTCTTCTACAACTAATCGCCTTAGAGTATACACCGTCAATGTATAAATAAGATTTAAAATTGGAAATAAATCCTCTCACCATATTGTAGATACCATTACCAAGATATTTGTCGACTTGTCTTAAAATCATCTTGCGTCTTACAGTATCAAAGGCTTTTCAGAAATCTACGGCAGTACCGTTTTTTTTTGCGTATAAAATTTTTTGTGAGATTTGAATTTGTTTGTAGCAATTTAAAGTAGTTTGTAATTAAGTTTGCAAGTTTTTATCCCTTTTCAATCGTTCATTCCGAGATAAAATTTTCAACTTTATGGGAAAAAAATACTTCTCTGAGGTAAATTATAAAATTCATGAGAACAAGAAAAAAAAAATGGAAATCAATATAATAAATCAAAAGAGTTAAAATAAAAACTTAACAGCGAGTAAGCAGGAAACCTTTATTATCAGAATATCTTCAATGCTTCAAATAATTTGTATTGTTTGTTAATGTTAAAAACGCAATGAAAAATAATTCGTTCAAATAAAAAATGTATTTCGAATCTGAGTAAGTGAATATAATCTACGGCAAAGGTAGGCAACTCTTCATCGAATAGGACGAATAATTATGTCGCTGAATATAGGTTGAGTTATAATAAAATCAAGTCCAAGTGGAGTCCTCATGGTAAGAGTTCTCGTAGTATATAATTTAGGGAGAATTAACGTACTATAGAGTCCAGGATAAGTTATAAGCTCAAGTCCAAAATTGGTCACAAATACAAATTTCTTGGCTAAACGACACAAAATATATTATCAGAACTTAAATAATCATAATCTATACGTTGTATAAGTTATAACTAATTTGACGTATTACTTTGGTAATATTTTGAAGTACCTATGGGCCATAAGCATTCTATTGAAGCATTGGATATTACGCAGGATACTAGTTTATTTGGAAGTAAAGTAATTTTAAAGTTGTTTTGTAGTTAGTGCATGTATTAAGCGATCTTCACTTTAGGCAAGTTAGGAGTAGGTTAGTTTATTGACATGGGGTTGAACAGGGTTTAATTTACAAAGGTTATTATAAATATTATAAAAATTTTATTAAAAAAAAACATCAAAAAAATACAAAAAAACATTTATCATAAATTTGGTTTAGCTACATACCGAGAGGATTGTTACGTAGAAATCGTTTGATTGTTTATTGTTACTGACTATTTGATTTACATAACTTTAGCAATTGGTATCTTTGCAATTTATTGGGTTGTCTTCAAAACAGGCGTAACTGTGGGAGTATCAACGTATACAATTCCTGTTTAGGAGTAATTCTGACGAACATACCCTTTTTTTTATCAAACCCAGGCGGCTACCCCAAAAAAAACTGTTCTTGGGTTTTTTAATTATTGTTCTGGAATAAATTAGGTACTTTTACATTCCATTCAAATAGACAAACATAATTTATGAATAACATTATTTTTTTGAATTTTTAAATTATTTGACCACCAGCATTTTGTGTCCAAATGCGTCCTCGTGCCATGCTTCGGTGGAACACGCAGGCTCATACTAGTCTTATATATACAGAAATAAAATTTTTGAATCTTTTTCTTCCTCTTCCTGCTGCTTTTCCGTTTTTTCATGTATTATCATTTTTGTACGACACTCTACTATTAAAAATTACAAGTGAAGGGAAGATTGTATTAACCTAGTTGATTAGTCTGGAATTGCTGGAACCATGGAATTCTAGACACTGTCAACTCATGTGAAAGGTTCTTATGAAAAGATTCTTATCAACATCGATGATAATTCGACCTGTTCAATAAAGCCAAATAGTCGCGTTGCATAACTAATTTGAAAAAGTCTATTAATATTTTGAAGTACATATTTATTCAAATTCAATTGAAGCATTGGATCAAATACTTAAAGATATAACCCACTATACTAATTAATTTGAAGGTAAAGTAATGTTATTAGGAGGTGACAAATACTTTCAGTTGTTCAAAAAGGCACAAGAGAAGATATAGTTGGTACATGTATTAAGTGATCCTTACTTTGGTCTAAATTTTGACAAGGGGAGTTAGGAGTAGGTTAGGTTAGTAATATCGGATTGAACAGGGCTTGATTTACATAATATTAGTGAACAAAGGTTATTATAATATATTGCAATAAAATAAAATAAAATTTAAATCAAATCCAGAGGGCCACCACGCAAAAATTTTAAATTGGGTTAGGCTTATTTTCTGGGTTTTATTGATAAATATATTCGGGTTTTTTTCATTATTGTTCTTGAATAAATTAGATACTTTTACATTCGATTTAAAAAGACAAACATAGAGTATAACTTGCATTCTTTATTTGAATTTTTAAATTATTTAACAGACATAAACATGGACTATACACCACCATCATTTTTTGTCTTAATGGTCCCCCCAACATGTGTCTTTGGAATGCACAGGCTCATACTAGTGTAAAATAAAAAAATAATTTTTTCTCAAAAAAGTTTAATTTTTTAAAATAACTTTGTATTTTTGAAATGTTCTCCTAAAAATTATATTTTTTTCTGAAAAACTGTGGATTCTTCCCTTGTTTTAGACTTCAAATCAGATATGGTGCCCTGCACCTGAAAGGAACTGGTATATAGTTTTATTACCAGCCACATAGCTTTCGTATAAGTTAAATATCACAAAAGACGATCATTATTTATTACAAACATAGTTACATATTCAAATGTCATTGTATCATACAATTAAAGTAAGCCTAAAAATTCGTTGAAAGAGCCTATAAATCACTTGTTATGGTTCTCATAACTTGGGTTGATACATTGGAAGTAAGAATTCACAGTCTTAGATAAACAACTTCGAGAGTTCAAGTGCTTTAGGTAACTACGTAATGCAGCCTGTTTCGTTCCCTTGGACAAGAAAGAAGGTTTATGAAGAGACGAAGACCATCGTTCTATTGCAATTTCAGATTGATCCAACTGTACTGAGCTTTACAGTTTTCCTAGTACTCTCCAACGACTCTACCATTGACTACCTGCCCGAATCCTCTCAGTGGTTTGTTGCTCCACAGCCAACCACCTCTTCTTCTGATATATCATGTATCATAACGAATATATTATATTTTTTGATAGGTATTATATCAGTTTAAAAGAATCTTGCCATTTTTTCCATTTAGACACTTTTCCTTTTTTTTTCTCCTACTATTTTTCCTCGACATTTTTTCCTTACACCGTTGATTAGATAAAGACGACACAAGAAACTGACATCCAAAGGAACCATCAATATAGCTGTTGTTTATCGTTCCTGGTTGGCTTTAGTCTCATCAACAGCTATGGAAATATCCTTATCTCCAATTTTTCCTTAAATTTTGGAGATTACATCCTTGCTGACAACATCCATTAATCTATGTAGAGTCCTTCTACTAGGGACAGTTCTATTGGCATATTTCGTCATAATATTTGAGAAAATGGGGTTATCCACGGTGAAAAAAAAGTATATTACAGAAAATTGGCATCTTTAAAAGGTCGGTGTTAAAGTTGTCAGAATCATCATGAGTGAAATGTTGTTCATATGTATTCATATTCTCGATGTGAAACTCAGACATTAAGTGTCGTTTGACTCTGGATGGTGGCTGTAAGAGTACTTACATCGGCATATTCAAGAAAATATTTTGTGTCGTCTGGTAGGTAGCTCCAAATTTTATCGCCTCCATTAATTTCAATCCAGGCGTAAGCAGAAACATTTTCGGCATTTCACTAATTTTATTGAACAAACTCAAAAGTACTGGACGAACAATAGATTCTTTGAGGAGATGTTAGCACAACAATAATTTGAGAATGAATGGATAAATAAGAAAAAAGAGAAATTCTACCATTTTTTTTCCTTTTCTAATCTCAAAACAGTAATTTATTTGACCAAACAGCCCAGCTTTACTTATATGTAAGGTTGATAATTTTGGTAAGGATACAAAAGTGTGCGAGGAGAAGGAAAGAAATACTTATGGCAAAGGCTTATAATTTTGGTAAGAATAGAAAAGCGTGCGAGGAGAAGAGAAGAAATACTTATGGCATCATTGATTAAATAATACACATCTTCTTCTATCAATCAAGAACGTTATCATTCCCGCCTCTATTATTCAATATTAACATAATATTAGATGCTGATAGTCGATAGATAACGTCGCCTTCTGTCTGGATTTCTGAAAATGAAGGCCCAGGAATTTGAAAAATACTTACCGCATGAGAAACAGATGGTTTGTCGGATTTGTCGATATAAATGTGCCTTAAGTCCCCTGTCTAGAATTACACGCCACTCATTATCCTCATCTCATATCAAGAGCATGGATATTCATCTATAAAATCAAGTTAACGATGAATACATCAAGTCAGACTTTAACTCTGATCTCACAAAGATGTTTATTGCATGTAATATAACCTTATCCATTGATAATCATCTATGTTCAAAAAATTTATGGAAAAATACACGGGTAAACCTATCCCTTCCAGAGGAACCATCATTAAATTAATGGAGGATGTTGGTACTGATTTTATTTATAGAAATACATATAAAAATGTTTTGAGTCATCCACACCAAATGACGATCAAGTTATCAGTAATAAGTATAAAATATTTACTAATTTCGAAATGGCACTCTGAATTTTGTACTATCTAACAGTAAGTATTCAATTTTTTTTAAATCTAACCCTAATATATGATTCTATTTTAGCCAAAATTATCAAGAATTATCATACACAACTCATTCAACGGCAAAAAAAAAGTGCTTAAATGGTCACAACAACGGGAGTAGTAGCTTTGGATGGTTCGCAACTAGTTTGTCTGAGACTAGTTTCTTCACTTAAAGACTTGGGTATGAAAATTAGGTTTTCCAATATTACATAGTCAATAAATATTACTTTTTTTATAACTTAAGGCTTAGCTATGGTTGATAGGCTCCAAGAAATGGTGTTCAGAAAACTCATAAAAGGCAAAAACAACTGCTTAAATGGTCATAACAACGGGGGTAGTTACATTGGGTGTAGCATTATAATTAGCAATTGTGTATATCCTTCATGATAATAGTATGTCGCCATATAAGCATAAATAACGGGGAAAATATTTTTTTTTGATGCTCTTAATAAGGAGTAATATCGCCGGACATTACTACATAATTAGCTTTTGCTCTAAATCTTGAAGATGGATTTATTTTTAACATTTTTTTGATTAGTATTTTTATTGTCTAATTTTATGATTTTGACATTTGCTTTATTATTAATAATTAGTTAGATTTCATCGGTGGAGATATATCTATCCTGTGCACAATTGTATATAGCAACTTCCACATGAAGAAGAGGGGGGATTATCTTTTTGATTAAACTCCACGTCTCACTTGTGTTTTGCAACCTAAAGTTATGACATATTTAACTGAATTTATGTCAGAACAAGAAAATATTATTTGGATCAATCTATTATTTCAATATTCTGTATATATAATTTATTGTTATTAGTTATATGATTCCAATTGTTTAATTTTGTATATTTAACATAAATGTATGATGGTATATTTTTTATTATGTAGATTATATTTAATGAAAACCTTCTTTTTTAAACTTAGAACTTCAAATATATTTCGAAATTCTCTACTTTGTCGTTTCATTAGCTATTATTCTGAGAATAAGGTTCATAATGAATTACAATTTCATGGAGTGTGACGTATTCAAATCTACAGTAACGTATAAAAAAACGTCTAAGTCAATTATACGTAGTATATCTTCATTAAACATTTTGCTAATAAATACTTTCGTTATACCCTCAAAAATCATAATAAAGCAGGCAGATGATAATCACATCAGTATTTTAAACAATGATACCCCCCTTCTCCTGGCACGCGTTTTTCTCTACAATATTATCAACTTTACTTATGGCTAAGGGTGATAATTTTGGTAAGAATAGAAAAGCGTGCGAGGAGAAAAGAAGAAATACTTATGGCATCATTGATTAAATAATATACATCTTCTTCTATCAATCATGAACGTTATCATTCCCGCCTTTATTATTCAATATTAATATAATAATATTAGATGGGGATAGTTGATAGAGAACTGAATAAAATGCAAAAAATAACGTCGCCTTCTGTCTGGATTTCTGAAAATGGAGGCCTAGGAATTTGGAAAATACTTACCGGATGAGAAACAGATGGCTTGTCGGGTTTGTCTATATAAATGTGCCTTTAGTGCCCTGTCTAGAATTACACGCCACTCATTATCCTCATCTCATAATAAGAGTATCGATATTCATCTATAAAATCAAATAAACGATGAATACATCAAGTCAGACTTTAACTCTGATCTCACAACGATGCTTATTGCATCTAATATAACCTTATCCATTGCTAATCATCTACGTTCAAAAAATTTATGGAGAAATACAAGGGTAAACATATCCCTTCCCGAGGAACCATCATTAAATTAATGGAGGATGTTGTTACTGATGTCATTTATAGAAATACATATAAAAATGTTTTGAGTCATCCACACCAAATGACGATCAAGTTATCAGTAAAAAGTATTTACGAATATCTAAATGGAACTCTGAATTTTGTACTATCTCATAGTAAGTATTCAATTTTTTTTTAAATCTAACCATAAAATATGATTCTATTTTAGCTAAACATATCAAGAATTATGATACACAACTCAGTAAAGGGCAAAAACAACTGCTTAAATGGTCACAACAACGGGGGTAGTTGCTTTGGATGGTTTGCAACTAGTTTGTCTGAGACTACTTACTTCGCTTTAAGACTTGGGTATGATAATTAGGTTTTCCAATATTACGTAGTCAATAAATATTACTTTTTTATCACTTAAGGCTTAGCTATGGTTGATGGGCTCCAAGAAGTGGTGTTCAGAAAACTCATAAAAGGCAAAAACAACTGTTTAAATGGTCACAACAACGAGGGTAGTTACATTGGGTGTTGCATTATAATTAACAATTGTGTATATCCTTCATGATAATAGTATGTTGTTATATAAGCATACCTAAATAACGGGGGAAAATCTTTTTTGATGCTCTTAATAGAGAGTAATATCGCCGGACATTACTACATAATCAGCTTTGCTCTAAATCTTTACGATTAATTTATTTCTAACATTTTTTTATTAATATATTTATTGTCTAATTTTATGATTTTGACATTTACTTTATTATTAATAATTAGTTAGATCTCATCGGTAGAGATATATCTATCCTGTGCACAATTGTATATAGCAACTTCCACATGAAGAAGAGGGGTGATTATCTTTTTGATTAAACTACGTCTCGCTTGATTTTATTGTTTATATGCAACTAAAGTTATCATATTTAACTGAATTCTGAGAATGTTAGAACAAGGAAAAATTATCTGGATCAATCAGTCAATTATGTATTTATAATTTATTATTATTAATAGTTATATGATTTTAATTGTTTAATTTTGTATATTTAACTTAAATATTTAATGGTTTATTTTTTAGTATGTAGATTATATTTAAATAAAAAACGTCGCAGTCAATTATACGTAGTATATCTTCATTAAACATTTTGCTAATAAATACATTCGGTATACCCTCAAAAATCATAATAAAGCAGGGAGATGATAATTTCCTTGCACGCGTTTTTCTCTACAATATTTATAGTTGATAATATTTTAATTTAAAATACTGATGATAATCACATCAGTATTTATCAGTTGCCTGCTATATTATGATTTTTGATAATTGTATTTATTAGCTGACATAGACGATTTTTATCCGTTACAGTAGATTTGGAAACGTCACACTGCATGAAATAGTAATTTATTGTGAACCATATTCTCAGAAAAATAACTAATAAAACGACAAAATAAGAGTATTTGAAATATATTTGAAGTTCCAAAGTTTAAAATAGAAGGCTTAAATTAAATATAATCTACATACTAAAAAATAAACCATCAAATATTTAAGTTAAATATACAAAATTAAACAATTATAATCATATAACTAATAATAACAATAAATTATAAATACAGAATATTGAAATAATAGATTGATCCAAATAATATCTTCTTGTTCTAACATCGGAATTCAGTTCAATATGTCATTACTTGAGGTTGCAAAATACAAGCCAGACGTGGAGTTTAATCAAAAAGATCATCACCTTTTTTCCTTATGTGCAAGTTGCATATACAATTGTGCACAGGATTGATATATTTCTACCGATGAGATTTTAATAATTATTAATAATAAAGTAAATCATAATATAATGTTAGATTTCAATCCATATCTTCTTCCAATCTTAGTAAGAACAGCTTTTAGAATCCCACTTTCATTTATTTCATATTTATCTAAAAAAAGAAAAGTTAATCCATGCAGTCAAATTTAACTGATAAGACAATTCAGGCAACCATTCTTGACTTATTGTAGTTTTCTAACATGACATCGTAAAGATTTAGAGCAAAAGCTAATTATGTAGTAATGTCCGGCGATATTACTCCTTATTAAGAGCATCAAAAAAGATTTTTTTCTTCGCTATTTATGCTTATATAACAACATATATACACAATTGGTAATTATAATGCTACACCCAATGCAACTACACCCGTTGTTGTGACCATTAAAGCAGTGGTTTTTGCCTTTTATGAGTTTTCTGAACACCATTTCTTGGAGCCTATCAACCATAGCTAAGCCTTAAGTGATAAAGAAGTAATATTTATTGACTATGTAATATTGGAAAACCTAATGATCATACCCAAGTCTTTAAGTGAAGAAACTAGTCTCAGACAATTTTACTATTTAATGAGTTGTGTATCATAATTCTTGATATGTTTAGCTAAAATAGAATCATATTTTAGGGTTAGATTTAAAAAAAGATTGAATACTTACTGTTAGATAGTACAAAATTCAGAGTTTCATTTCGAAATTAGTAAATATTTTATACTTTTTACTGATAACTTGATCGTCATTTGGTGTGGACGACTCAAAACATTTTTATATGTATTTCTATAAATGACATCAGTACCAACATCCTCCATTAATTTAATGATGGCTCCTCGGGAAGGGATAGGTTTACTCGTGTATTTCTCCATAAATTTTTTGAACATAGATGATTAGCAATTGATAAGGTTATATTACATGCAATAAGCATCTTTGTGAGATCAGAGTTAAAGTCTGACTTGATGTATTCATCATTAACTTGATTTTTTAGATGAATATCCATTCTCTTGAGTTGAGATGAGAATAATGAGTGGCGTGTAATTCTAGATAGGAGACCAAAGGCACATTTATTTCGACAAATCCGACAAACCATCTGTTTCTCATGCGGTAAGTAATTCCCAAATTCCTGGGTCTCCATTTTCAGAAATCCAGACAGAAGGCGACGTTATTTTAGGCATTTTATTCAGTTCTCTATCGACTATCACCATCTAATATTATATTAATATTGAATAATAAAGGTGAGAATGATGACGTTCTTGATTGATAGAAGAAGATGTATATTATTTAATCAATGATGCCATAAGTATTTCTTCTCTTCTGCTCGCACGCTTTTCTATTCTTACCAAAATTATCACCCTTAACAATATTATCAACTATACTTATGGCATCATTGATTAAGTAATAAATATCTTCCTCTATCAAGAATGTTATCAATTCCCCCCTTTATTATTAAACATTAATATAATATTAGATGCTGATAGTCGATAAAGAACTGAATAAAATGCCTAAAATAACGTCGCCTTCTGTCTGAATTTCTGGAAATGGAGGCCCAGGAATTTAGAAAATACTTACCGGACGGGAAGCACATAGCTTGTCGGGTTTGTCGATATAAATGTGCCTTTAGTCCCCTGTCTAGAATTAAACGCCAATCATTATCCTCATCTCATATCAAGAGAATGGATATTCATCTATAAAATCAAGTTAAAGATGAATATACCAAATCAGACTTTAATTTTGATCTAACAAATATGCTTATAGCATATAAATATATAATATAACCTCCATTGCTAATCATCGTACGTTCAAAAAACTTATTGAGAAATACACGGGTAAATCCGTCCCTTCGCGAGGAACCATCATTTTAATGGAGGATGTTGGTAATGACGTCATTCATAGAAATACCCCCATTGTAAATTGTGAAGTTAAGATAATTTTCAGCATGTTTACAGTCATCCACACCAAATTACGAAATCGACCTCTGAATTTTGTTCCATTTAACAGTAAGTATTCATTTTTTTTAAATCTAACCATAAAATAGGATTCTATTTTAACTAAATATATCAAGAATGATGATACACAACTCATTAAATGGCCAAAACAACTGCTAAGATGGTCACAACAACGGGGATAGTTGCTTTGGATAGTTCGCAACTAGTTTGTCTGACAACGGGAGTAGTTGCATTGGGTGTAGCATTATAATTAGCAATTTTGCTTATCCTTCATGTATGCTGTTATACAAGCATAAATAACCCGGGGGGGGGGGGTGAAATCTTTTTTGATGCTCTTAATAAGGAGTAATATTGACGGACATTACTACATAATTAGCTTTTGTACTAAATCTTTACAATGGATTTAGTTCTAACGTTTTTTTAATTAGTATATTTATTTTTCAGAATCTTGTGGAAACTTATGAAGATAATGTTTTTCTTCAACAATTTATTCCTCACTATGATTTTGATGAGTTTTTTTTTCTTAAGATAAGTAGTCCTATAACTTGGACAGCAGTAAATCATTCTGTCTTAAATAATAAATGCAAAATATAAATTTATTAAATAATCCCTATGAAAATGTAATACATATATGTGATAGATATATCATGTATTTTATATATATATAATTAAGGTTCTTTGAATGAGACACTGTATGTATATTATGGTAAATATTTATAATTACCAAATAAAAGCAGATACATAACATTTGTTGAAAGCAAAAATAAGTTCATATCTTTAACCACGAAGTCTCCAAGTACACAAAAACTAGAATAATCATTTGGAATGAATATATAAAAAATGAATTATTCATTTCTACTTTGCAGTCTTGTTTCTAGTAATATAGGATAAAACATGAACGTGAAAGGATTAAAGAGAATAAAGTTGGGAACATACTCATGAATTTTATTCAATCTAAGAATAAATAATGATTGATTCTTGAATTTAATTAGAGTCAGAAAAATCTCCCAAATCCATTATTAATATTTTGAAAGGCTAAATAAAATTATTGTGAAATTTAAAAATTGGACTAAAATATTAATATACATCATTAAATAATTGTTCAAAAATACTTTATTAACCTATTGACATGTACTGTCTATATGCATAATCATATAACCTGGAAACTTCAAGCTCAGTCCTGATTTCTTTATTACTTGTGAGTCTCCTTTGTCTTAGAAAATAAGAGGAAGATGATTCAAGATAATGTGTATGTAATCTTTTCTCGATATTTTAGTCTGCAATGCATACTTTATTCTGCTATTACATATAGATAGATATTTGAACTATTTGTGATTATGTATTTAAAAAAAAGTATATATATATATAACTTAAAAGTGACCTCTTAACTTCTGTTGACATATTTTGGAATATCTGTAGGTCGTTGCAATTGAGTTGGGAATCCTCTTCTAAAAAACTAAATCGCTTGCATGAAAATAAGATGCAAGTTCCCATTTAAAGACCCAGTCTAGGATCAAGATTACAGAGTCTGAACAATATATCGCGATAATTGTTCAATCGATTAACATCAATAATGAAGAGGGCAATATGTATAAAGATCACATTCGAAAATCTGGCTTCTTCGTTTTCTTTGAACTCAGATTTCGATGACAGTAAACAATAAATAAAACCTCCTTTAACACATTCCTTGTTTCTGAAGGTAAAATGTTATTGTCATTCGTCCGTCAGGAAGCAGCAAAATGTTTAAATGCCATGTTGTAACGTTATAGGGTATAAATGTCTTAGGAAAGGGGCTACCAAACAACGGGTTACCTAACTTTGCTAGAATTAGATGGTATAATTTAACTGAAGTGGTCTCGAGTGCAAAAGGGATGGTTCCTACTGACCTAGAATATTTATAATATTTAATTTGAATAAATATTTTGTAAATAAATAAGACAAGTTAATAGATATTACAGAAAAATTAGTATTAGATAATGATTATGTATTTCATGTATGTGCTCACTACTTCTTAACATAAATAAAAATTAATTTATTTTCTACTCAATTTCGAGAATAGCTATCCCCTAACATGTTTTATGTGTACTTTCAGTTTTACATATATTCATAAAAATGCACTCAGTGATAATAAATTCCAAATTTAGAAATATATATGATTGCAATGAAGAAATACCTTTATAAAAAAGCTAGCAAGGGTTGATCACATTCTAAACACTGGCTTCTTCGTTTTCTTTGAACTCAACTTTTGACGACGGCATACAATAAATAAAACTTCCTTTAACACATTCCTTGTCTCTGAAGGTAAAATGATACCGTCATTCGTCAGTCTGGAAGCGGCAAATTGTGCACTATTAAATGGAAAAGAAAACTTGGAAATTGAAGGTCTTTTTTTGGAATTCAAGTCTTTGTCTTTTGATAAGGAAGTCTTTTCAGATTCTAAAAATTTAATGGAAAGACTGTCTGACTTGCTAATTTTGGCATTTGGCCATGAAAAATAAAACCTTGGCCCAAAGCCTGGTCCGCATAAAGTATAATTTTCATCCCCTGAAACTCCAGTTACATTGATTGTAATTTTGGGAACACTGACGGTGGATTGTGCAGAAATGAACTTGGAACGATCCTTGAGTGTATTAACATCATTCAATGAGCTCTGGACGACTGCAGAACTAGTGGATCCCCCATTTTGAAAAAAAATAACTGGAATATTTCTTGTGTCACAGATTTGCATAAAATGGGATCCTTTTTGACAGTCATTAGATGCTAATCCTAGAAAATGACATCAATAAATTTGACAGTAGCTTTTTAAGGAGAACTATATGAGTGTACCTAAATTCCCATCATTAATAACAATTCCACACAATTGTCCATGAATGAAACCAAAACCTACTATCAGTCCAGATCCAAAAAATTTCTTGAATTCCTGAAAACGGCTTCCATCCAATACATTACTTAAAAAACCGTATATGTGAGATCTATTCCAAGGATGAACTACATCTGAGTATGCATCAATGTTGCTATTTAGAGGAGGATCTTCTTCCATTAGCTCTTCATCACAAAAGTACTCTCTTCCTATATTGAGGGATGAAACTATATCCTGTATGATTTCAAATGCTTCTTCCTCCGATGAAGCATAGTGATCTGTCACTCCACTGATGGAGGAATGTAATTTCGCGCCTCCTAATTCCTCCCCACTAACAATTTCTCCTGTAGCTGCTTTGACAAGTGCAGGTCCACCTGAAATAATATTATTGTTGTTATAATTGGTAGTATGAAGAACATAAATGTAAATATATAATTTATTAACAATTAAGCATTTCATTGGATTTGAAGGAAGTCCTCACCCAAATAAATATGTCCGATACGATTGACAATAATATTTTCATCCGTCATGGAAGGAGTATAAGCACCACCAGCAGTACAATGTCCACAAACAATAGAAATCTGGTGGATTCCCTCTGTGGACATGACAGCTTGATTCCTAAAGGAGCGTCCACCATGCTTTATATCTGGGAATATATCTGACTGCAACGGCAAAAAGGCACCTCCAGAGTCAACTATATACAAACAAGGAATACGATTTTCTTGGGCAATTTCTTGGGCACGAAGACTCTTTGTGACTGTAATAGGGTAGTTAGTCCCTCCTATAGGTAAAGTGTAAAGAAATGAGTAGAGAATTCAAAAAGGCAACAAAAGAAGGATGTGAGAGAACAGAAATTACTAATTACCCTTAAGCGTCGCATCACTGGAAATCACCATAATTGGATATCCTCGAATATGAACTATTCCAGTATGAACACCACCGCCAGGAACATCTCCATACTCAAGTCCCAGTCCAGCGGTAGGACTTAGTTCCAATGTAAAGCCTTTTCCTGATGAAATAGCTGCAATTCGATCACGAGGAAGTACCTTTTTGTTTATTTCTCCATGTTTTTGTATTCCCCGAGAGCCGCCTCCGTGTCGACAGATGGATCGAAGCTCCTCAACATCCTTAATGACTTGCTTTAAATTACCGTTGGGGGAGGAGGAGGATATAAAGCAGGGAAGAGGACAGGAAAAGGCTTGAACTTACGTAAATGATTCATGACTCCATGTTTATGAGACCATCAAAATTATAAATTACTAATTGTCATTCGTTTGGGTTTCGTGAATTGGATGTTGTATTTCTTGGAATGACGTCATATTGTGGACTCAGGAAAAGCGTTAACAATATGGACTTTATATTATATTAATTGACTTGAATTACATCTGAGGAATCGATGCAAATATTCAAGGACTTGGACATGACATGAGATTTGAAGTGGACTTACAGTATAAGGACGTTTTCCCTTCTCAGATTATTGCTGTGTCGTACGCTGGAGGAGTGGAACCGACACTCCTAAATCTTTGGAGGCTATGGATTAAAGATATCTATAGAAAGGATTAGACACCTACTATAATTCAAGTGTGGACTCATTACATTTTTGAAGACGACCTATCGGATAACAAATCCTCTGTTCTACATGTCATACCCTATTAAAAAGAAACAAACTAAAAAAGAAATAATTCCATCAATCTTTGTACCCAAAACACACTTTTTAATCTTACGAAAGGTGAAATACAAATTTCGCATCTTCTGAAGAAAGATTCAGTAAATAATAAGAGTTATTAAATGAAAAAATAGACTCATTTCACGCCTCCAATCAACTCAACAGTTTGTCAGACATCCAATTAAGTTTGTTTTTAGAGCAAGAGCTTATTTTTATCCTTATCAAAAATTATAAGAAGCTTCCACTGACAAAGTTTGTGTATCTTGTGAGTTCAAATAAAATTAAGATGGTTGATGCAATTCATAACGTTACAGCTTATTTAAAAGTTATTCTAGGGTAGGAAGACTATAATGTGGAACCAAAAGTGATGATTACAAAAATTGAGAAATTAATTTCTTCTAATGTCTCGTATACCAATATGTTAAAATTTGCAAATTTTGCTCTCTTCGCCATCAATAGGAACAGAGAAAGACTAATATATACAATGGGCCTTGTTCGTAAGCGCTATATGCGTTGTAAATTATATGATGATTTTTAAATTGATTGAATTAATAGCTTAGAAACGTATAATTTCATTTTTAAAAGCTATGGTCCCACTGTTAATCAGCAAGTGATCCTGGAGTAAACAGCAGAGAGAACTGTCAAATGTAAATTGAATTCATTGTCCAAAAATTATTGTATTTAATATTATAATATTGATGTAAGTAAATGTGACTTTCATTTCTGTATTCAGGGCGAAAAATTATTTTTACTGCACTAATTTTTTTCTATGAGGGTATATAAAAAAAATCATATGCATATTGTTATTTAAACTGGAGTTTTGAATGTATTATTATTGGTTTGCATTGGTTTATATAATGCTAATAAATGGTTTTCTACATTATAGATGTTGTTTTATTGAAGCACTACACTTGTTTAAGAACATAATATCCATGTATATCAAGATACTTCCCCTTGTTCCTTGCCTTGTCTCCAAATGATATCAAAGATTTATTTATTGAAGGTTTCCCAGTCAGCAAAAACGAGGTTGTGTGATTTCAATCTCCGTGCGTCATCCCTCTTCATTATATCCAAGAATAGATGTGTATATACCACCGACCTATATATTAATATCGGTGGTATAAATACACTTAGTACTCCTAATAAGTTATATGCATTTCTAAATACAAATTGTATATTAGCTCTATATATTTATCGTATAGTTCCATTCTATGGGTATATGTTTAATATTAATACAATTATATGTCTTTATATATGTACGTACGTTTTGATATAGTCTATAAGAATGTAGAACTCCCTGGCTGAATAGCGTGAACATACTTATAGGCGTATATTCATTCCAGCCTTCCATCTCATTACTTACTGAGTACATTGATGTTAATACTTAGGTACGTAGGAAGGAATACATAGCTAGTTGGTACAGTACATATTATATTATAGGCATCATAGGCGGTAGACCATATCGATACCCTGGAATTAGGATTTTATTAATATAATAATATAGCTTTTGTTTTAAGTTTTAACAACATGACGTAATTTGAGAAAAATAAACAATAAAGGCGTTATATACACCCAAGCCTTCAGTTTTCCCGAGCTGACAATAAGATATACAAAAATAAGAGTAGATATTAATAAGAAGTTATGTCATTGCTCAAGTCAGACCCTCTGATCAGTGTCCGAATAAAAGACGAAGTGATGATATGCTTTAAAGTACTAGAGACTCCCATTCTGATAAATTGTTTTTCTGGTTTTGTAGGAGAAATGAAATCATGATTTGCCTTATTAGTTATTAAAATAATTAAATGATGTGAATACAGTTTAACAGTTTATTTTATATTTATTTATCAGTGTAATATAATAAATTTGTCTTCTTAAAATATTAAGACTTTTTTAAAACACATTCAAATAATATTTGTTCGATTTTTTTTACATTTTTGTATCATGTAGAAAATATCATTATTCTTTCTTCTTATTCTTCATTAAAATTCTTTAATTATAATAATAATAATAACAAATATCATTTCATCAATAATAATAATAATAATAGTAATAGTATAAGTTATAATAACAAATCGATTATAATTATCATTCCGATCCGATACAACTATAATAATAGTAATAATTATAATAATAAGAATAACAAAACTATAACTTTAATTTCTTTCTCCGCCTCGTTTACTTGTTCCACAGGATAACACGACATTTGGGCTCACAAAATTCCTTATTATTTTTTAAATAAACGTACAATACATGAGTCCCTTTTGTAGGTATGTAGAACAAAGTAGTAAATTATCACTAGTATAATAGTAGATAATATAGAAGATTAATTAATCGTCGCTATCGTCATTATCATTGAACTTTCCATCTATGATTTCTGTCCTTAATTTTATAATATCTGGTCTGGTTTGATATAACCTTTTCATGCCTCTAGCGAGACCCCGGCAGGAGGATAAGTTAAGGTATTCAATAGAGGGACAGTTCTTCAATAATCTTGTCAATGGCTTCAAACTCACAGCTGTACAACTCAAATTAAGCTTCCTGAAACGAAGAGAAAGAATATGTTAAGAGTTAGTTAACCTTGTTATATTTCAAGTTACACATCCCCACTCATCCATTCAGGATGTATTTAAATCAATATGTAGGTATGTATGTACTATAGTAAGAAAGCACACAAAATAATAATTCGCTATAAATAGATACATACCTAATGTTTGTTTTATCGGCTTCTACAAATGCCTCCACCGTATAGTTGACAGCTCTTTCACCAGGAGTATTGCTAACGTCCATTTCAACTAATTTATCAGCCCATTTTCGCACCATAAGCTCGAGTCCATCTGCAGAAGCTGATGCAGCTGAACAACCACTAAGAATGAGGTGTTCAATATCCCATGTTGGCAATCGAATAAGACAAGAATCTGAAACTCTTTGACAGCCCCGTATATCCAAATGACGAAGTCTATCCGACTTTTTAAGAATCCTCTCTATTTGTGAATCATCCATGCCCTCAAAGTAACCCCTGGAATCCACAGCTATTTGTAGTCTTTCTAATAATGGAAACCCAGGGGAGTGCACTTGCTCCTTTATTGGAGTCTCTGATAAACTTATCATAGTATGGTTACAGTTTAATGCCCTTAAAAGGGGACATCCCTTCTGAAATTTCTCCATATTAATCAGTATTGTATCACGAGAGGTTGTGGTAATATTTGATATATCCAGCTCACGTAAATTCGAACTATTTGACTATAATAAAACAGATTAATACATATAATTTTTTCCTTAAAATAAAATGCAATATTTGAGTAACAAACTTACAGATAGAGCCTTAAATACAAAAGGCAGACCAGCCATTTTATTGTTCGATATGTTGAGGTATGTTAGACGTTTACCTAAAACGGTAATGAATTCTGACAAACACGTACTCGAAACTGCACTACGCGAACTTCCTGAAGACGGCTATAATGACAAAAAATATCATAATGAATTACTGTATTACTGGAGTCTGTAGTAACACACTTACCGAAACACTACTGAGATCCAGCCTCTCTAAATGCTCAAAGTTATCGCCGATAAATTTCAAATCCTCATTGGTTAATTTGAAACACCCATTGAAGCTAAGAGACACTATTTTCGGGCAATTAGCAGCAATGATTTTCAGAGTAGAAGAGCTCACAGAATTTCTCCAATTCCCACACTTGAGTTCACGCACATTGGGAAATTTCTTGAGGAAGATCTCAAGTTTTTTATCGTTTCGATATTTTTCTTTCAATTTTCCAGCTGAAAAATCTAAGTGAGTCCAAATATCTGGATCTATGGCAGCTTTAAACCAAGATGAACAGACACGCGATACCCGGACCATAAAAGATGATCCATCTTTAACAATTCCATAACTAAAAATTTTCTTTAAAATTTTGTTATCCAAGTCAGCCCAACGTGCAACAAAACCAGATTTTTCGACTTCTTCTTTAATTTCTTCTTTTATCACATCATGTTTTGGAGATTTTGGAGATTTAATTTCTTTTTTTACTCCTCCTGGTGTTTCTGTATGAGTAGGATGGGGTGGTGATGTAGTTTTAAGAGGAAGATCTAGCTCCGACTTAATAGCAGGGGAAGAAGGTGTAAAAGTCTTAACTGGAGCAGCAGGAGAATTCTGGAGGGAAGTTGAATACGTTGATTCCTTGTTGGATAAGGGACCCTCTTCCTCTTTTTGTTTACTAGGTCTACGTATTTTACGTAAATTTGAGGAAGTTCCCCCGGACGGCGATTTCATATTAGCTAATGGAGATTTGAGATCCGACTCATTTGAGAGAGGGGAAGGTTGCTGTTTGCCTAAAGATGGCAAAGGAGTGTTAGCGGCGCTAGATGATGGCGGATTGTTAGACAGAGGAAACCCAACACTTTGAGGAGTTTTGGGTCCAACTGGAGTTATAGGACTTGCTAAAGGAGCAGGAGGTACAACGGAAGGAGTCTGTGAATGCTGTGGAGTTTGAGGTCTTCCACAACTCTGTGGTGTTGTGGGTCCATAGTTACTTGCCGGTGTTAAAGGATTGTGATTTGAGGCAGGAGAATGATCGGAAGGAGAGGGTGAGACAAGAGGAGTCGCACTGCTACGAGATTGTCCTCCTAATGAAGGACTAACACGAGGAAGACCAACACCAGGCATGGGCATATGCATATTATTACTATGGTGCATTGGCGAAGAGTTTGATTGAATACCTCCTTGTCCCGCAGAAGCATTCATGTATATGTTCGATGAATTTCCATATGCCCCATTTCCACCTTGAAACATGCCACCTTGGACTTGTTGCTGACTATTGTAATCAAATGCAGTTGTCGCTTGTTGCTGCTGATTGTATTGTTGCTGCTGCTGCTGATTGTAATACTGTTGTTGTTGTTGGATGCCAGCTGAGAATCGATGTGAATTCCCTTGATTGTAATTGTTGTAGCCGCCTTGATGATAGAACTGTTGTTGCGCTGACTGTTGTTCGTGGAAGGGTGAGTTTATTCTGTGTTGATAGTAGTTGTTCATACCGTTGTTTGTGGGTCCATTCATTTTAAAGGGATTATTAATACTATTATTAGTACTATTATTGTTACTAGGATTAACATTACTATTATTATTATTATTAGTGGTACTATTTCCACTGAATGTAGGTGATGATCCATGGGGGGAAACATACGGACTCTGGGGCCTCATTCCAGCAGGTGAAACAGGGCCCCCAGGGCGTTGTTGCATTTGGGATTTAAATCTTGCAGCATGCTGCTGCTGCTGCGTTGGTGATGGACTAGATACTGAACACTTAGGAGTTTGTTGTTGAAGTTGAGACTGAATGTGTTGAGGGATCATGTGTTGTGCTGAAGGCCCAGAGGGATTACTGGGTCTTGGTATTTGCATCTGTTGACTCATCGAGAGTTGGGAGGTTAAAGATACAGAAGGAGTATAGGTAGATGAAGGGAGAGAAGGAGCTGATGAATTGCCTTGTTGCTGATGCTGTTGTTGGAGAGAAGAGGAAGTCACAGTAGAGGGTTTCGAAATAAGAGAGGACTGCTGCTGTTGATGGTGGTGCTGGTGCTGGAGGTGATTATGAGGATGATGGTGGATGTGTTGTTGTTGTTGTTGTTGCTGATGATGATGAATATGATTGCTACTCATAACAGTGCTATTAGTATTATTAGTAGGTGCTGCCGTTGTTGTATTCCCATTAGGGTCTACTTTCCTCTTTTTGGCACCCTCAGATTCCTGGTTTTTCTTGGTTTTAATCTTAATTTTAATGCCTATACCAGTTCCTGTCTTTAGAATTTCACTACTGTACATGGGCTCATCCGTAGATGGATTTCCACCATGTGTACTGGACGGACGATTATAGTTATTATTCACTGACATGGCTCTGTGTTGCTGCTGTTGAATTGATATCTGTTGCTGTCGATGCATATTATTTCCCATAGTTTGATGTTGCTGTTGCTGCATCATTTGTTGCATCTGTTGATGATGTTGTTGTTGTTGCTGTTGTTGTTGGTTCAGTATTTGTTGTTGTTGTTGTTGTTGCATTTGAGGATGATATCCTTGATGTTGTTGCATGTAGTTCCTAGTATGCTGAGGCATCATACCTTGATGGTAACCCATAGGTCCCCCACCAGGAAGCCTATGATGAGGATGATGTCCAACTATATTATTAGATGCAACAGCAGCCGCTGCCGCCGCTGCCACTTTGTTCACAGAATCTTCGTCGGAGCTAGAGCCAAAAGAAATCTTTTTTCTAGTAGCAAGAGTGTTGTTTACACTATTGGCACTATTGCTGTCTTGCTTCATTTTGTATATGTCATCATCTTCTTCTTCTTCAAAATTGTAGACAGAGTTATTATTCCCAGATACTCCAACACCGCCACCACCAATGACGCCACCACCACCTCCCTCATCCGTACCTTTCTTCTTTCTAGAATAAGACCTTTTTGGTGCATTTGGATCCTTACTCGGATTCTTACGAGGTCTTCCTCTTTTCCTCTTAGCTGCTGGAGGCTCTGCATTAAAGTTGAAATAATTTTGAGCGAATGAAAACTGTCGGGGGTCCTGTGGAAGTTGTCCCCCATACTGATTCGAGTCACGTATTTGTTGCTGCTGTTGAACTTGCCTCTGTTGTTGTTGCTGTTCCTGATGCTGTGTTTGTTGATTGGGGATTCCCATTGCACCCATTTGATAAGGATTATTATATGGTTGTTGTTGGGGTTGATGATGTTGCTGCATTTGAGAGAAATTAATTCTATTTTGCATTTGTTGTTGAACGGAATGTTGTTGAGTTCTTGCTTGCGGCGTTCCTTGCTGAGGCGGCATGGCAACAGACTGTGACTGACTTCTAGCTGATGCAGCGGAAACTTGTTGCTGCAAGGCTTGTTGATGATTCATCGTTGATTGATGTTGCTGTCTCATCCGCATATTCTGCTGCTGCTGAATGTGTTGTGGATCTTGATTCATAGAGGAAGGATTATTTTCATTGGACAAGATGGATGAGGCTGGAGATGGATTACTCATCATCATAGGAGATGGAGAGCTTGACGTGGTCATGACAGGGATGTTATCGACGCAAGATGTCATAGGAGATGAGGAAGAAACATTACTAGGAGGAGGACCCGCTATAGGAGCTAGAGAATTGTTCCTCAGATTACATGAGTCCGAACCCGACGACGATGATGATGAAAAGGAGGAATGTACGCCACTCGACGACGACTTCCCTGCAAATATACAAATATCGTAGAAAGAAAATATAAAAATTACTTCAGTTCCTCACTTAAGAACACTTACATTGTAAATCACGATTGAAGACCTGATCCGAGTAGTTTAATCTTTCTCTATTATTTGGGCTATCCGGACTTGTCCCATCCGCCACTGAGTGGACATCTCCTTTACTGGGACTATTGGAACTAGCGATGGAAAAGACGCCAGAATCCGCTTGACTTGCAGGGGAGTCTTTGTTGGATGCATCTCTCGGGGATTCTATCGGAGGAACAGACATAAAACGATGATAAATATGAGTAAACAAATAAAATATTAATTTAAGAACGATCAGAGGGAAGCTCGCATCACAAACACACTCTTCATACTACTACTACTTTAGTAACTAATGTTACTTCTCTCCCTCTTTCTCCATCTCTCTCTCTCTTTCTCCCTCACTCTCCTTCACTTCGTACGTCTCTCTCCTTCTTTTTTTTTTTTTTTCTCTCTCTCTCTTCTTCTTTTTACTCATGTCTAGCTAGCTAGCTAGCTGCCTCTATTTTTCTCTTTTATATATTTCTCCTCTTTTTTTCTTTTGCTTCTTCCTTTTTCTCCTTTTCTCTTTCATTTTTACAAAAAAAAAAAAAATTATACGGAATGAATTACAATATATGTACAAAAAAGGCTATTTTTCCTTTAGCAGCAATACATATCGCCCTTGTCATTATTTATATTATTCATTATTATATAATTCCAATAAGTAGTAGTGTACAACAAGACGTAATAGTAAAGGGAGGTCATGAGATAAGTCAAAATTATGAAAGAAATAAAGTATAACTATTTAGTAAGGAGAGAGAGAGAGAGGGAAAAAAAGTCAAGTGATAACAGCATTTTTTTGGCCTTGAAAAAAATTATATTTGTACAGTTTATACATTTATTTTTTATTGTATTACAAGAGGAAAAAAAAGACGCACACAGCTAGGAAAGGGAGAGGGAAAGGAGAGGGAGAAAAAGGGAAAAAAAGAAAAAGGACATGTTGCGATGCCAAATTAAACGTGTATAAAATGAAAATTTATTATGTCAAATATTATTTTCCAAAAAATATACTCTATATATATAATATGCACAATTATTATTAGTGATCAAAGACTCCTCCTCCTCTTACTTCTCTTTAGTTTATGCAACAACAGGTCCTAGTTCTCAAGTAAGTAAAATACACGGCATTCTTTAAGAGGAGTTGGGAGAGAATGACGTAAGTGAACGAAGGTGAAGATCACAATCTCTTCTTCTCCTCCTCCTTCACGTACAGTTTCTTAGCCGCCCTCTCTTCTTTTTTTCATAGCTATTAGAAATAAGAAGAAGAGAAGATCTCGACTTATTTATTATTCAATACAGCAGTAGTGATTGGAGTGCTCGTTCACTCTCTCATTATTCTTATTATTATTCGAAGTCTTCAGGCACGCATGCACACCCCTCACACGCATGTCGTCGTCTTCACTACACTATGAGGAGGAGAAGAAGGCATTGCTTATTCTTAAAAGAAAAGAAACTACTGTGTCAGTGTAACATCATTCATCATTGTAGTGTCTACTACATTGATACATACATGTCATGTTTCTTTTTCTTCTGAAGGAAAATATACATTGATATAATTACAATGTATGTAGAGGCCAAAGATATGATGATATGATTTCGTCATCATTGCCAATCGTAAAGGCATAGGATGTTGTATATACATATAACATAATTTTCTCGTATTTAAGAAATGTTCTTATTTTGACAACTGAGACCATCTTTCTAATAGTCTGACAAAACTCTCGGCAACAATTTTCTCTTTTATAGCTCTCCTTAGGAACACCACATAACCTTTCGCAAATAAATGAATATACATATAATATAGTACATAACATAAATACAAATATGTATTTCAAAAGGGAAGAAAAGCAGGAGCTTTCTAGTTATATCAATGGATATCTACGCAGATCATTTGCAGCCCATTTAACAACTCAAATGACATAGATTAATGTACAACATCTTCACCACCGTCAGACATCACAACCCGGAACTCGTTTTTTTTTTTTTTTTTCAGCAACATTATACATAATATCATGAATATATTTATATTGAAACTCCATGTAATTTCTAAACAAGCATTCAAAAGGAGAAAAACTACGACATTTTCAAGGCCAAAAAATAGCGGACGCGAAAAGGAGGAATATATATATAATGTTAAGTTTTAATTTTTTTTCTTTATGGTAATTGGCATATGTGCCATCAAGAAGACCCGTGTAGTCATTTCAAAAAGTAGGATTATAGCTATAAGTATTATATTTTGAGAGGAAAGAGTAGAGGGGGTAAGTAAAATGACAGAAGGACCGACTTTCTTTTTGAGGAATAGATGGAAGGAAAACATAAAATAATGTATGGGTTCGGATGGAAAAACACAGAGCTAGTAATAATAATAAGTCAAAACTATCGTATATCACTACTAATGAAACGCATAATGAATAATTTCAATAATTATTACCTTTATCTTGAACGTTTCCACCGGGCCCATTCGACTCTATACGACTCGGAGAGTAGGAAGGTCTCCCAGTGAAGGCATAGGCATATCCATCTTGATTCCCTTGTTTAGACTGAGGTATTGTATCTTCAGATGAACCTCCATACTTGATCCTAATTTTGCCGGTAAAGTTCGCAGAATTTGAATCCTGACTATTCTCGGAGGAAGGAGGTGTTCTCTCAGGTGGAAGAAATCCTCCACTACAACCACCTCCTTTACTATTTTGGCTTCCTAAGCAGCCATTATTATCTAGATGATGTGGGGTACTACCTCCTCCAGGAGAGGCAATCCACTTATCTCTTTTAGTCTCTAGTTTAAGCTTAGGAAGAGAATTAGTGGGAGATGGAACACGACTATCTGGCTTGGTATGAAGAGGATGCATCGTGGGAGAGTTGGAGGCAGAAGAAAAATCTTCTTTGGAATGATTTTCTGGTTTAAGTCTATCTCCAGATTCAATAAGAAAATGTTGGTCCAGGATGGAATTGCAAGTGTGAAGTCTTTTAGCTTCTTTGGTAGAGAAGACCTCTCGACACTTTGAGCATCTAAGGGAGGATCCTTCGTCCGGTGAAGGACGACGTCTAACTTTTTTACCCGGCTCGGGTGTTAGTTTGGTGATTGTGACGGAGGTGTTGGCTTTGGGGGAGGAAGGAGGAGATGAGTCTTTGAGTGGTGAGATCGAAACTCTAGACACAGATGGATGATTTGTCGAAGCTGATCCCTCCGGTGTTGCTGTTATTATCGTCGCCGCCGCCGTCGTTGTTGAAGGTAGGGGAGTCTTAACTTTTTTGAAAGGGTATTCGTAGAGAGAGGAGGAAGGAGATGGAGATTCCCTCTTTAGTGGACTACTACTGATAGAGGTTGAAGTGGAAGTGGTTATTTCCGGAGTAGAAGAGTGCGTTGAGGGGGCTGTCGTAGGTTGTAGAGATATGTCCACTAACTTGACGCTGCAGGCCTTGGTTGTGAGAGACGGATTCTTATGGAGAGCTCCGTTCTCTTCTTCAAGAGAGAAGGAGGAGGTATTGCTACTGATACTATTAAGGTGAATACCAACGCTAGACGGAGAGCCAGAGCCGCTACTACTCGTCGTTTTGGAAGATGTATTAATAGTATTGTTAATAGCACTATTACTGCTGTTTGGAAGTGGCAAAGCCGTTGCTGAAAACGATATGGAGGAGGTGCAAGAAGATAGTGAGGAGGATTTATCTCCTCCAGGTTTAGGGGGTGATAGAGCCAGACCTCTCCAAGAAGAATTCTCCATCATTTATCAAGAGACCTTGAAACAGAGTCCTTATTCCTGTGGTACATTCCAAGTCACACATTCAATCCCCTTCTTATCTATTCACGGAACTCAAATGATTGCTTACTTGGAAAATATTATTCAAGCACCCGGGTTTGGGACACGGACTCACTTTCACATTTCACTTCCCATTCATTCATTCAACATCCAAAATAACTCCAATATACCGATTTGAAGCTGACTCTCTTTCTCTCTCTCTAAATATATGTATGCTTTTAACTCGAGTCACGGCAAACAAACAAACAATTCCTACTCTTACTCAACTTAAGATATTGTAAAACTTTTTAAAAAAATAGTTCAAGTTAAAGATTTTAAATTAAATAGAAGAGAAGACGATGAGACATGACCCCATTCTTAGCCATTCTTACGGAAATAGCTCCCAGTCTACTTCTTTTTCTTCGTTTTTTTACTTCTTTTTTTTTTCTTTTTCTCTCTCTCTTAATTGCTTCTCCTTTCTAGAACAGCTCAACAGGCCTAATTCAGCCAATTTCAATAAAACATACACTTTTACTCGCACGCCTTGCCCAACCTGGATCTATAAATCAAGCTTTTTCTTTTCTCTTTCCAGTCTACAAACCTTTGCCTGGAGCAGCCACAGCCTGCCGACTCTTCAGATCTATCAAAAAAATTCTATGTAATCCTTCATTATAAGCCATACCAAAGAGAATATACTTCCATCTCATGATTCCATCCAGGATTTCAGACAATTCCGTTAGTCCCCTACTTTAATAGCAATATTTGGGTCTACTCAGTCATACTGCATACATAATCCAGTAATATTCGTAATTAATCATGAGTGACTTGAGTAACGACCGAGTGGCCATGGAACATTGTCTTAAGGCACGCAATATTTTTTTTTGGCGGATTTTGACAGACGAGCCAGCATTTTCTTATTTTTTATAGAGGCTGTAAGGAAAAACTGCCCGAAGAGTTTTATTATTTCAATATGCTTTTAATTTGTATGTAGCGTTTCTTTCATATAGTAACTGTCACTATATGTGTGTATAAATACTGAATTAAGCCGTTTAACATCAATGAAACGTCTTCTGGCTTCAAATAGAGAACAATCTTGTAGTTAACCTGACATCTTTTATTTCCCCTTCATTTTTTGCCATATATTACTATGAAACCGGTTATAGGATACTGAGGGTCTAGTAATAGAAGGGAAAAGGGGCGGTTTTGAGGGGTGTGTGCGTGGGAGGACGTGCAACAAGTTCTCAAGCTCAAGTGTAGGGCAATTCTTCCTTTAAAAAAAATAAGAGGTGTCCTTTTATGTATTATTAGGTACATAACTTATAAATATATATATTGCAAGGAGGGTCCAGATGAAGTGGTAAAGTAGGAGAGCCCTCATTGCTTTGACGTCACTCCTATGACGTAATGGTACTTATATAATTTAGATAATGGAAATTTTTCAAGAATCATTTCCTCAACATCAGAGGAGGGAGACGATAAGTAGGTATAAAGCCATACAAGTCCAAGACTAATGCGAGTCCCGTTCTAACTCCTATAATTCATTTTGGTGGTCATCATGGTAATAAAGTACATAAATAAATAGTCACGGTCACTTGTACCCTTGGAGTGAAACGTATGATTAAACAAGAAAGACTTTGAGTGACAGGAATTATTCATAAGAATATATTTTTATATAATATTGCGACTTGACCCCTACTGCTTAACCCTTCTTCACTTGATATTCCAGTCTTTAACTATACGAGAATAATACAATCATCGTATTGTGAGACTAAGAAAAATAGTAGCATTAGGAGGAGAGAGGCCAAGGATTGGTTTTTATAACATATGCAATGTTGTTATTTTTCTCCGTCTTAAAAGGAACAAAAAGATATGAAAGTCGACTTCTCCCAACTCCATACACACACTGGGGCTGGTCAGATTTGATAAATACAAGAATAATTGAAGAAGAGTGCAACTTTGCTTTCCTTTCCTTTCTAGGCTGTAAGATTATTATTGAAGCTCTCTCTCATTCTCTGTTTGTGTACTGCAACAGACCATCATCATCCACACTCTTCTTTCTCTATTTTAATATATGTACACAAAATCGATGTGCTTCTCAGTGAGTTACATAAATATGTATACATACATTAGTAGAAGAGAAATTTTTTGAGCTTTTTACTCCTCAATGTACGTACGTCGTACATATTTCTTCTTCATTAGAAATTCTTCTTAGAAGAAAGAAAAGCAAAATATGTGAAAGCCCCACCGCTAGTGGCACTCTTTTCAAAACACACAATTCCACCCACTCTATTGATTATAAAAATGAATATATAGTTATGTAGTGTCATATCATAATATACAAAGGTGTCAGGGTCGAGAAAGCAGTACCATCATTGTGTCCAGACAATGAAAGAAGCAAAAAGTTACTTCATTAAAAGTAAACCACAGATAGAAAGGCATAGATGGCTAAATATTAAATAATAAGATGCATATATTATCTAAACAAATGAATAATCTAAATAAATAGAGTAATCACAATCAAAAGCAGTCCAAAGCCGCTTGAAAAGCATGCTAATACCCCCATCCCACCATCATCTGCATTTCAATTCTATTGCAAAGTCATTTCTTTGAAAGAGTCCTTCTTTACATTAGTTTTTTTTTACTCTCGTTTTAGCTCGTCAAATATTTCCTTCCATAGATTTGCGCTTTACGATCAAATGTCTGAGAATTGATAGTTGAATTGATATTATAGAATGGATTCATGGATAGTTTGATATAAGTCTCATACATGTTCGAAAAAAAGTATTTTATACCATCCTCATTCTTCACGTCGTGAAGCATAACAAATCTCATTCTACCCGCTGTCACAAATCCGGAAACGTACCTGTAAATTTAAAAAAGAGGGAAAACCGAGTTACATAATATAATAATTATCTTATATTATTATATAATAGTTATAAATAATGAATCAATGAGATTGATTTACCACTCATTGAATTTATCAACAACTTTGAGATACATGTTTGGAGTTTTTATCATGTACTCATCAATGAGATCAAGAGCCGCATGAGCAATGAATTGATTTAAATGATGATGATCCTCTTTAGCACGTAGCTCTTTAAAAGTGCCTGGACAAAACTCCATTTCAAATATGGGATTGTCTTTGTGGCCAACAATCACAAAATAATAGTTCCCAGACATTCAAGTAAAATATCCTATCACTAGTAAGAACAATTAATAAAAGAATATTAATATTTAAGTTTAAACTATCAGTAATGTGAATGTAATTAAATTTACTTTAGTTTAAGAGAGTAGTAGTGAACTGCTGAAGAGTGACGAGTAGCCCAAGATAATAATATTAATAATAATTAATATTTACGTACACTGACGATGGATGGGATAATTAAGATAGTGACGTCACCGACGACAATTGAAACTAAACCATTGTTATCATTTATTACATCTCGCAACCTAGCCTTTCTTTCAAAATCCATTAGACTAAACGAGGACTACAGTAGTCCTTGAATTAAATAAGAATGAATTATGTAACTTTTACATTTTAAGGCAATCATGAGATAATAGAAAAGCTATTCATTATTCATGTATTATATATTGGGTTCAGAACCTGAATGATCTTAACTTCAGATCATTCGACATTGACTGCATATTATACATTTGATCAATTATGTATTTCAAAATGACATCATCTGAATAGTTAATCAAAACTCTTAAGGTAAGTTGACTGAAGTGTTAACGCACTCATTTAGAACGCATAATTTTTCCCTTTTTCTTATTATTTATAATCCTGGAGTCCATCTTTATTGCAATAGCTTCTTCTATATTTTGAGGATCTTTGGCAAAGCCTCTTTTTTAAATAGTTTAAAGTATTTTCTTCTTCTTCAAGAAAAAAGAAAGAAAAATGTAAGGAAATTAGATAAAAGAGAAGATATGGATGAAATTGGAACGGTTTCATGATCGAATAAGTGTGATTTACTCACAATTTCAAACCATATCGTTATAAGGGTATCACTACCGTTACGTCATAGAAAAACAAATACATTACTGATTACTCCGATCAAGGGAAGTTTAATTATGATTCTTTGCCGGGACTTAAACGAAACTTTTCTTCGTTACATCAACTTAGAGAGCACTATATACATGGAGAGTTTACGTATTTTCTGAAATCACGTAGGTTGACATTAACAATCCTCATTAATATTTCTACCTGGCTAAAAAAAAACTCTTTGATTTTACAGATTATGGCCATGGGTAGCGATTTGATTAATTATTCGACCAAACGACATCATATTTGGAAATCTATCTCATGTATTCATGAGAAAGGTTCGTTTGCCAAGAAGAATCCCTCTATTTGTCTCCTAGTTTCCGTTTTCCTATTTCTTCAGAAAGAGTTCCAAGGGGGGGTTTCGAATGACTCATCATTTTCACTTAGATGCTAATGTAAAAGAAGTGTAATCCTCAGAATAGGTTTCCTTATTGACTAAGGAACGATTAATGAAGAAAGTGAAGAGCTTTTATCGTTTTGAATGTAGATTGGATTGGACGGACGACAAAATCATTTATATGAGGAATAATTACGTTCTAGCCTCTAAATAAAGGCAACGATAACATCTATCAAGAATTTATTTGCAAATATTTCATAAAAATATAAGCACTAAGTGAATCGGTGCCCTCTGATCTTTTCTGCATCGGAAGGAAATATTGATGTTTTTTATATTTGTTGTAAATTTCCAAACATTTCTGGATTAGACGCTTTTTACTCATAATTATCATTTTTTTCTTAATTTTTATTCATAATTACACCATCTTCCACTTTTACCAATGTCATTTCTTTTTCAGAGATGAAAATGACGAAATGTTAGTTCATAATAATTTTTGAATTCTAATTTTCTTTTTCGCTTTCTAAAAATTGCCTACAAATTAGAAAATAATTTATTTCACCAAGTTGCCGAAACCGTGTGAATTGATGTTTTGAATGTTTCTTTTGACAAACAATTTCGCCAAATGAATTCAAATATTCGATTTGCCCACTTTCATCACAGGAAATTGGTTCGTAGCTATTATGTTTTAGTTTAATAGTTTAGTTTTACGTTTATGCAATTCCAAAATCTTTTAATGATTTTTAAAAATTATACAGTTTCGATTTTCTACATCTTTATTTCCAAAATAGTTTAATGCGTTTATGGTAGATTCTTGTAAACTAAACGCCAAGTTCTTTTTTATATATTGATTCGACGTTGTCAAATTTGGCAGCTAGTATTTTACCGTTTTCAAAGGAAGGGTAGTTAAAAAATCAAAAGTTATTCTAGAAATTATTGAAAAGGTGAACTGGTTCAAAAAACGTAAATATTTTTCTTCTTCCGTAGAAAAAGGATTCAATGTATAAGGATGATATTCGTAAATCCGCAGTTCATCAAAGTAAATTTTTCGATTTGCTGAATGCCAATCTATTATAACAGCTACAACATTAAATCCAATAAATGATGAACTAAAGTATTTTTCAAAGAATCCAAATGTGTGCCACTTGAATTTAATTAGAACTCACGTTATAGTCAACTCTTGCAGAGAAGCACCTCGTTATCTATCGTGTATGACGCAACCTACCTAAAAAAAGAAAGAGAAAACAGGCCGAAAATCATCTGTCAGACTATCACTGACTTATTATTTCTTCACCATTTTTAAAATAAATTACATATTATTAAAATATACATTGTATTTTATTCGATACTGTATTTAATATTGCTGAGTAACATTTGGTTAGAAGAGTAGTTATGATTAGTTATTATATTATTTCTATGAAGAATTAGCCAAAATTTCTTCATAGAAACAATAATATGGCCAATATATAAATTATATAAACGACGAGGGATCAACAAGAAATTGTATTCCTGTTCTTTAAGAAACGGAGTATAGCTCATAACTCATAAGTCATACTTATGTATTTATTCTATACTTATGAGTCATAAGTAAATTATTACTTCGTGTATTTATCAAAAAAATAATAATTATGAAATAGCCATGGCGTATCAAGGCATAGAGATATTAAAATAAAATTTTTATATCTCTATGTATCAAGGGAGAAGAGGGAATCGACAGCTAACAATACAATCCCAAGGGTTATTTTGTGTTTTTTTGTCTCTACTCGTACTAGACAGGAAGGGTAGAGGAAAAAAGGAAAAATAGTGACTATACCAGTTATATCACCTTCCTTGTCAGTTGTTTAAAGGATTATTTAATTAAACTTTAATATTTTAATAGAGTCTCTTAACTAGGCCCTATAACACTAAATTCATAATTGAAGCGTTCCATTTTCGTTTCAGTGCTCCTTGCTCTGTATATAATGACTAATGAATTATAAAAGTATATATATATGATAATAATTAATAATATACAACATCCATGCGTATTCGAATAAACCTTCATCCAATGATAAAAATTTGTCTGATCAACGGTCCTTTAAGATTTTATATAATTGTCCATTTAATTAAATGACACGGAACATTTTATAAAATATGACAACTTCATCCAACCTAATAAAATATTATGTGTATGTTATGTACTTTAATTTTATATAAAATTTGGAAGAAAAACCAGTTAATCTATACTTAATGTGATAGGAAACAGTACATTACTTTAGTACGTTACCCTGAAGAATAATATCCGATAATATCATAGAAAATATAATTTAGCGTTCGGTATTCATTTACATCTTACAATTGATCATGGTTTGATGATATATTTATATTTTACATGTTGAAGAAAAGGACTTGGACAAGTAATAATGATTATTATCTAAAAAGTTATTTCAAATCAGTTCTTTATTTGAATGAAAGGGGTTTCCTGTTAATTTTCTCTTTAAAACGTCGGCCATTTTGGAGTAGGAGGAGTAAGAGCTACAGGGATTTCCCTAGAAAATGAATGGTAATATATTAATTATTACGGAGTTTAACGTACATGTTTCCTTGGTATTAAAGAAATTACTCCTTTTCAGACAGTGGATTAAGTGTGGCTCATTTTCGGGGGCTAATCAAAGAGACGTGTGTTCAAATGGAGGAACTGTGCTCTTCCTGGGATAAAAAGCTTCTTTGCAACTCAGTCAATTATGATGAAAATTTTTGTGGACAAATTAGATCAGTGGTTGGACAAGCACGGATTTTAGCAAATGAACGGGGTCGACTAACTCAATTCAAAAATTTAGTGGATAACTATGAATTTGGACTCGGCGAGAAAGAGACAACAATTATTGATCTTCAAGTATGTTGCTATTTAATTAACGTTTTTTATAAAAATGTTACATTGATTCAATAACCACCAATTTTCAGGGCTTTTGGGAAATGATTGACGTGCAAATTCAAGAAATGCTCGACAAATTTCAATATTTGGAAAATGTGGAAAGCGGAGTTCATGTTGATTCATCTACAAAACATAATAGTAGCACGTCAACACCAACCTCTGTTTCCCAAAAAATGTCATCTCATACCCTCAATAATAGACGTAAACTCACTAAAGCCGTGAGTAGTAAGGATCTCAAAGCTTTTAAGGCAGCTAAAAAACGGGAGCTCAGTAAATTGGATTCGAAAATGAAGGTCCTCGACTTATCTCCTCCATCTACTCAATTGCAAGTTCCAATATGTAAGAGCTTTAATGGAGGGTTTTTTAATATAAAGAGTCCTGTTCGACCCTCTAGTCCCCCAGAAGCTCCGCCTTGTTCTCCAAAACAAAGGTTATTTCATAATTTTTCTTATTCTCAACAAAGCATGGCTTAATTAGGATAAATAGCACCCCCTCTCCATTCTCCTTTATTGTATGTATTATTTAATAGTTCCAGTTCTTTGAAGTAAATTTTAAAATATTAGATAAGGATTAAACAGTAAGATTGAGTTAATGATTGACTTTTAAATATTTTTTTAATATATAAATTACTCTTAATCATGTTTTATTAATTCAATCTGTATCTTTCATTTATTTATTCAACATTTTTAAGCGAATAAACTTTTTTTTATACGAACAAGTTTTTCTTACTTTGATATTGACCTTGGATATTGGGGGTGTTATACATTATAAGCCTTTTAAAAGTTAATTATTGAATATTATGTGAGTTAATTCGTAATTCCAATATTAGAAATAGGTTTGATTCTAGCAAGTCCAACGAATTTCTACGGCAAGCTGTGTTGACCACTTCATCCATAAAGAATCCCACCAGTCCTTATATGGTAATGAAAGTATCTTCCGTTGGAAAGAGGGATTTACGGGTAGTTGATGTTAAACAGAGGCTGTTTATTGACGATAAATAAATCAGTGATGTCGGTTCTTAAATGTGCACGACAAATTATGAAATAATTAAAGCATTTAATTTTTAAGCTAATTAATTACAGTTATTTTATTAGTTAAATCATTAATAAATTGTATTATTTGTTTTATAAGGGCTTTCTAAATATCATTTATTTACGTAAAATCCGAATAAGAGCAACATTTTGATTTAATTAATAATTGGAAACTACTCTTATTTTTTAACAGTGCATATTTTGATATTTATTTACTTAGTTTTTAATTAAATATTAGATTTATATAGTCAATAAAATCAATAATAATTTTTTCTTTGTTTTTGCTCACAAATGTTTTTTGCCAACTGTGAAATCAGGGGAACAATTATTGGTACTGTTAGACTAAAACGGAGGTTAAATACGATTTTGCGATATGTGGGCCCAAAATAAAGAGTATAATTGATCTTTACTTTTATTAAATTGAATTTGAAATATTTTTTAATTATGATGAGGGTATGCCCTGGGACGCTTTAAAGCAAGGACTAACCCGGTTTGAAGGTCAGAGGCTTACCATGTTTAGTATCACTGATGAGCTAAAAAAATCTATACAATTTATCATTAGGCTAGTGGAGCCTACAAATGTTCTCAGCCCTTGGCCCCGTCATTAGGCTAAGGCTGTCCTCCCTGAAATTATGGAATTCATAATCGTGGAATTGATTTTTTATATTTCATAATTTTCTATACTATTTGTACTAGCGGTGGTACCTGGTATTGCCTATACTTATCAGGTGTCGAGGAACAAACAAATTTTGCTGTAATAATGTAGAATATAACTCCCCAACAAATTTTAATGCTACTCTCCGTTTTTCATGAGCACTCTCACACGTAGTTACTCAATACATGGACTTTAGAGAAAGAAGTATATATATGTATTATTAGGAAATCAATCGAAATTCGTGGAGAAAATTACGCGAAACTGCTTTGCACTAATTATGCAAACAAAAATTTAGAAAAGCATATATTAGCATTGTATTGAGGAAACAAGGCTACAAAGAAATTTTTTTCATTTTGAAAATATTGCAAGAATTAATTATTAAAATGTTCTGAAAACGGAGAATATTGTAATGTACCGCTCGGTTTAAAATTTTATGCCCAAAATGTAGCATTTCTTCTTTAAAATGGAAAATTGACGTTTGATAAAAAAATCAGAAAATGACAGATATTTCAGTTAAACGTCAATTTTTATGTGTCAAATTTGTACAAACTTTATTTTATCTACAAATCCAATATTCCATTGGAAATTCTTTTTTTTTTTTGCAAAAAACTAAAGTGAAATTTTCACTAATTTTTTTTTTTTTTTCCCCATGACCTTTTTTGATTTTGAATCAATTTAGAAAACGTACTTGTTCGTATAGTTGTTTTTTGAGATGCCAGTCCCTTTTAGATTTATAACTCAACCCCCTATCTATTCTGCTGGAGCTCCAAAACATATATTGTTTTGGATATAGAACAAGCCCCCTTATATGACCCTCTCCTCCCCAAATCCGTCTTTCCGTGACTAGGTTTAAAAGAGACACTCAAGCAAAGTTTCAGCCTCCTAGGCCCAACGGTTGTGTCGGTCTTTATTTAGGACAACAGTTCGGTTTCTTTAGTCCTGTTCCATTTGTCGGTCCTTAAAGAAGTCTTGTGACGTGAATTAGGGTGTTTTTCTTTTTTTGTTATTCCCTTATACAATAGAATAAATTATATAACTAAGTAATCATATAATATATTCGTTTATACTAAAAAAATATAATATTTTTGTGTAATAATCTAAATACATATTTCATATATCTTATTTGGCTTAATAAATCATTGATATTTTTATGAAAAATTCCAAGGACCGGTCCTAAGACTGGACTGGACCAAATAAATAAGTACCAACACAACACTACCTGAGGGGTATGCACCCATAAAGGACGCACACAAACTTTATTTTATGATACTGCATTGGTACGTAATAATATAGATTATGGATAACTATATACAATTGTATACATGCTCCAAGGTGTGTCGATAAGAAACTTGCAACGCAGTCTGGTTGACGTAAGCTTTCAAATTTTTCAATGACGTCACCACGGAGCCATATTCAGTGTTAACTCATATCATTCCAAGAATTGGGTCTTCTTTTAGAGGTATTAGGCTTATTTGTCCAGTGGCAACCTGTACAAATCCATCAAATGTTCATCAACGTTAATAGGAATACATTATCTATTAACCTTGGATATTCACTATTTTTGTATATTTATTTGAAAATTTATGTTCTGTCTATTTTTCATTGAAAACAACTTAATTTATTTATTTCAAAGTAATTGTAGTAGCGTAATCGTCGGAGGGTAAAAATTTACATTAATAGTATGGTCTTATAAGAAAATAAAATACTATATTATGTATTAACACTCCGAAATTGGCTCCTCCGTGACGTTATCAAAATAGCCAGTAAACATAAGCAAAGAAATTTCTTATCGACACACCTTATATCAAGATGACTATATATTTAGTCACCTTGCCTTATATACAGTCATCTTGACATGCTGGATGCTACATGGTAAACGACTGCAAGATCTACATTGACAACATGGTTGTATATTGGATAAAAATGCCTTCATTTAGTTCAAAGATTCATACATACAGATAAACTTTGTTTCATCAATATAGTAGATATAGAGCTTTTTGGAATTTATCTGTGTCAAATTGTAAGAAGTTACACTTCTGCAATGTCGTTTTAAACAGCAAAAAAGTTATACAAATACGAATTTTACTGTAATTAAATGCTATGTTCTCATTACAATTAAAATACGCAGTAAAGTTTATCTACATACATTGACAATGGGTTATTATCATTATGTAAATGTAAATTAGTATACAAATTTTGATCAATCTTAGAACTACAAGGTCAATACATACATACATACATACTAATAACACGGAATTAATTTTTCAATAACTATTTAATCAAAAAATGCTGGACAACATAATTATATATAAAAGTCACCCCTATTCAAAAAAAATATATTAGTTTAGTGTTTTCTATCTAATAGAAAAATGAAGCCCTTACTTAACTTTTGCGCTCTTCTGCGTAATCCCTCAAATTCAAAGAGGACTTAGGATTTGAGACATATAATCCTGATGATTGGGGGGAAGGAAACATCGATATAAATCCGTATCCTTTTCCTGTTGTTGAAGGGACTCAAGTAGATATTAAAGCTCTCTTTTAATTGGATAAATACTCAGATGGTGATGTCGACTTGAAAATCAAAATGGTTAAAAGCGGTATTTGAGTATTCCCATTCCATGCTTTGAGCAATATTGTATATAAATTGAATGTATCGAAAATTGATTCATGTGGAATTAATAAACATTTTAAGATTAGACCTGGTGTCTTTTTGGGATCTTGCGATTATAAGCTTGAGAAAATCATAATAAAATATCGTGATTTTCTTTATCCTAGCTTTTTCCCAGAGGGTCAGAAATGTGCTTTTCCACTCCAGCCAGGACAATATGGAGGTGAAATAGCGAAAATTACTCTTCCAGAGATATCTGATGAGTGATGTAGTTGCTACACTTGCTAAGGGAACGTTTAAAATTACGCTTTCTCAATCGCAACAAGGAAGATGTGTTTTGTATTAAAGGAAATTTGGAATTGACAAAATAGAAATATTGATTATTTAGAATATAAATTTCATCCATAACAAAACAAAGGAATGCAAAGTATATATACGGATTTTATTGTCATTGATTACTATATTAGTCGTTTCATATCATGTTTGCGTCGATCTTGGGGGAGAGCTATGGTTAAGTAAGTATTAAAGTATACATGTGGATATAATCAATCTGGTCTGGCTGAGGTACTAGTAAAACTCAACATATATTGGGAAGAGTGGACCAACATTTTCAATTATACACATATTTCATTAAAATATGTTCTTGCCCTTCTTCAGAAGAACTTGGCGAAGACACCCAATCAGTATTCGCTGACTTGCAGCAAGTACGCACGTCGTCTTCCATATTTTTTAAACACAGGGAATCCATACCCTACTTTGCATAGTCGAGGGGATTAAGAACTGCTGAGAAGGGAGACCAAAAAATTTAAAAATTGTCTTTGCACTTCATTTACAATGTGGACTACGGCCCACACTGATATTTTCTCCGATAAAACGCTGTCACAATATTTATGACTTGGGTACCGAAATTTCACACAATATACAATATATTAGGAATATTATTATCAAATCGAGTCATTTGAAATTACGTTTAACTTGTGAATTCATGTGGCGTACACAAATTGTTCTCTATGAGAGGAGAGTAAATTATTTGCTCAAGACTAAAAAGAGGATTAAATGACAAGAGATTAATAAACAAATTTGATATAAGAAACTATATTTTGATAAATATATGTTTAATGTATAAGAGTATAAGCTAAATATGATCACAGAACAAGGATTTTTATAATATTATGTAATATGAGAAAAATCTTGTAGAAACAAAGAGTACAGATTTTGGTTGAATGAATAAATACAGAATTCAATTTAAAAAAATAAATCAAAGGTCAAACAATATTCATCTTCTCTTTGGTTTAAAGCCTCTATGCTCATGGTCCAATATGATCGGAGGTCCAGGGTTTGTGAAATGAGAGCAAACAGGATTAAACTCGTGCTCATCCATGGTGGTATAGATATTCCTCCGAGTAAATTGACTTCGACAGAGGAAGTAAGCTAACAATATGACAACTGACGTAAGGAGTAATAGGAGTAGAGCTCCAGCCGAAACGGCTAATTCCGTTTTATTTAATCCTATAAAAAAAGATTCTGAGACAGGTTGAGACACAGGGTCAAGGCCATGTGTGTCGTTGGTTGAAAGAAAAGTATTAAGAGAATAGTTATAATTTGAAGGATTGTCTAAATTGATCAGCAGATTCTCTTCCTGATCCTCTGAAGAGTTGTGGATTGTGTGGAGATGAGTATTTTGTGAAGTTGGAGGAGTCTGAGTCGTGGGAGAAGGAGGGATTCCTTTTTCCAGAGTGGTATAGGAGGTTTTACTCAAAATGGAGAACATTGGAAGCATTTTGGGAGAGGGTGTGAACGGAGTCGGAGGAAGGAGAGAAAAGGAGAAATGACTAGAATTAAGGATCCCTCGATGGTGAAGACGGCTCAAGAGATCCAGGGTAGAAATATTAGGCTGGTTTTCATCCCCACTTAGGATCGCTTCTGCTTCTTGTGACTCCTTTCCAAGAATATCCACTTTTCCACCCAGAGACTGAAAGTTCATTGCAGACACACAGAGCAAGCTCAAAAGGAATGCAAAAGTCATTTTGCATCATATCAATATCATACTTGACGAAATAAACGTTTAAACGAGACTCCAATCCTTAATTAATAAATATTTTACAGACTATATTATTTAATAGTAATCCTAAGACCTAAGCACAGAATCACAAGACGATGGATATGATGATAATATTGTATGACTTATTATTAGTTATCATATGTTATGCGTTCCTCTAATTCCTCACAAATCAGATGAAACAAGCGAATAGCTTAATAAATAACTAGTAAGGATCTCTAAAATGATTTAACGACTCATTCCACACGCCGGTCTCTTCACACAAACACAGAAAATGAAGCGGGAGCATCTTTTTTACCTGTTGGGATCCCTTCTTGAGCACTAATAAACTGATTAGTGATTACTATTTACTTTATATTCATCATTCATATTTAAATCCCGTCCAGGTATAATATTAAATATAGTAATACCAACAGTAGGGGATGAGGCTGTAGCCCAAAGATCAGTTGGTGCCTTTGGTCAAAATGAATACACTTCGTTCGCTTGTAATTCGAGAGATGTCGTGCACGTAGGTTGTCTACTCTTTGTTTTTTTCCTTGTGACCACGAATGAATAATGATTAATTTATATAATAAAGAAGAGAGAGGGAGGGAGGGATGAAGAGAAAGAGAGAGAGGGAAGAAGGACTGACATAGCTAGATAGCCGATAGGAAATAACTTAATAAGTACATATTGTGGAGAAGTGAGGAGGTACTTGGTATTACCGTATTAGAGTGGAGTAAGTGGAGTAGCTGACGTAAAATCATCTTTCATATTCCTGGGAAACGTCAAAAGTGATAAAAAAGAAGAAGAATCGGGGATAGGAAAAAAGAGAAGAACAAAAAAACTGAAGGATGCAGAATTTTTTTAGTAAAATGGATCCCACAGGAGGAAGTGGTGCGGGAGCTGCCAATGATGGTGTTCCATGGTTGCTCAAATATGGATCGAAGGCAATAGGCATTGCTGCTGGGATTGGTATGTAGTATTATAATTGAATATTTATAGTGTATAGTCTGTATGGGATTAGTGCCCTAAGAAACTCACTGAATGGATATGTAATATTTTTGTTTTTTCGTTCCAGCTGCCATGTTTTTTGGCCTTTGGGTTTGTATCACCTTAAGCCCTCTTTGTATTGTAGCTGGCATATGGCAAATCTGCTCAGGCTTCCTTGTCATCCTCATAGAGGCTCCTTTCTGCTGTATGTTCCTTGACTTTGTTCAAAAGTTTTCGAGTCTTGTTGAGAATCGACCTGTTTGGCAAAAAGCTGCTCTTTACCTTGTGTAAGTCTCTCTTTCTCTCTCACTTATTCCTTACACAATATTTACAGATTGGAACATTCCTTCCAGAGTGTTCCAATCTGTTATAGAGTCCATTTATTAATATAAATATCAACTATACACTTGGACTATGATGACATAATAATCATGATTTAATTACTCATACTTTTACAATAATTCAGAGTTTCAGTCGTTCCCTTATTGATGTGCTGGAGTACAACAGCTATTGTGGGATCAATAGTCTTGTTTGCTCTAGCCTCTCTCAATGGATTGCTATTTTTGGGCAAAAAGTGAGCTAATTTTTTTATATATTTTTCTTTTTCCTGCACTCTTTCCAAGCCTGGCTTTTCCCCCGATCAGCATGTGCTTTTCTATGAGCTCTGTTATTGGATCAGGTGCCATTTTTGCTGCCTCTGTAATTAATGGGATGCAAGTAATTGGTAAAAAGTAAGATGAATTATATTTTTTATATATTTATTTCCTCATTTATTCACACCTTCGATTTTTATTACTATACGACTTCTTTTCATTTCTAATGTCTCGTTTGCTTTCAATCACAAGTGTTCATTTAATTACTAATTTATGAATTTCTTTTTTAAAGCATATTTCTTTAATTTCCTTTCCAATACTATTTACATATTATGTGTTCAAAGTAAAATTTCAATATTGTGGACTATTGTTTTAAGATGCATCAGTAGCGATTAGAGTTTTCGAAATCAAGATACATGTTACATAATATAATCATTACATACTAGATTTTGAGAAAAGGTACTATTCAATATTATCTTGCAATAATTTGCTCAAAATATAATAATACGAGGTATAATAATAGTAGAATCATGTGACTCAAAAATTTCATTTTTGGCAAAAAGGGACTTTTTAAATACTGTTTTTGCTCTAGGTCCACTATATGTCAATTTATATTTATTAACATCGCTTTTTTGGGGCTATTGTGTACTAACTAACCTCTTTTTACTTTACTAACACGCATATATTTTCTTGTCTTGTCTAGGGGATCTGCTCCACCTGACGCTGCTCCAATGGCTCCTGATGTAGGAGACGATTCTGCAGTTATGGATGAACAGCAATACCCTTAGTTTTAGTTCAATTGTTATGTTTGGTTGTTTGGGTTTTTTTTGGCAGGCATTAGTTTTGTTAGACATTTTACTCATATAAGCTACCCACTTATTTTTATGTTTTTCTTTAAAAGATATTTATTCACTGCCACTCCTGGGTTACACTTAATCATATTTCCAAAGAAATAAAAAAGTTTAATACAATTTGAAGAGCTCAACAACTAAATTTTTGTTAAATTTCTAAGAACACCCCCTACCAACACTCACTTGCAATTAATTATGAATGACATATCTATCAATTAATTCTTATAACTTTTCTTTCTTTTTGTCTCAATTATAATCAAAAGAAAGCAGAGATTAGAATAATTATCAACACTTTTATCTACTACTAACTTCTTTATTTCTTTCTTCCGCTCATCTCTGTACTATTATTATTTAATTAATACTAAATTTATTAATTATGGCTAATGGTGAAAAGATATATTATGAAAGACCAATTATGGAATGTTCTCTCCTATATGTGTAACACTATATACCTATCCCCTAGACAATCTAACTAACTTATGTAGTAGTTGCATTAATTTCAACAATGAATCATCCTGAATGTTATAGTCATAAAATTTGAAAGACGTGTGTTATATCCTAAAACATTTTTTATCCCTTTTTCTCTCTCTTACAATCTTTTTTTTTTTTTTTTTTTTGTTCATTGTGTATATTGTATCTGTGCTTCCATGGATTTCCATAGTTTTGACATTTATATATCAATCATTAAATTGTACAGATATACCACTTTTATACAGCATGGTCCCTACTTTATTAATTTCTCAAACCTGTCAACAACTGGCAAAGGTGAAAAACTAGGTTTTAGGAAGAGTGTAAGTTGATTTGTTGTTATCTTTTGTCTATAAATATTTGTTACATACCTTTTGCAATTCTATCTATCAATAATAAAAGGCTGTAATAATCTAGTATGTGTACATGTCTTCCAAATCTCTTTTTATTTATTTGAGAGATTTGCTGCATCTACTTTCATAGTTACAACATATGAAGCATGAATAAATTCCACATCTTCTACATGCATGAATTTTTAATGATTTTTTTTTACTTCTTCTTCTATAATGAACCAAGGGCTTCTCTTGAAGAAATGCAAAGCAAAGTCTCTGAGTCAACTGTAGCTGGTCCTTCATCTGATCATCCACCCACTTATAATGAGGCCATAAATTCAGGACTTGTGGATAACATTCAAGGTCAAGACGTTGAAGCTGCTCGGTCTAAAAAATAAGATGAGAGTATGATAATATTTATAAAAAATAGCAACGATAACATCATCAACAGACAACTCTTTAAACAGCTGTGATTGTTTCGACTCAATTCAACTTTACCTTACTTACATATATTTTAAATATACATAATATATTTTTTAAATCAACATAAATCTTTATTTTTTTTCGTGTCGTAGATATACGTAGCCAGGTTCTACTTATTTCAAATCTATTAGATGCACACTTTATCCTTAATCAATAACCAGTCAACCATCTAATTAGTTTATCTAAAAATGATACATAACTATGAACAAACATTCCATTTTGATTTCTAATTAATTTTTCAAAGTAAGACATTAAAAAAATCCCCTTACTCTCTTGAAATTTTCGTTAAACATCTATTATTATATCAATCATAAAGAAAGTAGAATTTTTAAATAAATAAGATGTTAGATATGCTTCATAATGACCATAATTTTAATGAGTAACTATAATAATGAATTATTATTAAACCCAATGAGTGAGTTTTTCGATGATTTTTTCGGTTTTTTTTGTAATGACTAGTCAAAGAAGAAGAATAAAACAACATTTTAATTTTTCTCATTCTTCACCCCTAATTAAAAAGGAGTAATAAATAATCTATAATTAGAATCCCTGCGAATTAATTATCTGTAAAAGCAAAAAAAAAAAATATATATATCAATAATTGATACTTTTAATTATGATTATTCCCTCTTCTAAATCTGCTTATTTTGTACATGTGATTTAATTACCCCTATTTTTATTTTTTGTTTGTGAAATTAACAAATGATGAATGAATGAATTATATCCATACTATTGTTATAATTGTAGTAATGCGTATATTAATATAATAATAATCTAATTATAGAGAAATGATATTGTATTCTGTTTAAAGACTAGGTAAGGAAAAAAGAAAGATATAGTAATACATTTATGTATTATGTAGATACATACATTGTTGTTGACATTTAGCTTCATACCAAAAATTATTGAAAATGATTTTTGATTGTTAAACATTTACGTACACTGTTCGAAACGTTTTTAAATATATTTGATTTTTAGAAGCTGTTCATTATTTTTGTCACATATATAAGAGACGACGGGATTAAAAATCATCTGAGCTATCTGTTTAAACTTTGTAGACCATTTGGACCAATCTAGACCAAACTTTTCCTTTGGACCAATCTACACCGAATTTTTCTATGTGACCAGTCTAGACCGAGCTTTTATTGAATTTTTAACTTTTAGAATTAGTTAGGTCCATCAAATAATACGACTGTCTCAGACAGTAGTATTTTTATTCTATATTTATTTTTTGGATCGAGGATACGTGCATCCTAAACATAATTAATATACATAGTTTTTGTTTAATTTTATTTCACCCATCTTGTCTCCTCATTCCTTTTTAGTCACTAGGTTCCAGCCCCTCCCCCCTTCAATCTGTATCGGTCCAATCTTTTTTACCATTCAACGGTCCTAAGGACCGGTACCTCAGTTCTTTATTCAATAGAAGACTAGAGTTATCTGGAAATTAATTTAAGCGTGTGCTTTTTCAGCAAAAGATTCCCTAATATATTTTGAAAACGAGGTCATGAAGATTATGCTGTAATTATATATTTTAATATTAGTGAGTATATTGCTTATTTAATTAATGACGGGTAATATTTGATTATAAATCTCTTTTATCATGTAATCATCTTGAAATATATTGTTCGTTCAAGAGGATTTTTATTCATGATTACATTTAATTAGTCGAGTTTATGTGCTTGTTGACCTCAACAGATTCAACATAATGTCTAAAGCACCAACAGTTATTAATTGTCCGTTCCCAAATTGTGATTAAGTTATTGAAAGCGACTCAGAGGCAGTGGCGATTGTTCTATTCAAAACTCTTAGTTTGAGTCATCATAAACTATTTTAACGAGACTTAGAACCGGGTCGTAAGTCTAATCCAATGCCTTGTGAAAGACCCAAAATTGATTTTGAAACGACAGAAGAAGGCTGGAATAGTTTTCTGGTTAGATGGGAATGGTTTACGAAAGTTGGAAATCGGGAAAGAGTAGACCAATTGTGTCAATACTGTGAGGTTGTACTGAGAAATAATTTGCTTAAAACTAGTCCAAAAATTTTGGGAAAAAATGAAAATGTTGTTCTGCCAACTATTAATTCCCTGGCAGTCATACCAGAAATTTACTGTGTAAAACAAACAGATTTATTTACTATGAAACAATTTCATGGAGAACTAATTAAAGCGTTTACGTCAAGAGTTGGAAGCAAAGCGGTTATCTGTTACTTCTCAACAAAGTGCAAATGCGATAGGAACGTTGATTTTATAGAAGAGATGGTTCGAATAATATTAATGAGTGGAGCTAATGATCAAGAAATATTCAGAGAGATTGTCACTATACCAGAAATTGATAAGGAAAGTCTATCAGAGATTACCCTAATTATTGAATCAAGTGAAAGAGCCAAAAATTGCTACGAGCAGCCACGCAATATCGGCAGCAGCTTCTAATTTCAAACGACGGTGAAGTACAGAAAAATGCACACATTGCGGAAAGTTCTTTAAATCGTTTACTGATGGCTATAAGGGTTATAGCAAGAAACCTCATAAAGAGTGCCTAGAATGTTGGCACAAAATTAGAAACCAAAATAAGTAAGGTGTTGGGAATTTCACAAAACCAAGATAATAAAGAAGAGGCTCCTATATGGGAGATTTCTCCTTCTCAGACATCAGAAGCTTACCTCGTATTCAGGAACAAAATATAGATAAATGAAAACCCCACGGTGCAACCGAGAGTACAAATGAATGTATCTACCCATAAAATGGGCAACAAAAATATATCACACAAATATCCTAAATGGGTCCAGTGTTGATCCATGCAATAGCTGATATAGGGGCTCAACTTTGCCTTTGGGGACGAGAAGATTTTTTCAAAACCGGATTACGGCTGCAAGACCTTATAAAAGTTCAAGATCAAGCTATGGCAGTGAATGGGGAAAAAATTAATATCGATGGCGCTGATTTATTTAGCATATCAATAGAGAGTAACGATAGGAGTAGGAACAGTGGAGCAATGGTCTATGTAAGTCCATAAGCTAGCAGTCTATACTTATCAAGGGATGTATTAAAGCAACTTAAGGTAATTGACAGGTCATTTCCTAGTGCAGTAAACGCTGCCTCCAGAGAAATCAAGGTCAATGCCTTTTGAAGCTGTTGAATCGAATGTTCCTCTAATGAGAAAATTGATAGTTGACAGATAAGCAACATCTGCTTTTAATACATGTCCGCATCAGCCTTTCCCCATTGTTGAGGGTTCACCAATTAAAATACTATTGGAACCACATTGTATCCCTAGAGCTGTATATACTCCTTCACCAGTGGCCATTCACTGGAAAGATAAAGTGGAAGAAGATGGACGAAAGGATGGGTATTATAGAACGCGTACCAATGGGAGAATCAAGTAAATGGTGCCACAGAATGGTAGTAACTAAGAAAAATGATGGAAATCCTAGACGCACAGTTGATTTTTCTCCACTCAATAAGTATTGTAAGAGATAAACCTATCCCATGATGAAGTCTTCTTTACACATGGCAAGATCTGCAAAGACATAAAAAGAATTCACTGACGTATGAAATGGCTTCCACAGTATTTCAATTCGAGATCAAGATCGCCCCATGACAATGTTTATAATACTTATGGAAAGATTCCGATATAAGAGAGCACCTCAGGGTTTTTTTGTCGAGTGGGATGGATATAATCGACGTCTTGATGATATCATGGCTGAATTTAATAGAAGAGTTCGTTGTGGTGATGATACGCAACTGGAGGATCATTGGTGGAGTACAATTGATTTTCTGGAGCACATGGGGAAATCAGGTGTCCTACTAAACAACAAAGAAATTCCTATTTTGTAATGAGATAGTTGAATTTGCAGGGTTAGAATATCTGACAACCGAGTAGAATCCTTACCCAGATTTATTTAATCGATTCGTTCATTTACAACTCCAAAGTCGATTACGGATATTCGTTCATGGTTCGGATTAGTTAACCAGGTGGCCCATTATGGACGCATGAAAGATATAATGGAAATATTTCAAGCCTTAATTATTCTTAAAAGAGTATTTTGATTGAGTAATACTCTTAATGACACTTTTTTGAGTTCAAAAGAGCTCATCCTCAAGAAAATAGAACATGGAGTGGGGATTTTTGACCCAAAAAGCTACATGTCTAAGAACAGACTGGTCCAATGGAGGACTAGGATACTATCCGAGTCAAAAACATTGACAGTGTCAGTCTCGAATAGTAAAATGTTGCTTTGATGAATGGAAGATTACACTTGTGGAATCAAGATTTCTATCTGATACTGAAAAACGATATGCACCGGTAAAGGGATAAATGTTGGGAGAAGCATGGGCTTTGGAACGAACAAAGTATTTTACTCAAGGATGTGACAAATTAGTGGTTGTAACGAACCATAAGCCGCTCGTTAAGCTATTAGGGGATCAAACTCTGGATGAAATTCCAAATATGCGCTTTTTTAGACTTAAACAGCGAACGTTAATGTGGAAGTTCGATATTTTTCGTATGCCTGGTATTACAAATTATGTTGCTGACGCAATGTCAAGAAGTCCAATGGAAAACAAAGGGGATGTGACTGCTGATGAAGAGGAAGAGTTGTTGATGGCGTTGATAAGGTATGGACCTGAGCTGGGAAGAATCACCTTGAGAACAATTGCAGATGTAACGATACAGAACACCATTTCTCAGATTCTTCTGAATATGATGGAGAATGGATTTCTGAAAGACGATCTGCCTAAGAAGATAGATGAATACAAACCTATTTGGAAGTCTTTGTATCAAATGCGTGGTGTGATTATGTACCAGGACAAAGTGATCGAACCAGACAACTTTGGAAGGAAGTGTTGAAGACATTGCACGCGGCTCATCAGGGCACCTCAGCAATGATATCTCATACGTCATCATGTTTGTTTTGGCCAGGAATTACGAACGTCATTAGCCGTACGAGGGAGTTATGTAAGTCATGCAACTCTATTGCTCCTTCACAGCCTAGATGTCCACCTATATTTTCGAATGTCCCAGGTACACCATTCAAAGCCATTGTTGCCAACTTTTGTGACATGGGAGGTTACAGGAACCTTGTAATCGCAGATAGATTGTCAGAATGGAAAGAGGTGACCGGTTTATCTAATTCTAAAGGAGTAAAGGGATTGTTGGCAAGCTTGAGAAGTTTCTTCGTAACGTTTAAAGTTCTGGAAGAAATCTCAAGCAACAATGGGCCGGAATTTGCATCTTATGAAACGGCGGAATTTTTAAGAAAATGGGGGATCACCCACCACACGTCTTCTGCTTATTTTCCGCAGTCTAATGGAAGAGCAGAGGTAGCAATTAAAAAAAAAAATCAAGAGAATGCTGCAATACAACATTGGTCAGAATGGAACATTGAACAGTGATGAATTTGTTGAGACTATCTTATGTGTGAGAAATACACCAGATCCTGAAATAGGAATTTCTGAAGCCAGAATAATTTTTGGTACACATATGAAAGACTGTTTGCCTCGGTTGGACAAAAAAGAACAAAAAAAAAAATTGTTTGGTCCAAAAATTCGGTCTAGATTGGTCTAAAGGAAAAATTCGGTCTAGTTCGGTCCCAAAAAAATTTGGTGGTCTGGACCGATTTACAGATAAATTATTCATAACATGACATCATATGTATTTTCAAGTACCAAGACGTCATACGAAGTTTAAACAGAGACAGATTTTAATCCTGTCGTCTCTTGTTGAATATGGAATTTGGAATTCGAGCATCTCTTGAAATAGATGATCAAGTTAGAAGTGTCTTCCTTCGATTCCCTCAATCTTTCTTTGGTCCTAACTCTTGGAGAACAGAAAAGTCAACTTCTTCCGGTCTTAATGAATTAATAATGATTTTAGGCCTTCCGGCTTAGTAATTGTCAAACTAAAAGTACATCCAAATTTCCAATTGGTATTTATTTTATTCGTATGGTTATAATTTCAGATTGAAGTAGTACATAATTAATTAATGAATCTTTATTATATATTTCAAACCCAGAGCATTTTATCTTAATCTGAATGTGAATGGATCCCTTTATAGTTTCAAACATTGAATATATTCTATATGGATGGATATATTCCTAGTTCCTGCTTAAGGAAGGAGTCTACTTTACTCTCTTATGAGGCTTAGCATGGTTTATTTTTCGTCTTCGAATAAATTTTCATACCTGTAGATATCGGAAATCGAGGATTTCTTGCTGAGGCTAAAGTATCTTGGATCTCTTCTTTTGTCCTAACTCTTAAAGAACATAGAATTTTTTCCGTCTTGAATTAATGAAGATCAATCTAAGCAAATAGAAAGTACATTAAAATTTAAAATTTGTGTTCAATTACTCAAATGTTTTTGTGTGTTATTTTTAATATGTTTGAATTTTATGATAATAGCTATATCACCATATGATAGATAAATTCCACCTAATACCACAAAAAGTTATTGCTTTAAGGATTTATATAATTTGTATAAAATATCAAATATGTTGAACCCGATTCAGACATGCCAAAAAAATAAAATTCTTAAATATACTATTAATTAATCAATAAGGATGAAAGTTACAATTATTTATTAGTATAAAATAGATATGTTGAATTTGTCAATGTCAAATCATACCTCTTCCAGATACTCAATTATAATATAATAAAATAAGAAACTGGATGTGGCATATGATAAGGTAAAATATTTCATGTTATTATCAAAACATGAATATGCCAGATAAGCTATAATAATATAATTTAAATATATTAAAAATATATCAATGAATATATTCACGGGTTGAAACTTTAAAGGGATTAATTCACTTTCAGATAGAAGGCTCTGGATGTGAAATATAAAATAAATATATGTTGATTAGGTACGTCTACAATATGAAATTATAACTATACAACTAAAATATATCAAAAATTGAAATTTAGATATCCTTTTAATTTGACAATTGCTAAGGCCTATGATCAATCTTAATTTATTAAGATCGGAAGAAGTGGACTTCAATGTTCTCCAAGAGTTAGGATAAAGGGAAGATCTAGGGAATCGATGGAAGCTACTTATAAATTGATCATCCATCTTATGATATGTTCGAATTCAATATTCAAGTCATTGGTATAAATTTTATGTTCCCCAGCGTAATTAATTCATACTTGGAAATATCATTCATAACTTTTATACCTCCTTAAAAAAATAGAAATGACATTTTTAGCATAAAAATAAAATATGAAAAAACTTTTATCATTTCAATTTCTAGATTCTCAGAAAGATTGACTGGAATTGAATTAATTCACAATAGTTAATGTTTTAAATACCTATATTATTGACTGTATTAATTAAAAATTATCCGTCATTCAATAACAGTAACTACATTCTTTGAATATATTTTTGAAAGGTTATAAAAACCTGATGTTTTAAAATTAAAATTTATCTTATTTATCATTATAATATAATACATTAAAATAGAAATATAACTTTTATAAACAAACAGCATCATATCTTTTCTACACATGTAAGAGATATAAATTTATTTCTATAGAATAATCAAGATTCCTCAATTTCATGTTCATCGTGATATTCACGGAGTTTATTATTACAACGAAGATTAATATTCAGGATAATTATATTTCGGCATTTAATTCCGATAGTATGTTTCTTCTGTCATTCAATACCTGTCCCGTAGTTGAGAATAACCTCTCGGAGCCCACGCTTGTACTTTGCTCACAGAAATATTTATAGGCCTATTTGATCAGTAAAGGATATTTCATTTTGTTCATATGCCACCACAAAAGAGGATCTGTTGACTCTTTCCATTGGTTTTTCAATACAAAAGAGGTTCAGTTCATTTTTGGCATTTGCAACCTTCTATCCGAATAAGACGCTTGAATGCTAGTTTCTTCAAAGAAGTCATCCCAAATGCTATCACATTTTTTTACACTTTCGGTGTTATAAATTACTTCAAAATCTGTATTTGATTCGAATTCCATTAAGGGAATTGGCTGCAGGTATATCAGTTCCTGTTTAACTGATGTATGGCCGTTTCAGCTTTATTTACAACCCTAAAGCCTTTTTTTTTAAATCTTGGATTTAAAATGGACGCTTTGGCTATTGCGTTAACATTTTGAATGTTGTTAAAGAGAGAATGTAGCTCATTTTTAGAGATTTAATTTAAATCATTCCTATATCCTCCTCAGAGAATGAATTGTTTTCCAAGATATTATCCTATGCTTTCAACATTTGCTTTGTCATTGGAATAATTTTAGATGAAGTAACACTTCTTTCTTCGCATAGTTCTAGAGTCACCTAGTAAAAAATTAAAAGATATCTTAGAGCCATCTAAGTCCAAACACGCTTTGGAAGAAACAAAGGACCTAAAACCTAAAGGACTCGAATTTTCTAAGTTGTTTATCTAGGACAATTTGAGGATGAAGGATTGTATGGAATTTTGAAAAAATATACTTTTGATTTCTTCTAGAGCTCCATATTCCACTCAAAAAATGAATTTATTTGATATTAAATCGAATTTAACGCTTTCTCTACAGCTGACATTCCGAGCTCAGTAATTTATAGATCTTGATCATTTCCTATCCACCGACCCAGTTCAAAGGAGCCGTATGAAAATCAAATGGCATAACCGGGTAATGAAGCATCCTTAAAACCTCAAGTTTTAGATTATATACTCTTACCACTGGTGCATAGGCTAATCTTAGTTCTTCCCACCATAATATATCTTTCTCGCTCTCGGAGGAGATTTCTGGATTGAAAGAGCAATCAGATTTTCTCTTTTTTTTAAAAATCTAACTGAAGGTTTTTCTGAAAGAGTGGGCGAACTCATACGCTGGTCTCACACTTTCATGTAACCCAGTTATTTTTTGAAGGTCTCGGACAGACAACCCTCGTCTCTGGCAGCATGATCTCATATCTTTTAGAGCAGTTATTTGTTGAAGGTATCAGACCAACAAACATAGCCTTTGGAAGAATTTAGTGAGAAATTCTCGGATCTTTCGCGTAGTTATTTTTGAAGGTCTCGGACCGAAAACCCTCGGCTCTGGCGGAATTTATTGGAAAGATCTCAGATCTTTTATGGAGTTATTTTTGAAGTTTTCTCAGACCGACAACCCTTCCCTTTAGTGTAATTTAGCGCCAAGATCTCGGATCTTTTGCACTTTCTCCTCAGGAGGTTTAATAGTCATGGACTCATAGTCCCATAAAATCCTACATGAATAAGTTGCGTCCTTGGAAGCCAAAAACTCGTATTCAAATTTACCTTGAAACCAAGGATTGTTGATAACATCAATGCTTAGCATGAGGAGAGCGAGGCGTGTACAAAGCCATCTGCCTACAAAATAAGTCATCTAAGTAGATAGTACAACTTATCTTAAGTTGTGACCTTACATATGAAATCACAGGTTTTAATAGCTTATTTAAAATTTTCGGTGCTGATGTTAGACTGAAACATAAAACATTAAATTGGTAAACTTTATTTATCCATTGAAATCTTAAAAAATGACGATGATGACTAAAATTATCTTTCCAGCTCCCTTAAAGAGCGTTTCCAGTCTTCTCAGGCATTGTAAAGAGTAAAAAAAAAATGCCCTTCACTAGAAGGGAAGTGTTCCATGAAGAAAACACGGAAATTCTCCTATTCCTTTAATGACATGGACATAGATTCCAAACGATCTTTGTTTCCTTCTTTGCTTGCTCCTTAATCTTAATGATTGGCAGAGGTAGGGACCACAGTTAACTTTCTAAATAGGCAACTTATCTTCTCATAGGCCTCCATAATGTTTGTAGAAGAAAATCTGAAATTTTTGTGGATGGTAGTTACGAGTCAATAATTATGTCACAACATCCAGGCGTTGAATATTCGGATTTGCAATCGGAATAGTCAGTACTGAATCGTCAGAATCCGTTAATGTATAAAATTCTCCAATAAAAGATTTTAATTTCGATTGAGTCTATGTTAAACGACTCCACTGATGATGATAGGTAGCTTGTTCTGCGTCGTTATTTCTACTGATTTTTCACTCATGTTTATTAATTTTAATTGAACTATTTATATTTATACGTCTTGACTCTTAAAGTGTAGAAACAAAAAGAGGAGGAGGTAAGAGAAGTAGCACATGTTGTAGAGGCTGTGAGATTCTTGGTGACCAGATTCTTATTGTAAAGTTTTTGGGTCTTTTTCTAAAATAGTTAGGGCAGAACGGAATTGCAAATGTATAGCTAAGCTATGCCATAAAATGATAGCTAGAACGTATAATTATAAGTTCTAGCTACACACCTCCTAATTTAAATTTCAGCTATATTGTCTTTTGAAAGAGGCTATGTTCAACAACTGAAAGGGCATAGTTACTAACTACGTCATTTTAGCTGTTGTAGTTACAATATAAGACTGGTACTAACGGAATGACAAATTTTATTAGGACTAGACTGATAGGACTGGAGTATTTTTAGTTTTTTATATCCATCTAACACGAGTAGTATCAAATGAAAAAATTATCTATAAAAATTAGAAAAGGAGAAACGGTTCTTGCGTTGGCTTTCTCTTCTTTTTTGTTCATTATTTAATTTGTCGTCGTATAGTTGACCTCTCCACCTGAACTTTTGTGTAAATTGTTTTAAAAATGCCTAATAAAATCAATATTACTAATTTAATTACAATTATAATATCCAAATGCGTAAATCATTCTCTTTAAGTTATTTTATGACCTCACAATGGAAAAAATACCTTTTTCGTTGGCCAAATGTTAAACATCGATAAAAATTGCCTCTTTTTAGAACAGTATTAAAGGATAAAAAATTTCAGGTAAAACTTAATTTCTGTTCATCATGGTCACTAAGAATGAAGTATTAAACCAAGTAGCTCAACGCGACTGTTAGCCTGAGGAAATAGTTTGGTCAATATATGTATTATTTTTTCACAAGAAGTTGATTTTCTATGACGTCACTCTCTTAATTATCTTATGTTTCAAACATTTTGAGCGTGAAATATTTTTTCCAGCATAATTTAAGTACTTTATTTATTTTAATATATAATGGAATATGTACCTATATACCCTTCATTTGAGATAAACTCTATAGATTAAATTACTGCCTAAATTTTAGCTAATAAAACTAAGAGTAAGAAGGAGTGCAGAAAGGAAGCAAAGCGAAGAAAATCAGAAAAGAAAAAAGGAAATGTCGAACCCAAGTTTAGAATTCCAAAACTCATTTTATACTGAAAGAGGCTGAGAGATTAAGGAAATTAGAGATATGAAAAATGGAAAGCAGGAAAATAAGTGTAGTACTAGATTAGGATGGTAATGAAGGTAGCAAGGAGGATAAAATTAGTAGGAGGATTGTAGATTTATAACAAAATTTCTACCATTCACAGGCATGCTATGATAATTAATATGAGAAACAACACTATTGATTTATATGTTGCTCATGACACAAATTTTAATCCTTTAATACACAATGATGATGCTCTAAGCAATGCCTTACACTCTAAACTCTCTTATCTTTGTAAAAATTCTTTAGAAGCAGACATAACAACAGAGGAAATTATCGACTTCATTATGAATTACAAAAAAAACATCGCCTGGCCCTGATGGATTTCCAATGGAATTCTACTGGAAGCACTACGACATTCTTGCTCCTTTACTACATTATATATGAATCCGTCAGGTGTGTTACTTTCTTGAGCTATAGAGACAGTTACTGTCTCTATAGCTCAAGAAAATAACCTGCAAAAGATAAGAAAACTGTGCATAGGGTATACCTACCTCATTAGAAATAATTTACCAGCTAGAATTCAAATTTGCAAGTCACTTGTTCTTCCAAAAGTCATACACTTGCTTTGGGTTACCGAAATCAACGAAAAACTGATGAAACAAATTAATGAGCAATGCCAACAGTTCTTGATGCCCAACGGGGCAACTCGAATGAAATGGAAGATAATCTTCGGTCCAAAAATTTATGGTGGTCTTGGACTTCTGTCGATAGAAAGAATGTGGAAAAGTTTGTTCTCAGATCCATCAATTTGTTCTGGAACTACGTAGCAAATATAAGCAAATTTTTAACTTAAAGAATCCTTACCCTAATCAAATGGTAAGGACCAACTAAACAGAATCAAAGATTAAATTACATTCAAAACACTTCAATAAAGAAGAAAATCAACTTTCTTGGCAAAATTTTGAACGAATACAACGATCTATCCCTTACTGAAGTTTTAGAGAGGGAATCAATTTGAAGGAACATTACTTTTAGAAAAAGGGATTTAGGTCCTAGGGATTGTTTGTTTTTTTAGGCTGATAGAATATAAGGATATACGCTTATTGCAGTTGCTGGATGAGGTAAAAGACAGATAGAGAGAAAGAGAAATCCACTTGGTGAAACAGTTTCTACTCTCGCAATAATACACAGTCTATATAATTGACTTTTCGATTACTTGTTGTATTGGATGAAATGCAATATAATCACCCATACTCTCACAACAAGAAAAATATTTGGTAGATCTCTAGAAGAGAGGCTTTGCTTCTTCTGCAAGGTTTATAAAGAGACACTAAGTCACTTGCTCGCAGAATCCGAAGAAACCAGAGAGATCCGTTCTAAATTGTCCCTCAATTTATTTCAGAAGTTCAGAACAATCTTAAACCCGAGTCACTTTTCTTTTATATATATAGGACCAGAACAGGACATAATAAACTATATTTTAACCAAATTTATATTAATTTTTATAAATTGAGACCCACAAAGACCTCCATACCAGAAAACAAAGAGGACATTTTATTCAACATAATAAAAAGTATTGAGTAATGCATTTAGTTTTTGTTTTGTTTATTACAAACATGTCATTTTTTTTCTTATCTAGGAATCACAGTTACAGATACCCCTAAGTATGTATCCTTAGTATATCAGATGTATTTTAAAATTCCAAAATCTTATTTTGATAATTATTGTGAATGAATTTTGGTTTTTAGGATTATGGCAAAAGTTACAGATCGATTTTGATCAAACTTGGTACGAAGATTATATATGTTCACAGTAAAAGTCTTATTTTATTTTAATATTGGATTTTTAATTTATAGTATGATTATTTAATAAGTTTTTGATAGCTTTTTTTTTTTTTTTTTTTGCAAATTAGTGATAGTGACAATTCCACACCCATTATTTATAAAAATGTATTCCTTGATACTAAATACGTGTATTGCTAATGAGGCTATAGTTAATCTAGGATGATATCACTCAATCAATTAAATTTCCACTATTTTTTTGATGAAGTATAGACTAAAATATATTATAAGTTTATGGAAGGTGCAGTACCGTTAATCTGATATATCTATGTTCTATAAGGAGATTCCTAGGAATTAGGTAGTATCTAACATATGTGAAGGCGTCTGTCACACACAAAATGATAAGAAACGATAGAGGAGGCGTACTGTGATAATTCAAGACCAAAGTATTTTTTAATAACTTTATGGGCTTACGACTAGTTGTGTGCAAGTCCTTATTTAGGAGTGAATACTGGATTCTCGTCCAGTTTAGCCTTTCATATCGATCTTAAAGACTTATAAAGTTCGGTCCAGGATAACACTACTTAAATTTATTTATTTTTGTTTAATTAGGTCTAGTATAGACAGTCTTCTTAAGACTGGACTGAACTAGATCGAAAAAATAAGGAATGACACAACACTACTTACAATTATAGCTCATGAACGTTAAAAAAATGGAACTATGTCCAAATTTAAATATAAACAACTCTGGACAAAAATATTGCAGAAGGAATCGTGCAGGGTTATTTTTTAAATCCATTATTATATAATGGTTTTGTTTAGTTTCTGACTCAATTAAAAATTTATTATCCCCTTATTTTAAACACAATTACAAACAAATATTTGCCTATATTAAATGAATTTAATTTATCTTAATTCTTTTCTTGAGTGTCTGATATTTATAGTCAGAGCGTTTTCTTATGTATTTTTAATCTTATCACGTCGTTCCATCACTGACGCAAAAATGTACTCTGCTTTTTGTTGACAACTCTCGATTTTTTGCTTATTTTCACCAAATAGGGATCGTAACGATGATTGGTTGAATTTGAATAAGCTCTGTTTAAAGTTCTGTGAACAACTCTGAATAATAATTGCATTTTTGGGAAGAATTGGATAACTAACAAATGATTTTAAAACCTTTTTGGAGTTTTTTTCGGAAGAGAAATTGTTAGATACAATATATATAAAGACGTCACTAACATTTTATATTTGTAAGATTTAATTTAGGCATACTTCCATGAAAAAAGTGGCTCACGCTATATTGGTTATTATAAATTATAGTAGAGTTTACATTTTTGTAAGGAAAAAAACTAAGTTTAGAAAAGGCAAGTTATGTGTGTTTTTTCTTCTTTTTTTTTATGAATTATTATATCGATGGGTCATCGAGATGTTAACTTCTCAACCTGAGCTTAACATTATTTTCCCTGCATTAATACTATTTTAGATGTAGATGGTTCTCCTCTTTATAGCAATAATTCATCTCCCTCCCCCAAATCATATAACAGGCAGTTGATCTTGTCAAGGGTCTTAATACGGTAGTAGTCTGTGTTCTTTGGCTATGGATTACAGATTTAAATACATTGCTAATAGGTTCCAATAGTAAAATAATACATTGAAAAAGTGATTTGGCATATGCTCCCACTCATTGTCACATGGATTTAATGCTCAAATATGAATGTGTTCAGTGCATTTTGTTTATGTTTAGTTTGGCCTTGTAATTATGATTAACTCTGGAAAATAGAATTAAATAATGTAAAGGAGTCCTACATCAGAATTTGTCAGGCCAAGATTATATTGAACTATCACGACGTATATGGCAGTTTTTTTTATTTTTCATAAAAGGTGAGGGGATATGGGGAGTAAGGGCACAAGTCCTTCATGTGTTTTGTTATTGTCCCCATTGGGGGAAAATCCCATCAAATCATTCAATTATAATTTATATAACAATAGTAATTTAATACGTACGTTATTATATTGTAGAATGTACTGTACATGGGTTAAGAAGACCTATATTTGAGGTCTTCACATAAAGATATTCAACCCTCTTGTGTGATCCCAAAATAATGGATTAAATTCTTTATTCGTATTTTATTATTACTTTTTTTTATAATACATACATACATAATATCCCCCCAATCCAATCTTATCCTATCCGTAGCGAGAGTGTGTTCTAGAAGCATCTTAAGCTGTATTGTGATTAATCATCTCATAGTCTTTCCTCTGATCCCTCCTACCCTATTTTTTGGTGTATAAAATAAAACCTAGTCAGGGCAGAGACGTACGTGTGTACATACATACATTAATATGGCACAGTGTCAAAAGTAACACTCACTGAATTTGAATCTCAACTTCTACATAATATATACGTTGCATATTCATATTGTATGTACATTGGATGATGACATCTCTAAAATTTCGTGCTCATACTATGTACAATGAACATATTATTTGAAAATCAAAATGTTTCCCGCTCATTCCTAATATTGTATTAGTAATTATTCATTATGGATTAAGTTGACATTTTTCTAAAGAAAAAAAGTGATAGGGGAAGGCAGGAGCGAGACATATGTTTAGAGCTGAGTAGTTTGTAATTTTAAAAAAAAGAGCTCGAAGAGACGGCTAGAGCTGATTATAATTAAAGAGGGGAGGTGTGTAAAGAGAAAACAAAGTATAGCGATTAGAAAAGGAAAAACGGTTGATGAGTTTGTTTTCTCTTCTCTTTGGTTGGCTCCCGCCCTCTCCCCGCGCTCTTACTAAAAAAACATATCTAGTAATAATTAAAGGGAGGATCTATGAAAAGAAAAAAAGCTGCGCATAGCAATAAACAAAGGAAAACAGTTGATCCATGTGCTACTTCTTCTCTTTTGTTCATTATGTAATAAGTTTTGGGTGTGTGAAAATATACTCTAATAGAAGAACTACCGCCTATCTTTGGTGTAAATTGATTTAAAAAGTATAATAAATATATCTATATAAATTTTATTATAATTATAATATTTTCCCCGCACTAATGTTATTTTAAATGTAGAAGGTTCTCATCTTTAAAGCAGTAATTCGTTTTATCACGCTAAAATCATATATCATACAACTGATATTAACAAAGGTTTAATTTAGGTGTATCATAGGTCTTGGGTCTTCTCTCTCTCTTACAAAAAAACATATCTAGTTATAATAAAAGAGGGGATAGATGAAAAGAAAAAAATAAGTATAGCGATTAGAAAAGGAAAAACGGTTGATCGATGTGCAATTTCTTCTCTTTTGTTCATTATTTAATAAGCCGTGGGTGTGTGAACATCTCCCTCTAAAAGAAAATAATCGCCTACATATTTGGAGTAAATTAATTTAAAAATGCCTAATTTTGCTTCCCCCTCCCCTTAAAAAAAATAATAATCATCATCATCATCATATACCAGGCACCCGATATCAATATGCCTCTACCCAGCAAATTGAAGTGAAAGAATTAATAGATTTATTATAAAAATAAGAATACAGATTTTTTTCATAGTTTACATAACAAAAAAAACATCATTGCCGGGAAAATACTCTTTATATTCATGATGAATCTTGTTAGAGAAAAGAGGGATTATGTTTGTCAGAGTAATAAGCGAAAAACTTTTCTAAAAAAGATCGTACTACTGATCAAAGAAATATATCAAAATCAAATGGCGAATAAAAATCCTCTTAGACAGCGAATATATTTAAGTGATAAAATATAAAATTATACGAACAAAGCCTTCTCAATGAGTCTCTTTTAGAAACAGAACTCAACTCCCATCAAGATCCTTCCTCAACTTCTAAATCAAATAACCTGTAAAGCTCCCAGATAAAGTTATATAATTATTCATATTGTTCATTATAATTATAATATTATTCAATAATATCTTGACTCTAAATTTGTTTCTCCATTTTTTTCAGTCATTAATATTTTTTATTTGTTACAAATCACTATCGACTCTATTTTGACCAGTAAGACAACACGAAGGTTAAACACATTATTAGTTCCTTCAACTATTGAATGTAATTGTGGAATAGAAATAGTCTTCATAGATTCATTTTCAACTTGTATAAAAATGACAAAAGAGACTCACAAGTAATAAAAAAACCAGGGGTGATTTCTTCCTTATATACATCAAGGACACTAAAAGACTCTTGCCAATGAATTAGTTTTTGTAATTTTTTGGAAAAAATTAAATTAAATTTCAAATTATTTATATTAAGAAGCAAAAAATCCTTAATTGGGGGGGGGAGTATAGTCCATTGCCCCACCCTCAGCAGATGCCCTTACTTAATGAGAAATGCGCTCAAGCATTTCAATGAAAGAGCTGTGAATGGAGGATGAAAACTCACTCTGTTCCTCACTGGGTATTTCATCGATTATTCTATCTTCTTATAGAACTCCTTATTTCTTATGGAAGTATTCGATAATTTCGTTGAAGATATGAATTTATGTATTTTTGAGACTAGAAGAAATTATTCACGAAATCAGAAGTCACTATCAAAGACTTTGATGAAAAGAGGTATCTGCATAATGAACTATTCTATCCATTAGATGAGATGGGATCCACCGATTGAGGTATAAGGAGATATACCTTGAGTAGAACATGAAGTTGAAGACAAGATCAGAAGGCGAGTGACTAGGATATCCAAATGAAAAAATATGAACTCCTAAGAACGATTGGTAGATAAGGATGAATCCAAACTACGCAGTTCTAACTATTATATTTTCTCAGTTGCATGGATCTGCGGAGTAAATGAATGTCAAATTTATACCTACATATTTGTTGTCAATTACTGAATAATAATTTTATAGTCGTAAAGAATTGGTTGACCACCAACTGATGTTGGGTATTTTTTCTTTTTTTTCGGAGGAGAGGTTGAGAGGTATAAAAAAGGTCACGCCGTGAGAAGAAGTAGAACATTCGACAGCTGACAACAAAACACAATGTATATGTAGGATCTAGAGTCATTTACATGATTGCATAAGTGAGATGAAATTGTAATTCCCCTTCCCCCAGGGTCGAATGTTTGAGAGCTTGGTCATAATTCAATTTCTTCTGCGTTTGATACTTAGAGTGGTTGGATATGAAGAGTTCTTACCCTCCTTGTTTGGAGTTTGAGTACTTTCTACAGATCTTTGAGACTTGTTCCCTAGGGAACCAAACGTATTTATATAATAAATAAGAGAGTAGAGTACTGAGTGGAAGAAAACCTGAGAAGAATATCGATATTTATGAAATAGAAGGGAGCGTCTCTAAATCCTCCCCCCCCGCATGCTTAGCTCTAGGGATGCAACATTCTTGTATATAATAAAATGTTAATTTTGTGAACAAAGAACAGACGGTTAATAACACTCCAATACAATTCTGAATAGGATCCAGAAATTATCTCAGATACACCCGACATAACTTTTCATTTGTTATTATTATTAAATTGCATATATATTTATTTATGAACATTTTGAAGACGTTTTTAATGCTCAACAAATCCCGAATTTTCTAGCATTAATGGGCAAGGTGAGAACTCAAAAATTAGAAAATTTTAAAAGCCGCTGTCACTTCTACATATTTTTTTATTTAGTGCCATTTTTATGGCAAACCTTTGAGGCAAAAATTGGTTATTCAACAATTTTCTATACTTTTTATTCAATATGTTCCTCTCCATTCTGAATGATGGTTTCAATACGGGGAAGAACAGAAGCACAACTGGCCTTGATGAATTACTTGGACAAGTTGTTCCACTCCTAAGGGATCACGGCCTTCAGAGGATCGATATTCAGGAGAGAAGTCCAAACAACGAAGTCCAGGGGTTTCATGTTGGGTGAGGACAAACTGTATATGTTCAATATTTAGGTATTTTTATCAAAATGGATACACGAGAAATTCCATTGAATTTGTTATAGCTTTAATGAAGGCTTCGCAATTTAAACATATTCTTTGAAGTGGGTAATTTCAAAGAAGGTATTATTATTCTTTTAATACCTCTTTTTTTCCTTTTTATTAAGAAATATGGTGAGATACTACCGTGTATTTGGATATCATAATAGGAGTGACAAACACTAGGCTTTTAACTTACACGCTCTACCAAAGATCTATCTATCTCTTTTTATTGTATCACAGACAACCTATGTATTACCAAGTGGTCCATTAAAATCTGGACACTGAAATAAACTTCCAACAAGATATAAATTATTAACAATAGAATTTCAACAAAATTAATACTATAAATAGATGTGTGTATGAGCTTTCTTAATAATTGATATAGCTGCCCTTAGTGGCAATGATGGCTTCCATATCGCGGCAGAAGGGATGGCACTTGCTGATGATGTAGTCTTCTGATATGGTGTCCCAGTGCTGGATGAAAGTTGGTTTGAGGATCTTGGTGTTTCGATGATGGACATTAGAGGCCTTCCTCTCGACATGCACCCAAAAGATGTAGTCAAGTGGGTTGGAATCAGGGCTGTAGAGAGCCAAAAGTTCAAAAGAACTCACAAGACTCATTCAAAATAGTTTTGCAACAGAAGAGGTGGTTTTTTTTTTTTCCATTGCTGGTGTCAAAAGTGGCATCTCCAACATCACAATGCTCCTTCCAACCACTTTTCTGATACCTCTCCAGACATTCTGGTGTGAAACCCCGACATTGGCCTGAGTTGTTTTGTTTAACTCCTTCGGGTCAAGTTTGGCCTTTTCGACAGAGCCCTTCTTCCTCTCCAACGTTTTTGACTTGCCAACGGCGTAAACGAGGGTCCTGGAGACGCCCAACTGCTTGGAGTGCGCGAATGAAAATTTGTTGATCACATTCAAGTGTTATTTTCTCAACTTGAACGTAAGCTAGATACCTCATATTTGTTTTAATTTGTAACTTATTGTTTGTGCTTAAATATATCGAAATATTAATTAATTTCAATCACTCAACCTCCATGTACTATTGAAGTAGTAAGTGTCAGATTTCAATGGACCACTCAGTAATTTAATTTTAATCAAATATTGCTCAACTTATATTAGGAATGACTTGGAAGACTATGCACAGTTTGGTTTCCCTAATTTTTTAAGCAATATTTATGCATGATACAGAATTTAACTACTAGAAAACTTGGAGGAAGCCCTCATTATCTCTATCCAAATTTCCATGGGACAACTCCATTGTCAAATCAATTGACGATTCTACTTCAGGAATTTAAGAATGAGATGACAATTATTAATTAATATTCAATTGAATAATTAATCAAAAGATATTCATATTAAGTACTAGACTTAACAAAAATACTTCATATACGTGAAAACCAGGAGATTATTTTCTCCAATCCGTAGTTGAACCCTATCATTGATCATCACAGATTGTTATTATTCAGATCCCTCATTCGAAATCCTTTATTTATTAATGAACATGAGACGAGCTTTTTTAATCAGTTCGAACTGGTGCATTGTATGTTATGAGTAAGAACGTGTTTCCTGTAGGATAAACGGACTTTTCCGGTGTTCCATCAAAAAACATTTTTCAACTGAACGCGGTATCTCCTCCTCATACTAACTTACATAGTTGATAGGTTGACCGATTTTGACCATAAGGCAAAACTAGGACTGATCTTTTGAAATATGTTTAAAGTAAGTATTTTAAGAGGCGCGACCCTATCAATCCGTCGACCTTAAGAATGATAAACTGTCCTATTAAATATCAATATTAGTATCTGATGAGACTACAATTAACGCCTTCAAATTGAGAGAAAACGTTCGATAGGAGCAAATGTTTAAGAGCCTGATGAAACTCCAAGCAATATCGGACACTTTCTCTAGTATATTATATAAAGTTAGACGTAAGAGAAAGAGATTTTTGATGGACCCTCATTTTATTTCTTAATCCCATTATGTATAGGTTGAAAAAAATCCTCATACTGCAAGTCCATATCGAATGGAAAACATCTGGGAATAGTATTTACAGTGCAGCTGGTGATTCGTTTTCATTTATATAGACAGACAAGCAAACTTTGCTTGACTAATATCGATTACCTTTCTTCGAAAAAGTGATCTGGTTTATTTTAGAAATTAGTATTTTCATCTCCTTCTAAAAAGTCCTATTAATAGAAAAAGTTATTTTTTATTTTTCGAAGGGCCTTAATTTCAATTTTTTTAATGTCACTACGTAAATTAACCAAAATTTCCGACTGACCTCTCACTTTTTCCCGACTCTGAATCCCCCAACCGCCTTGACACTCAGTCATCATTTCTCTCCTCACAGAGCTTTACTTGAAAACCAGTTAATTCAATTAATACCAGGTAGTGAATAAGTCTTGCAACGTCTTGCATGATGTACTTCATTTTAATCTGAATAAAATCAAATGAATTTTCACATGGGTAACATCAAGGATATATTTATTTAATGCATGTACAGAAATATAATTTGTGAACTTGGCCGCCATTTATAGTAATGACATCCTCCAAGTAGGGACAGAATGTCTTGTACACATGTAAGATGTAGCAGTGGGTTGAGGTCCAGGCTCTGGGGTGTCCAGAATTCATTCAGTCAGATGTTTATACTTTCTAAAATACAGATATGCACAGATTTGGCTGTGTGAACTGGTCCATCATCCTGCTGGAAGATCCAATATGATTTGCCCACCTTTTTGGAAATCTTTTATATATATGGGATCACTTAGAACTTCAGGATTGCCTAGTAGTCAGCCGTTGTAAATCTGTACCCAATATCGCAGTTTTAAAGAACTTCACATTTGGTGTTTACATCAAGCCCTGCTCAAGGTTAAATCTAACCAGGCTAAAATTGAACATAACGTTCGCAAAAATCCAGTGAAACTATTAAACAAATTCTATTTAGAAGGCTATATCCGTTTAAATAAATTAAGGGTACATTAATGAGGTAATCAAAACCACGTTGAGGTGGACTTCTTGTTGAGTGAAACTCTGCAAGAATGAGATTTCATACTGTGGCTCAGAGATGTGGAATATGTCACGTTCAATGCATGCCATCAAGTCAAAAATGAGGCACCATTGAACAAAAAAAAAGGTGTATGTTTTATCTTGGGTGAAAGGTTGTAAATGTTGTGGTGCATCTTAGTCTAGCTCGGGCGTACTATTGCGGTGTGGTGCATAGTATGGGGAAACCCCCAAAGTATGTATATTCTCAACATATACCAGATATTTGAAAATAAATCCTATAAATGAATTATTGGAGTCTTTTATAGTTAAAAAGATGAATAAGAAATATCTCATTTTCCTCACAGAAATAGCATTTGAGTTTCTGTGCCCACTCCCCTCTCCTTTGCTCATTCTAACAAATTGTATTTAAAATTTATTACCTCCGCAACGAAAATTAACGGAGGTTCTGTTTTTCCTCTGTTTGTTTATTAGTCACCAGGATTACGGCAAAAGTTACTGATGGATTTTCATAAAACTTTGTACAAATATAATATATGATCACAGTCAAAGTAACACAAAACTTTAATTAAAAATGCATAGTCGACCATAACTTTGGAACATACTGAGGTACAGAGCTCAAATTGGTGCCATTATGAGGGGTTTAATAAGGATGTCTCATGTCGCAAAAAATCCAATTGAGTAAAAATTATCATAGGCTGAAGTATGTTTATTCTCGTTTCATTATGATACTTGTTGAAAATTAAGGATGTATAGATCCCAAAGTTTTAATGTCCCGTTTGGTCCCATACTAAATCTTAAAGACGCGTCTAATTCGGACACAAAAGCCATCCCATTGAACAAAAAATTTAACTGACGGTATAATCCTGGATATCAGACAGTTCAGTCATTACGAAAAGAAAAACTAAGTATGGGGAGTTTAAGAGTAAAACGGTTGATGCGTATGCTCCTTCTTTTTTTCTGTTCATTATTTAATAAGTTGTGGGGTTGTTAACATCTCCCTCTAAAAGAAGAATTCTCGCCTACCTTCGGTGTAAATTGGTTTTAAAATACAATATAAAACAAATAATTGTTGGGGAAAAAGTAATTTCGTATTTTTCGTTTTATTTTTTTTTCTTTCGATTTATATTGCTTTATAAGAAGTGTTACAATCATGCAATTTAATCCAAGTATGCTCGTTATATTTTATAACTTGTTGCCAACGAGAATCAAACTTTATAGTGCCCTTCTCGTAGAAACTTTTTGCCAAAAAACTCGGACAACAAATTTTGAAAGGCCCTTATTGAGGGCAAATTTGTAGTCACTTAGTCGCAGGTCCGGACTATAGGGTATATGCATAAAAATTCCTCATGCGAGCTTACGGAGCTTCTGGTGCGTCATCAAAGATGTGTGCGGCCTGGCATTGTCTTGATGATGTTTTGTTGTCTCATAATACTGGCTGGTTCGGTTCTAACGGTCGAGTTGTTCACAGTAGAGGCATAATTGAGCGGGTGGGGGGGAATAGCTCGAGCCGCTGTTGTGTAATAGGAACCAAAAGAATATCGTCCCAAATCGCATGGTTACTTTCAACGCGTTTTCCCATTCATGTGTTAAAAATGTAAAATATGGCAAATTTCTTTCTTTGATACCTTTATACTCGGAGCACGATAATTCACGATTGAACCAGCCAAGCGTAAAATCGTCATAAAAACACCTTCACAACTCATCATCGTAAGATCTAATGAATTCAAAGATAATTATAATATTTTTCCTTTATTAAGGCTATTAAAATGTAGAAGGGTGTCCTCTTTATATCTTTAATTCATGCTTTTCCCCCAAACATAATATGATAGGCACATGATGTAAACAAAGTTCTTAATTCAGTAATTCCATATGTATCGCTCCTTGCACTCTTACTCAAATCCAATCTCTAGTAATTATCAATACAACTAGCTAGGAAAGTATTATAATCCAATATTTTTTCATAATAATAGATAACTATAATTACGAAGGGGTCTGATAAGTCTCCGGTCTCAATGGCAATACTAGGGAATAAAAGTTACTCACATCTATCTGGGATCTGTTGATAGTTACTCCCAAAAAAAATCAGCCATTTTGGACAGGCAGTTGATATGTAACAGTTGTTTGAGTGAGTTGATTTGAGTGTTTTCGTGTAACCTTTAGATAAATTCAAACAATAATTGTTGTATTAAAATTTGAGCCGTCTAAGTCAATCCAACTCGGAGTAATTGAGCCAAAAACAATAAGTGTCTCGTGAACAATGATTTTGACTCTACATTGGAAAATAAGATAACAAAATTAATAAAAAAATGACCAGTTTCTTTATTTGGTCGGAAAGTTAGTAAAATTATTATTCTACATAGTATTAAAAAAATTTATGTGCGTTTTTATGTGTGTGATGTACTTCCCACTTAGAAAAACAATAATAAAAACACATTTATTTCAAAAACGGAGACTAATACAGACTTTTAACACAAATAAAAAGTTTTTTGAAAATTGAAACTAACGTACGTAAGGCTATGTTTAATTCTGATAAGACCAAATTCCTGGTCTTTGAAGGACAAGTTTGATTTTTTGTTGATAAGCTGATTTTTCTTTAAAAAAAAACAAAAACAGACGATTCCGCGTGTCTCAAAGTTTTTGTTTAAGGTATGGGTTGTCGATTCAAAAATGCAACAAAAATAAATTAAAATCCAATAATCGAATTATTGTACAAAGAGAAATATGGAGAACGTATATTAAATACGAATTAAAAATGGGAATTAGGAAGAGGATTAACAAGTTAATCTTAGTATGTATCTTCAATCTTCATTATGATTGAAGGTATACAAGGAGATTTTACTATAGAAATTTACCTATTTACATATTTTGACTTTTTTCAGACTTTGTATCATACCTATTATATGTACATCCCTTTTCTTTTTAATATGACTTGATGATCAATAACCACGCAGCCTCATTTATATAAGTAAGTCCTTTTAAACAAGGAAACAGACAGACAAACTGTGCTTTATTGCTATAGTTTTAAAACATTACTACTGCTAGTGTATGGGTTTTTATCTTTCTGGAACTCGGTCATCTTATACGGAGACAAAACCGTCGTCGTTACTTCACTAGAACAAAAATAACTCTTTCCATTTGGACAAAAAACTTAGATATCTTAGATTCCACTTGATATTTCGTCATACTTTTGATATAATCACTCAATCATATTAAGTTCTTGTAGAGTAAAAATAAAACAGACTGAATTTTTGCGAAATGTGTCAATTGTGCTTAAATTTCTACAATATAATTAACAAAAATACCTCCAACATGACGTCACCTTCAGTTAATTATGCAGTATGGGAGGTCTGACTTAAATGCAGCATGATTCTACATTTTGTATTGGTTGTGAGATAAACTACAAAACTAATAAAGAAAATCATAAATCAAAGAAGGACTTTTCCATCTGGGTGAGCTTCCATACATAATATGTATATGTATATAAAATCGAAAAGGAGACACGTTCCTTTGTCACTATTATTAGAGAACAAGGGGAAATTGACTTATGAGCTATGGCCATGGGAAGGAATGGTAGACATTTTACCCCTCATACATAAATATTAGTGATGTATCGAATATCTAAAAATGCAAATATCCACTTGCAGATGGGAACATATATTTCTAAAACACAGATTATAATTAATACGCAGATACCAACATTCAATACATTATTGGTCAGATGGTTTCAGTGTTCAAAGGATTTAGATAGATAGGAAGGACAGAATAGTTAGTTCTGCCTCTCTGTCTCTCTAGCTCTGGTTGCCATGGTGTGAAATCAGATAGGAAATAATATTATCCATTTACTCAGAGCATCATTAAATCATTTTTTTTTTTGTCATTTTCCGTGAGTTTTTCCTTCCAGCTAATATGGTATAAAGTAGGTCATTTTAATACCATTGAAACTATTAATCAGAACTAACTAATTTTTGGTTCAAAATGCATTATTTTGTGAGTATTTTGAGAGTCCCTCAAAACTACAATCTTGATTCGAGGATAGTTATTAATTCCTAATGGAATCTACTTCTTTTGACTTTAGGGGAAGCTTTCTCGTCTGTAGAGTGCATTTCCAAACAATCAATGATTTTCTTTTTCATTCCTGAAAGAGTAATATATTGTTTGATGTCATCCGGATGCTGACAACGTAGAGTATCGGGAAATATTTCTTCAAAAATGAAAAATTCAGACACAAGAAAAAATGGTTTATGAAAATGTTGGATATATCCAGTTAAAGAATAAGTGCTTCACTAAATCGTGATCACGAATGACTACTTAGCAATTTTTTCCTAATTTTTTTTATAAGAAAGAAATAAATATTATTTGTATGTTGGCTAAAATGACAATATACTTTAAATTTTGATTAATTTTGTACTTATAGAAAAATTTCTTTTAGTACTATATACAAAATAGATTATACTTCAACCACGGATTAGAATTTTAAAAAAATCATAATTCAGTTACTCCTTATCTGTACCTTCGTGGATACGAATCATTGTCGCAAATGAAAATCGTATTGTCTCATATGTAGGATTTATAACCAGGGGCACTTTAAAAAAAGGTTAATAATATATGTAACTAAATGTTCGATAGTTAGGGTAATTGCAACCCTTGATGCCCTCTCCTAACGCCATTTATGCAGATATTGTATGAATAAACAATGTCAATTAGGATAATCCACAATTGCAAAAATTCGCTCTATCACTAATACATCAATAACGTTTCAAAAGGGATTCAAACAGAAATGGAACAAATTTCATTGGTTTGAAATAGTAAAGTGAATTCAATTAGCACCCTCAAAGCTCAACGAAAGAGAGGGGGATTATTTGGGACAGATGCTTTTGCTCATTCACTCATTCATTCTCGACATAAAGAGAATGACGATAACAAAGAAGGGACGTAATGACAAATCCACAACGCCATATTCCAATACTATCAGACGCTATTCTTATAACCATTTCCCTATCTATAGGAAAATATTGTGTACAAGTTATAATTTATTACATGTTGCAACTTGCATAAAAAATTCTACAAGTTCCGATTTCTACGTCTCATAACGCTTTATTTAATGACATAATTGATCATTTTAATTACAAACTATTACTTGATGCTATCATTTCATTTTTATATATTGAAATTATTTACATATTTATTACGTATTTAAGTGTAATACTCATTACTCATAAGCGATAGGGAAATATAGTTTTGTAGGCGGGAATTTAAGTCTTAGCCAAATATCTGTACATACATTTTTTATAAAAGACATTCCTTGATGACCTTTTATTTAGAAATGGCATTTCATGATGCCGCTTTTACAACAAAATATTTTTTGGGACGCCCTCTGTTTCATTATATTTTTAGAATAATTTTTTATTGGACAAAGGCTAATGCTCAATGGCCCAACTACTTGGCCGACTATATCATGAATATTAATACTTTCACATAATTGCAATTGCTTATCCCATATGCTCATAACTATTTAGTAATTTTTATTTAAAAAGTCAAAATGTTCTCCATTGGGACATACATCGACTGTAAATTTGTAATGAAATTTTTTATCTTATTTTTTGATTGCAACCTCAACCATTTCATTATACAAGTTTCAACTTGTACATGCCATTTATATTGTGTATAAGTTGCGATTTGATACATCTTACAACTATTATAAACAGATTGTACAAGTTTCAATTTACTCGTATCATTACGTCTTATTTTGATTACTTCATTGATCATTTCCATTTGGTACCTTCTATAGTAATTAGTTGAGGAACAGACTGATTGGACTCTGTAGTCTTTTTAAGACCGATGGTACACTAAACTAGAATGGGCACTCGTTATAGTACCAAAAACTTCTGCTTAAAATCAAATTGAGTTATGCATCACAATTTGTTCCAAAGTTATGGTCCATTATGATTTTTTTAAGTTGTGTGTTACCTTTACCTTGACATTTCAAAATTTAATGGCTTTTTAGTTTAACTATATATAATCTTCGTTCCAAGTTTGATCAACATCGATCGGTTACTTAAGCCATAATCCTGGTGACTAACAAACAAACAAAGGGGAAAACATAACCTTCGTTATGTCTTCATTAGAGGATGTAATATATATTAGTAAAGTGAAGTTTCTCATTCCGTTTGTATGAAAATATGAAAACGAGTCATTTTATATAGTATTCCATAGTATACACGGATATCATAAATATATTTTTTTGATTTAGGAAATAGTAATGTAGTCGTATTAATGAAATATTACAGTGTGTTCTTCCAAGAGATGCTATTAACTAAATTACAGGAGTTCTCAACCTTTTTTCTACAATTCCCCAGTTTTTAGTAAGCCAACTCTCCAATTGTCGCCAAACCATCGGTATTTGATCAATTTGATTTTAACCCATGCAATGTTTAGTATGTAAATATACACTCTGTTTGTATGTGCGATTTCACGGCCCTTGATTTTTGTTTGCAGATACTATATTTTTTATTAACAGTTATCACATGGAAATAACATACATATAAAAAATATATTTTTTCTCAATTTATTTGCTACTTAAAAAACATTCAAAAAATGCAATACCGGTTAATGAATTTTTTGCATTTGGTTTGCTTTGACAAGTGCCTCAATGGTCGATTCCGCTTTTGAAAGCGTTCAGTGCAAATCAGATTCAAGGTCAGTCAGGCGGTTTTGTGATTTGACTTTGATCTCAACCATGCTCAAAAACTTAATATTGAGAGATCTGTTACCCACCTGTTACACCCAGGAGAGACGCGATAGGAGTGAGTTTGCAGGGAGCTGCTGTTGATATTTCTAACCCAACAGTTTTGTCACTTTTACCTAAATACGACGTACAATACCTCATATATTATTTGTTTTAGTTATTAAAATAGTCTGTAAATGGTCCTGATTTCAAAATTGGTTGAAATGGGGGGAAATTTTGAAGTAGTGGTTCTGTCCGACCGGTCATTCCCCACTTGGCAACTCCACCATTCTCCACAGGTTAAGAGCCACTGATTTATAGAGAGTCCCCTGAATATAGTGTTCCCTGATGTAAATCATATTAATATTTTTGATATGAGAAATAATAATGAAACATTGCAGGCGTGTGCATGTATACAAAAAGCAGAAATTCTGTTTGTTTTTGTTATTGGTTTCTTAAGTATATTATTATAATTCATATGCATTAACAGTATATGTTAAGATTTGAATTAAATATAAATGCGGGTATGTTAAAATGAATTTTGTTGTTTTTAATAGTGAATGTTTAAAAACTAAAAATGAGTCATCAGTCATCCCAACATATTTTTTTTTCCCTCAAACTCTTGTTATTATTGTTTCATTCTTGAGGACAGAACAAGTCTTATGAATTTATAATAATATAAGTATTATTGTGTTAAGTGGTTACGTCAGAGTGTCCTCATAAAAACAGTGAGTAACACTGATGATTTTTTTGGGAGTAATCTTATATATATATTTTTTGTATTGGTTTTTTGGCCTATGCCTAATTACTCCGGGCCTTGGTGGATACTACCGCAAGAAATAATATATAAAACTCTATTTTTGCTTCTTTATATTTATTATTTCCCTTTTTTATACATACAATATAAAAAATTATCATGGAGTTTTGAAAATTTCAACACTACACCTCCAGAAATTTTGGACAGTAAAAAAATTAATTCAAATGGATATTGACGCTGAACTAGGCCTTTTAGAATGATAATCCTAATTATTTACCAATCAAATAAGTTTCTTTTTTGTAAAAACTATTTAAAAACAAAAAAAAAAAGTTCTAGTACAATTTAGAAGATTTTCGAAAAACTAAACTTTTGTTGGCATTTGTTATTTACATATTTTTGTTTTGAATTGCAACTTGTACAATTTACTTATACAAGTTTCACAAGTACTCATTATATAAGGATGAATACTCAATTATCGTTACCTAGCAAAAACTAACATAAATACCGTCAACTAAAAATATAATACTTAATATTAATGGATAAAAGAAAGTACGGGAAATTGAGATACGTTTGAGTCATTAGCAATGATCAAGGATTCTTATTAAGATGACTGATCGGCTTAAATAGTTTTTGTAAGGTAAGGGAAATTAAATACTTACCAAAAGATATGTTAATCATATTAAGAATATTCAAAGACTGGCCTTTCTTAATTTATTCTATTGGATATGGAATTTTAATATTTCGAATTTATAAAAAACAAAATTATCCATTTTCTTTGCATGTAAAAAAGTACATAAAAAAAAAAAAAAGTAAGAGCTCCGGTTTTATTTTCGAAAGGATGATTGAAAATGACTCGGTTATCGTTCGACATAATTTGAAAATTTATTGTATTCAATTTTGTCATTATTTTTCTCGTATAATTAATGGAACATCCCTAATAATAATTATATACAAATTCTATGCAGGCAGCAAAGTCAAGTTATGAAGGAATGTATAGTATATGAGTATGAAGTCGCTATAAACCTGTCAATATTAAGAGGTCAAATTTGCAAATTCCTTTAAAAAATACATAATTGTATGATATAGTTATATTAGAGCGTATAATGTTGTAAATATATGTATGTATGGCGGATAAATAAAGATGAATTGATAAGATGATGGCTACGTCAATTAAGTAATTGTGAATACTATTATTATAATGAATCTGGAGGGACCCTTTGTATATATTGGATAATTGTATTTATTTTCCGCTTAAATACATTATATTTGACTGTAATTAAATATTATTATAACTAAGTATATATGTTAATAAAAATATGTAATATCTATTCAAAATAGTGAATTACAATACATATTTATATTTTAAACTATAATAATTTATACATCAAAAAAATTTATCTACATATAACGTAAAGGTAAGTAATAACTAATATGTAGTCCAGCTATAAAATAAATGAAGATATTAGATATATAATGTCATACGAGTATATAATTAATAGAATATTATGATCCCTACTCCAAAGCCACAATCCAACACCTCATCGTTATGCAATCACAAACTACTTAGAACTCTATTTGTAAGTAATAAATAATTGTACAAAAATATTAATATATTATAATTATGAAACATCATAATTGTCATAATCCCCCGTGCTCTTTACAATTATTTCACCCTATTTCGAGAATTAATGAGTTAGGAACACAATAGTTTTTATAACTGATCTCTGTCAACAGATATGTCATCTATCAAAGTTGCCAATATATGCTTTTCTTTTTTATTTACACTCAGGAGGATTTAGACAATTTTCACATCTCTAAATATTATGTTAACTAATATGTATTCAGCAGTAGTAGTATTACAAATTAAATGAAAACAAATGAAAAAGGAAAGGAATAAGGGGGAAGATTTGGAATCAGCAGCTAAAAGCATGCAGCGCATTGGTATTTTTCTTTTCTTTTTTATTTTATAGGAGGAAAAGTAGAAGAAGAAGAAAAAGAGGCATTCAGCTCTTCTTCTTCTTCTTCCGTTCTTCCCTACCCAGCTTGCTGTGTAGAACAATAATAACAACTAAGATAATATCTCCCTCTCTCTCTCTCTCTACCCAGCTACTAGCTTTTTTCCCTCCCTTTGGCGTGAGCTCAAAGGAGGAAAAAATAATTTTCTAAATTCTATAATAAAGGGTGCCCCTTTTGTTTCCAGTGGAAGGCGCGCCTGCGTCGTTGTTGTATTTACTTGTCAGTTGCTGTTAGAGATTTGTGAGGGTGGGAGGTGGGATTAATTCCTCATCATTTCATTATGTAATACTGATATTATGTACAATATATAGTATCAAGAAACTATCATTTTAGTGATCTTTTTTATATTTTATTTTTGTACTTGAATTTATTGTGATTGTGGTTTTTCCTCCCTTCTTCTGATTCTCTACACAATAATAATAATGTGATTGTGTGACATATGGAATTTGTATAATACATATTTTTTTCTACCTTATGAATGGTAAGATCAAATAATATTTGACTAGGGCCTGGTATTCGGTTTCAATTTGATACTTCGAATATTGATTAATTTACATATTTTGTGCGTATGAAATTCTATACTCATTCTGCAAATCCTTTTCTGGATCGATAAGGATATATAAATGTAAATATTTTGAATTCCATAGGACTGGGAGGAGCTGTGATTTTTATTTGAATACATAAATAAGGCATATTATGTGATTCATTAGGCAAGGGAATGATATTTGGTCATTTTAATAAATAATTTGTACGATCTATAGTTTATTAAAATGCCAATAGTCGTTGAAAGTCATTGATTGATAAGAGACACAGAGCTATTGATATTTAAAAAAAATATATATATAATATTAAAATATGTATATTCTATATAGGTATATAGTTACTGAAATAAAATATTGAACATGTGTTTTCTGTCCATCTTCTGACTTTAATATTTATAATATTATGTAGGTAACTATGAACAAAAGACCTACAAATAATAATTTAATATTTACAAAAAAGGATTCAGTGAATGGGTGTGTATGTTCATATTATAGAATATAACTATGTTGAGTAGTCTTTTATGTTAATGTTGTAGATACCTACTTACTATAGTAAGGTTACTAATGATCCAAAAATAAATAGATACTAAATAGAGGAGAAGAACAGATTATATATGTGTATGTATGTACATAAGTACGTAATTGGGCTCTTCATGATTAAAACAACCAATGAAATCATAAATCATAGTATTAAATTATATTTAAGACCTTTTAAGGAATCAATTCCTTGAAAAATCTCCCTTATAAGAGTCTAGCTATATTGTATGCGGTAAATTACCTAATACATATTATAATATATGGACAGAAGGAGATATTTTATACATTTAGGTATTATATACAATATACAGTCGTAGAAGAAATTCAATATCCTCCTCCCCCCTTTCCCCACTGAATTATGCTAATAGGCTGCATCGTCATCTGCTTGCTTGTTTTAACCATAAAGAAAATAAAATTGAGACATAATGTCAACTCTCCTTCACGAGGGACATCTTTGTAGATAATATTATGTACCTACTCGTGTGGAATAATTCTGGCCCAGTCTTCTTCAATGTCTTTAATTACACTTATGGACTATGTATATATTAGAGTGTTTATTTTGCCTTGTTTCGTCACATTAGGCTCGCCTTTATTTCAAATGAAGAAAATATCTAGTGATTTCTTTAGCCAGCCCGTTTATATGTAATTGGTAATCTGGAGAATGAATTTTCTTTTCCTTAGCAATTGTCATTTTTATTTAATTCCTGAGTAGTGAACATTCGTGTGTGCTCATAAAAGACGGAGCGTAACCCTGAGGATTTGTTGCGGAGTTATGATTGTAAGTCCTTGTTGGACTCAGAGTATAATTGGGGATCGACATCGGAGTAATTCTGACAAATGTTTATTCCCTCATCACTGGTGCTTGTAGTTGATCTAATGAAACTTCATGAAAGCGAAGCTGCTCTCCTCATAAGCATATTTTTCTCTTTCCTCCCTTTTCACAGCATATTGTATCTGATCTAGTGAAACGTCATGAGCATTATTCTTTCTCTCCTCCAAAACATTCTTCCAATTGGCAGGGTTACCATGTTGATTTTTGGTTTCTTTTTTTTCAACATGCCCATTGTACACAGGATTTTCATCAATACAAATATTTGGTTTTTTAGTCTTGGATCTATTCTGGTACTGATTGTCTAATCAGTCTCCCCATTTAAGTCTTTTTTTTTTATCAGTCTGATATTTTTTTACCATTCAACAGTTCTAAGAACCGATTAATCCGTCCTACAGTTATTTTTAATTTCTACCAAACACCGAGGCCTTCAAAGCTACTATCAGCCAGCATTGGGACGTTATGACAGAAGATTATATCTGCAGTGGTTCCCAGGCTATCTCCTGTCGCCTAGAAGCCATCATTGCCGCTAAAGGCGGCTACACTAATGGTTAAGAGAGCTGATACACAAATATATATTTAATTTTAATTATTGTTAATTAATCAATCATATCTCGAAGAAGTTTGAAATTCTTAGAGCTCAGATTTTAATGAAGCACTCGGTAGCTATGTAAATATACTTATAAGTTCTAGCCATACACCTTCTTTTTCAAACTTCATGTAACTTGTCTCTTTAAAAGAGGTTATGATGAAACTTCCCTCACTGAAATGATGTTGTTACTAACCTCGTTATTTCAGCTGCTGTAGTTACCATAAAAGACCGATAAGGTCCGGTCATAGGACTGACAAATTTTATTAGAAATGGACGAATAAGAGTGCAATCTTTATGGTTTTTTTAGACCGATCCAACACTAGTTCGACAAATTTAAAAAACCTTTCGCTTAGTCATAGCTGACGAAATTATATACACTGTTATATTACGAAAAGTAATTATTGTTTTATTTATCTTCCTCTCACTGTCCCGTAGTCCATGAAGTCTTCCTCAATTTTCAATTTCCTTGACAAAAACTATATATATATTTGTTTTTTTCAATATATAGATAATTTTTAACTTTTCTTATATTAGTAAAATTACTAATTGATAGGTATTCTCTGGTATATTTAAGTGATTCACAGTTTTAACTCATGAATAATAAGTTATATGAATAGATGGAAATGGAATGTGAATGAAATTGTAATAATGTACAAATTGCGACTAAAAAGTGAGATAAAACATATCGAATGAAGATTTATAATTACTTAAGAGATAAATTTAATGAAATGATTGGGATTTTGTAGGATGTTCAATATAATATTAAGTGTTATTTTTGACTTATCTTATACATATGGCACATTAAAACATTCAAGGGTAAATACATTAGTAAATGATATAAAAATAAGATTTATTATCCTATTGGAATTTTTTTTCCAAAAATTTAGTATTTGAAATCATTTTCAAAAATGTTTAAGGGTATGAAATTGTTTTCCAATTTTTTTTTTTGAAAATATCTATGGATTTTTGAAAAAAAAAAATCATACAAATTTATTATTTGAAATAATTTTCCAATTTTTTTTTTTTTTTTTGGAACAGCTATGGATTTTTGAAATAAATTTAATTTTTAATATATTTTAATATAATAATTTAATTTTTGGGGTTTTTAACGAAAAATTCACCACCCCAAAAAAATGTAATCTTGCCCTGGATAGCATCATCCTTGTTGTAAGTATAGGTAGTTAATAATTAAAATGCCTTTTTTCCAATAATAGTGATAAAAAAACTAGACGGATAACTTGAAGCTTGTACAAAATCCTAACTTACACACGACCTGTATGTATATGATGATGATGATTTCAGTAAGTGTTATTTGGGTTCAACTCACTCTATATTATATAGATTGATTCAATTATCTTTGACAGTACTTCCGGGAAGGCTGTTAATATATCCTCTATATAAATATTATTATAAACATATATATATATATAGATCTAGGGAGTCTGCAGGATTGAATAAATATGTTTTTTTTATAGGGGGGGGGCTTGGTTTTTTAATAAAAAAAATTAAATCCATAAAATAAGTTTCTTTGAAAAAACATTCCAAAAATTGAATTTCAAATGTAAAAATTTCAAAAATCCATAACTTCTCATAACAAATTTTTTTTTTTGAAATTTTTTTCAAAAATTATATTTCAAATATTAAATTTCTTGGAACAAAAAATCATAAATTCACAGCTAATCACAAAAAATTATTTTTTTTGGATAAATCCATAGCAATCAACAAAAAATTAAATTTTTTCTCTGTTGCATGATTTGCCCGAATGATTTAAATATTTTTAGTAAAAATTCCTTAATTTGGGAGGGAGGGGCTTCAAGCCCTCCAGTCTACCCCCTCCCTGGTATTGTGTATGTTCGATAACGATATGATTTTTGGATCATTCGAGAATGGCGTAGATAGGTAGAATTTATAGTTTCTCTATAAGTGAATCAAATATATATCAAAAATACATCCGAATTGACAATTATTTTAAGTCAGACTGACTGTGTATCATGCTGGTACCTCACCAACATACAAAATTTAGACTGTATTGTGTTGTGAGCTGTAGATTTGCTTTACTTATTTTCACCAAATCAGGGCTTTTAATAACGTTGATTCATTTAATTAGCTCTTGTTAACCTCTGAACAAAGTTTTTTATGTGATATTGTCCATTTGGGAGGCATAAACAACCAAGTTTTATAAGAATCAAAACTCTTTTTTCATTGATATTAAGTAAAGTATTTAACTATTTCTGTGTATATGGATGTCAAAATAGGTCTAACAAATAAAAGATATTGAGTATTACTATCTATCGAAAATCTATTCTACTATTGTCTATTTTTATTATTGTATAAATCCGGAACACTAATATATATTAAAAATATGTTTCTACATTATTATAGAATCAATCATATTTCCATAGTGTAAACAATAAATTTACTTTAAAATAATAAAAATTAAGATATTTTTTTTCTGAATAACTGAACAAATTTAACCATTTCATAGGGATATTCAATATCTATTAATTGAATTTGTTTATTAATTGTTATCAAGTAGGATTCAATGCAGGTACTACGTCTTTTTTGAAAGTTTAAAATTGCACTATTTTATGAAGTAAAAATATCAACTGCCTTCAATTGCGATGCAATTTGTGACGTAAGTGAAAACACTATAATTAAATTATAATTTCATAGTTGGTAAGAATTGGCTAACTATTAATAATTAATTTTGGGCCTTTTCCTTCTAGTTTATTTTTTGAGAAGGAAAGGTTGGGATTTACAATAAAGGAAGCCACGTGACGTAGGATCCTGATTTCTACATTATTTGTACCTATTAATTTTATAAATGTGATCCTTCATGGATTGATAGCTATTTAATACTCTTCTATTATTAAGAGGAGGTTATGATTCATTAGTCATTATTATTACTTATATATTGCTTATTGCATGTATAACGTATAATAATGTATATGTAGTGCTTTTTTCTACTCATTACTCATGTGGGGATGAATGTCATTAGAACCTAGGGACGCCCCCTATTTTGTTTTGTTAATTTGATTCTCTTTTTAAGTACGTTCAACCAGCTATAAAAGTATTTTTAAATACATTCTATCATAATTGACTTACATGCCTTGTTAGATATATAATATACAATTTATTATTATACAGATAGAGACGGGACTCTTTTGGTATTAGTAGTCCACCATTTCATCAAGATAATAATAAGTCCTTACGCTTTGTGATTATCAATACCTACATTGTACATAGATGCTTTGTTTAAGTCGAAATCTCTCTTTAAGAATGAAGGATTTCAAGCATGATGAGTAGATAAGTAGATATTGTGGTTAGGTTTGCCAATGTGTATGTATTAGCGTTGTCATGATGTCAATATTATCGTACCAGTTCAGGTAGCAAAATCGTTATTGACTAAAAATATATATACGACTAGGATGGGCACACGATAGAGTACAAACCTCCGCCTATTTTTCCCCTTAAGAAAACAAAATAAATAAAGACAAGAGGGGATTACAAAAAATTTTGGTCGATTATTTTTTGCCTGACCTTGATGGAGGTAAAAATGTCGTGAATGTCAGGATTTTGGTGGAGGATTTAAACATCACAGTACTGCGTATAATGCGCACTAATTTCTCTCTCCGTATCTATCAATGATATAGGCAGGAATTACTCATATGTCGATCCTCAATTATAATCTGAGTCCAACAAGGGGACTTACGCTTATAACTCGACAACTAATCTTCAGTGTTACACTTCCTCTTTCAAACACTAGTGATGACTTTATGCATACATATTCTCTCTTTACGAATAAAATATTAATGATAACAGCTTTGGGGGGGAAAAAACAAACTATTTAGGTAGCAACTACATTATGATTTTATTTTCATCAATGAACATCATTGCATCACATTGTGTTAGATATTTAAATGGCAGTGTTGATATTTCGTGCAACATTAATTATTTTCCGGGTTGGTCTTACTTAAGTGATTCCTTTTAGAACGATATTTCAGTTGAGAATGCTTATCTGTCTCAGACTACAAGTATATACCGAAATTTAATCGTTCTCAAACTGTATATCAGTTTTATTGATTTCAAATCGAAATTATTATAATTAGCCAATTTTTTCCGACTGTAAATTATTCTTCACTTTACAGGTCCGTGTTCTCTGTGAGGCCAAGGGGGGGGGGACTGCCCACCAAATTTTTTCAGGTATTTGTATTTACCACTGTATTAATGATGTGACATTCCATGGGCACTCCAACCAGAACCCATATGAAAAAATCATACGGCCATATTAAAGCCGTGACAATGGAATTATCGATAATTTTCCGCTGTGTAGCGAGAGCTAATATGTATCTAACCAATCAACGTTGTGTTTAAAAAAATGGCATCTAATAACCAAATTCCAAGGATAGGTTGAAAAGTTTTTGACCTAACAAGGATACAAGACATTTTTCACAATTTTTTATTTTATTTTTCAGCATAGTTTCCTTTTAACTTTAAATACTTTTCCCAGCGATACTGTTATCTCTGTAACCTGTCCAAATAAAACTCGGCGTTTTTCTCCGCAAAAAAAATGTTCACGAGATACTTTTTGTTTTTGGCTCAATTACTCCGAGTTGGACTGACTTAGACGGCTCAAATTCTAATACTACAAGCCTTTATATGTCTGCTTTTGTTTGAATATATTTAAGGGTTAAATTATTAAGAGACTGTTACATAACAATTGCTCATACAATGTGTCTAAAACTTTGTTGAGTAGCTGTTAACAAATGCTAGGTTGATGTGACTAGCTTTTATTAACGAGTGCTGCCATCTTCACGTTGAGACCGGTATTATGTTGTGTAAGCAATGTTGTTTGCTCATGTAAAATCAAAGTTGCAGTCATTAAGAGTACCTTTAAATATATGTTCTGACCGAAGTTTTTGATGAGAACGAGACTGTTCATGACCAAAGTTTTAGATCATGAAATCAATCTTCTTCTTTTTTTTTTTTTTTCAAGAAATATGAAAACGTAAAACCGAATGAGATCCTTTATAAAAATTATAACGATTTTGGACCGTTCTAAAATTAACAAAACAGAATTACAACACTAGAATGATGGACATGAACAGAATGGTTTACATACATACATATACGTACAATAATAGTTGGAGCATTGAGAATGTAGAGAAAAAGGAAGAGAAAAAAGAAACAAAGTTTAATAAACTTACATATTATATATACAATTGCATTTTAACAAAAAAAAGTATACAATTAAATTAAGGGATGTGCATTATTTAAAAGGTTTTGTGCTTGCGTTGATGGTATGTGAACTTCTTCTATGTAGAAAAGGGGTGTATATTATTACATTTAAAATTGTGTGTTTTTGCAATTAAAACAAGATACATAAGGCTTGCTTCTGGAAGACGATGAATTTTTAGTTTCAACAAATTAATGGTGCCCGATAGGTTACGTGAATACATAATCTTCTCCTTCCACTCTGAAATTCGTTGCAGTTGTAGCTAAATCCCACTTGTCGGTCCTAAAAAAAGTATAATAGATCCTTCGTGACGGTTTTGAGTTTGATGTTCCTTTTTTAAATTATTCTGTCAGATTACATAATAAATTATGTTATCTTCTTACAACATATCGTATATTATTATTTGGCTTAATAAACCATGACATTCTCAGGGAAAAATCCAAGGATCGATAGACTGGACTGGAAAATTTAAGAAGAAAAAATTAATCGAATTTTGATTCTTGTTGGTATTAATTTTATATATGTATTATTCTCGTTTTTCTACTAAAAACATGAAAGGAAAAAAAAAAATATGATTTTTTTTTTTAAGTTTACTATTTTTTAATTTTAATATTCAACTATTCCTTGTTCCAAATAAAACCTGACACTTAATGAATTTATAAACAAAGTCCTCAAACCGGATGTGTAATACAGAGGGTGGATAATTACCCTATTAATGGTGCAATTAATGACTTTTTAATGAAAATTACTCATTATTAAGGTGTACAGTCGAACTTGATGAAGGCGTCAACGCTTATTACAGATATTTGTTTATAGTAGACATGTATATTAGTTATTTAATAGTAATAAGGCTGTTGGATTCGGCTATTGCTCGAACGAAAAAAAAACTTAATTTTATCGTGCGTGTACATGCATACGTGTATATATATATAAATCCTGTATAGCTGTCCTGTTAATTTGTAATGGGTAATATAAAAAGGTATGCGTGCACTAGCAAAACACGGTACACCTGTAGTCACGATGAGATGTTCCATGGAGTGACGAACTGGAGTATGGGAGTCCAGAGCGGAGAAGAGTAGGTAGAACTGTTCAGTAAACTCCTGCTGAAGGATGAACACGGGAGGGGCTTGCTTCTTAAGGTGAAAGCGGATCGGTCGTTTGAACAGAGAGCCACTCATGACGTCAATTTTAAGTTGATTACGTCTTAAAAAGTCTATTCCCGGAGTCAAGAACACAAAAATCCCAAGGATAAATATTACCGTTCAAAACGATGTCGAATGAGGAAATCCCCAGAGAAACGACTTTCTGTCCGTCAAAAGTTATTAGTGATGGGAGTTTCACCTTCTTAATGCCGTTGAGGGCTAACCTTTTAGGTAAAACCGATACCTGGGCTCCTCAATCAACGAGGTCTCGAAAGTGTGAATGAGTACCTTGTTAGGATGGGATACCTCAGCTCTGAAGAGCCAAGGGCTAATTAGTTTTTTGAAAGAAGGGCAAAAAATGGACATTGAGAACTAGAACAAAAAAATTAATTTTTTTCCTAAAAATTTAATTTTCTGTTTATAGGTATGGATTTTTTAAATGCTTTTCAAAAAAATCAAAAAACCAAGCACCCAAATATAATCCTGAGGACACCCCTGTTGTGTGTTAATTCACCACATATACGTACAATTGCCCGTATGTTTAAGAACTTTAAATAAAGTCTGCCAAATGAACGGAAGTACAAACAGTCATCATATTTAAATACGGAATCCTATGTAATAGAAGCAAAATACATCATGTTATATACTTCGCTATGTAGGGGTACGAGTATAATAAATATATTGTAATAATTGTCATCTCTTAATTATTTTTATATACATACATAAGTACACATACCTACATCACATTTTCCTGTAATTAACGTTGCTATATTATTCATAATTTTCTATACAACGTACTATAATATTGTACATAATATCAACTATGTATCATGAGTATTCTTCGGTGTAGTCTTAAGACGGATCCTTGAATTTTACCAAAAAAAAAAGCGATAACGTAGACCTCTTAAACCAAATGAGAAGTATCTTATAATAGCAATATCATTATTTTTTTATATAATTATATTATTTATTCTATTATGTAGGTGACTACTACTCAGGGGCTAAAAGGGAAAAACAGACTTTCTTCCAAAAAGAAAAGGGAGAATGGGGGAAAGACTCAAAATCAATAGGTAGTCATGCTACTCTGTGCCAATTCTCTCAAACTATAGAATTATTATTCCATTATGTCTCGAAATTGTTCAAACAAATTGTGATTAACAAAGAAAGCCTATTCGAATTCATTCAATGAAAGTTACTCAGTACACTGATAGGAGGAAAAGAGGCAGAAACATCCACAGCTGACAATATAATACAGTGTACATTTAAAATTCCATTTGACCGATTCTATGGATGAATTCTTAATTACATCAGTTATGTTTCAACCTATAGTAACGTCAAGGGAACTTCAAAGTGTTGCATTAATTACATTTGTACAACTCATACATCACTCTGATTGGGGAGACAATCGGTTCATGGATTGAGATCCCAAAAAAACAGATCATGGTTTGAAAATGATTAAATTTTGGTCTACCATCTGAGATCCCGGTTTCGAAAAAGTGACTCAAGACCGAACCAGAAAAAGAGTGTTGAGGACTAGTGTTGTATCGGTCCATTCCAGTCTTAGTACGGTCTTTAACTGCCAGTATACAAAAGTATTATATTTTGACTTAGCTACATAGTTTATTCTATTATATAACGAAATAATAAAGAAAAACCACACCCTCAATGACGTCATGAGGGATCGATTTTCCTTCTTTATGGGCCAACAAGTGAAACGGTATGTGACCAGACTAGACTGAACCGCGGTCCTGGGTCCTTTATAAGGACCGACACAACACAATTAAGGAAAGATAAGTTGGACTAGACGGGACCGTACTGCGATCCTCGGTCCTAGATAAGGACCGACAAAACACTACAGTAGAATATACGTAGTAATAGTTGATAAAATGTACTAAGTGCTCATGTGTTTTTTTATTTCAAGGTTCTAGTATTATATAAACGTTATACATACATATATTATATACATATGAAGAGGAAAAATATATTCAATCACAAAATGATAAATAATCTCTTTAAATATATTATTTTGTTCATGAAGTGAGGATATTATGTTATGGATCTATATACCTATATATGTGTAATATAGAAAATCAGAAATTGACCCAAGGTTAATATTACTCCTCAATACTAGTGTTGAAGCAATTGATCGAAATTCAAACCTTTGACCGAAACTTCCTTCTCTAAAAAAAAATTATGACATGGTATCCAAGTTAGAATTCATTATGTAGCTCAGTCTTCAACATGCGGAGGATGATTTATTCTCTTAAACTCAATCTGTATAGGTTCGATACACAGTCACTCCTAGAAGAAAGAAATATACAATAAAGTCATGGAGTTCTAGAGGCCTAGAGGGATTGGTTGCCAAAAAAAAAAAAAGGATAAAAAAGAGTCCATCACGGCTTTACCTCGCTAACACAAAAATACTCTTTTATTTTGTTTTCAGCTGTTGATTGTTCCCTCTCGCTTGTTACGTCATGGCTATTTTATAATTTCTTCTAATTGATAAATACACGAAGTAATAGGTTATTCTATAATTATGCTCCGTTTCCAAAAGAACATGAATACAATTTCTTGTTGATCCCTTGTCGTTTATATAGTATATATATTGGCCATCTAATTATTTCTATGAATAAATTTTGGGTATGATATAGTAATATAAATTAGTAGCTACGCTTTTAATGAAATATTGCTAAGCAATACTATAATAATCTAACGAATAAAATACAATGTAGATTTAAATATTACAAAATATATTTTAAGAATGGTGAAGAAATAATATATTAGTGTGATAGTCTGGTAGTACATACGAGATATGTAGCAATTGGTATGATTGACGTATTTGGCTAACTACCAGATTATTTGGGGCCTTTTTTTTTTGTTTCTTTTTGGAGGAAAGGCTGTGTGATAAAATAAAGGTAACGACGTGCATTGTCATTTTTAACTCCATTCCTTCAAGAGGGGAAATTAAGAAAAACAACCTAAGCAGCATGCCTGATTATTCCATGTGTCTTAGAGTTTCATGTTTATTGGTTATGTATATTGACTTGAAAGACAATTCCTAGATCAGATGAAGTAATTGTAATATTTTATTATATATAACTATGCTAAATCAGTGCACTCCATCTTACCAATGAAAGGAATACTAAAAAAATAAACATTTTGACGATCTGTGACATCTTAAGGATTTCCAGAATTAAACCCACCACAACTCTATAATGTATAGTGTTTGCTATTGGTCTAGAAATCCTAGACTGGCCACAGACAGTTATAATGTTTCTAAAGCGTTTTCACTGACTTAACAAAATGAAGAGGTGAAGGATATGTACTAAATTCTATAACTTAAAAATCTAAAACTAAGTGGTGCTGTTTATTCATTGTGATGCCACGTGAAATGTTCTCTACAATTCGATCTAAACCGCTTTCGTAGTAGTAAATTCGGTCTACATTTCAGAAGATAATATTTTGTAGCTGTGTAGCCTCCATTATAAAGAACCTTTGAAAGTACAGAGTAGTGTACCCAAGTAACTGATGAGTGATGGCTAGAGTTGACATTTGGTATGGAAAAAAACTAAGTTTAGAACTTAGAAATTGAGAAAATGGTTGTTGCGTTTACTCTTTCTTCTTTTTAGTGAATTATTTAATAGGTCGTTGTGATGTTAACTTTTCCATCTGAATTAAGCATTCTCACCTATCTTTGGTGTAAATTGTTTTAAAGTTGCATAATAAAATACATATATATTAATTTAAATATAGTTCTAATATTTGTCCTATACTAATGTTATTTTAAATGTTGAAGGTTCTCCTCTTTATACCAGGTATACGCCTATGAAATGAGACTTTTTTTTAAAATTTTGAACGTTTATTGCGAAAAAATGGTTACATATTTAATTTTCAAAGTATGTGCCTTCGCTAGCCACACATTTTTCCAATCTTTCAGGCAATTTATGGATGGTTTTCCAAAGAAAATTGTTCGTCTTTGGCTCCAAACCAGCCATCGATCCATTTTTTGGCTTCAGCGTGAGAATCGAAGCGTAAATCATTGAGTGTGTGGCCTATCAATGCAAACAAGTGATAATGGGAAGGCGGCAGGTATGGTGAGTAAGCCGCATGAGCAAGAATTCCCAGTTGTACGACTCAACAAGCTTGCGGGTGGCTATAGAGCGATGCGGTGGTACGTTGTCATCAAGTAAAATTACCTTCTGTTGCCTCGTTTTATATTTTGGACATACTTGGCGAATAGCATGGTTCAAATCGGCCAATTGTTGTTTGTAGCAATTACCATTAACGGTTTGACCGGGTTGTAGAACCTCTTGCTCTCAAGCTCTACTTGTTGTAGAAGTTGTTGCGCTCTTCATTTCACACGTCAAAAACACCACTTTGGAATTTTTCAAACCTCCTGAAGCACTGTGCTCTGCTTAGAACATATGTACGGTAAGCTTCCACAAACAATTGATGGGCTTGAGAAGCGTTTTTCTTGAATTAGTAACAGAAAATCAATGATTTCCGCACATCCTAGTTTGTAAGCACAAAATTAGACATTTTTACGAGCGAAAAAAGTGTGTTGTTGAATGAAACTGTACAAACAATGAATTAAGTTTTGTTGACATATGTCGAAATAAGCATTTAGATTTTTGTGCCAATTTATAACATCTAACTGGCGACACCTAAAAACCAATAGCCGAAAGTCTCATTTCATAGGTGTATACCTAGTAGCAGTAATTCATTTTCTCTCCCCTTCCCTAAAAAAACGTGTACTCTAGTAATGACTCATAGGCATTGCCCCTGTCACTTCTCTGTTACTTCATTACTGTGAGAAGTGGAGTGATTTTCTTACCATCTGTTATGTATTCGTGATTCCTTTTCTACCTTCTCATCTTTTAGTTATTGTTATTATTTAATATATGTATAAAGTACTGCCTTCATTCTTCTTCTTACAAATAGCCGTGCATTGTGTATGTTTTTCAGAGAGGTTATGATTATGTATTAGTAGGAATATATACGTATTCCTATTAAATTACATCATTGCCTTATTCCTCCACGTCTCTTCTCTCCTCATTTCTCTCGGTCGTCCTGGAATCCTTTATTTAATAGTTTGTGTCTCTTTAACCTCGTCAAGACACCACACCATCGATATATGATTTTTATGAAACTGCCCTCCACCTCTTTTGAATTGACTCAGTTGCAAACTGGTCATGAGGAAGAGCACGGAAAGCAAACTATCTATTGACTTATATGACCTAAAATATAACATAATTTGCTGAGCTTTCAGGACTGATAAGACGTCACCAAGAACTTTTTAATATTACCAAAAAGAGAAAGATTCGAAATTACCCATCAATAGGGATAATCGATAGATATATAATAAATATCTGTGTAAAACGGGATCTTACCAATATATATAGATCCTATTAATTTTTTTAAATTTTCCCCGTCGAGGATTAATAACATAAAGAGTACCCGTTTTTTAGGATTTTATTTGGGTATTATTTTTACAATTATATTCTGGTTCCTGGTATTGCCCGGACCCTTCCATAGTCTTCTTATACTCATTTTCCTTTTTTATTTACAGATAATATATATGTGCACTAAATATCTACATGGAAAGGAGCAAGATTGCGAGAAAAAAAAATTTGAGAGTCATCGTCATGATGAATAAATTGAAGTCACCTCCATTTTCATCAGATTCCACGTCCTGACCTTCATAACTTCATACTATATAGGCATGTTGCTAAGGAAAATATTTATCTGTGCGGATATGCTTCGCGGGATGAGGGTCTTTTTATCCTTCATGATGATATTTTTCTGTGTCAGAACAACGGATCAAGTGGATATTGGTAAGTGATCATTATCATCATTAAATATAAGGAGGGAGAGAGGTTAATTTCTCGCGTCATTTAGGAAATTCATATCACGGCTCATAAATTTATATTTATGATTTTTTTTTTTGGACACATAGTTTTATAAATGAATTATTTTAAAATTGATGACTACAGTCTTCTACATACATATATCCATATTTTAATATAAAAGATGAAGAAAAAAGTTCTGAGCGTTTTTTCGCTTTATTTTGTCCATGAAATTAACGTATTTAGGATTATCCGATTTAGATGGTTCCGAACGGATTTCTAGCTAATCTTCAGTTCCTGAGCAATGGAATAAGTGCTCATATGCCGGTCCAACTCGACGATTTCCATTATTTTATGGACATTTTGACGACCATATTACCAGAACGGAATCGTTGGCTGTTGCATTCGATACTGTATTAGGTATATAAACAACACCATTTTTTTTTTGCCACCTGCTCCGCTTTTTCACCTTGGTCGTTGTGGTACTCAAGAAGTATCAATTTTTTTCTATTTTTACTTCCATTTTAGAACGCTGTAACACACAAATGGTGTCACCAAACACAAAACGGTAAATTAACTTTTTTTAAATTTAACCTTGTCCTCTAAACATACTTTAAGCTTTTTTTTTTAAATTTAATGTATTAATCGTGAGATATAGTTCACTAAAGATATCTTTCGAAAAACGCTCAGAACTGTTTACTTAACATGATATATTAGTGTTGTATTTGAGTCAAAATTGTAGATTTGATAATTTCAGGGGTGTCAGCAAGAATTTTTTTTTTTTGGTTTCTTTAAATGGATATATCATTATATTATTTGGGAAATTAAACGCAACGAATACCTATGTTCGTAATTTGGGACATCTAAGCCCCTGAATTTCCATGTAATACCGGATGCATAGTTGAAAAAAAAAAACTTATAAAGAGAGGGATAAGAAAAACACATGAGAGGAATTGATAATTCCTCTCATTAGCTGACAAACTGTTATTGACACCCCCTCCTACAAAATTAACACAATCAATCCAACAATGGTCTCACAAAGGGACAAAATAATCGAGAATGTTTCTTTACTTCCTGCGGAACACACACCAACAGAGATCCAAAATTTGACATAGGCAGACTATTTTCAAAGGACATTAAAGACGCTATCGGCATCGAAACAAGCTTCAACAAGATAAGGTACCAACACACATAGCGAAAGTTACCTGTTCCTTTTTTTGAGACCAACATTCCATTCTGGCCGAAAACAATGTAGCACCATACTGGCCAAATGTAACTGTCTCGTATTTTCCTTCTGGTTGCATGTTGAGGCCAAGACTTACCGGACTGAATATAGAAGCTTTCAAGGCTTCCGTTGATGAACATTACACCTCCATGAGCCCCATTTACATTATTACCGGCTGACATACAGCTTCCAGGGGCGCATCAAAGTCGATGGAGACTATATTGAAAATTAGAAATGGTAACACATGTGCCAACACCTGTACAAAGTACTATACTCTAATCATTACTCGAGTAATTATTCGAACTTTAATTAGTTAAAATTAGAGTTCAAGTAAAGTCAAATTTAAAAAACTATATTTCGTGTGGGTTAAGTCGAGTAGTTTTTTAAGCTTGAATAATACTAAAATATATAGGTATATATTTATACTTTTGTTGGACCTAATTATTTCGGTCCAACAAAAAGCTTGGTCTGGACCGGTCTCATATAAAAATTTGGTATAGATCGGTCCAAAGGAAAAATTTGGTTACAGAGAAATTGCTTTTAACATGACATCATATGTTTTTCAAGTACAATGAAGTTATACAAAGTTTAAACAGAGATAGATCGGATTCATTTTGATCCTGCTATCTCTTATATGTATAAAATATTAGTTCTAGAACTTATATATTTTTTTTGAAAAAATAAAAGACAGTTGATCTATAAAAAAAATAAAATAACATAATATATGATACCGAAAGAAATTAGTCCACAGAGTGAGACTGAATCAAAATCGGTCTACATAGTGAGAACAAAAAAAATCGGCACTAGTATATATATATAGAGAGAGAAATATATGTATAAAACATGAACTACCGGTTGTCTGTAAAAATTAAAAAAATCGAAAATGAACATGATAATCCAGATAATTTGAAGAGTAGCTTAGCTGTAATGGCGTTTTATTAGATCAGCTGTAGGTAGCCGTAAGAACAAAAGAAATCAACACAAATCCCACTCCATATACATCAAGGACAGATAGGCTGGAATTACTCCGATGTGGATCCTCAATTCTACTCCAAGTCCAAAAAAGGATTTTCAAATTACAACTCACTTTTGATTACTTTATACTTAGATAATCCATCCTCTAAATAATCGTTTTATTTCATATCGTATGCAACTGAAAAACTGTCAAATCAAAAATAATGTCAGCGATTAGTTTTAAAGGAATTATATTTATATTAGAAATAAATGTCGTGCTGGAAGGTTCAGGCAATGGGCTTGGCAAAATGAGGGTGGGACTGAGGCCAAGAATGAATCCACCTTTAATATATATTACCTGGGGAATGGCCCAATTTAAAAAAAAATGGGACTAATGAAGGCGTGAACATTTTGTATATTGTTTTCAAACAAAATTAAATTGAAAGGCATTCGCCCTATAAAATTTACACCCCCGGATTCTTTTGATTACAACTACTCCTACATATTAGTGTTGGGATTCATTCCATGACTTTTTTTGAATTTATATAGTCCAGTATCACCATGATGTTCCTTATTCATCAGTAACGCTTATGTACGTTTGTCAGCTATTAGTTTGACTAGTCTCTTACTCCTTAAGAGTGTTCTGAAATCAAATTATCCTTATAAAGCTGTGAAAAAGAGAATGGGTGAACGATGAGAGAGATTGACGTAATTGACAAATTGTCTGACTCCTTTCTTTCTCTTTTTATTTGTACAAGTTACAATTTATCATCTTATAACATCATATTTAATTACAATTCAACATCCGTCATTTTAATCATCAAATATATTTTGATGCATATCATTTCCTTCGGAAGTATAACAATTACTTATTTAAATATATTTCTTTTATCATTTAAACTTTATAATGTACCACAGAATACGTTTTATGAATAACTAATTTTCATTAAAAAAAGTTATTAATTACACCATTAATATATCTACCATGTAAGACAGTGATTTCCTACGGGGATCATCAGGAAATGTATTTTCTAGAAGATAAAAGTCTAGCAAAATTAGATATTCTTCTATTTAAAAAACTATAAATTGGGGCTCCTCAGTAGTGAAGAAGTTGGAAATCACTTATCTAAAGAATATTCCATTACTAGCAGTTGTATCCGGCATTGCACGAAGTTATTAAGCGTCGACAAACAGACTAACTGTAATTAAAGGATATATATATATATGTTCTTTTCTTTTATAAACGACGTGCTGAGCTTTACTACACACGCTCGGCGCTGCATTGTCATTTCTTGGATCAAGTAATCCACATTGCTATGATATTAAGTGCACACTTAAAATTTTATCATCTACAAACTTACACACAAACTTTCCTTTATTAGTATAGTTGACATTATCCTCATCACAAGTATTATAATTTATTTTGTTATTGTTTTAATTGCCCCCAATTATTTATTTATAGTTATTCTTCTCATTTTATGTAGCTTAAGTGTATTAGGTTTTGTCTCCCGAGATTTTTGGGGTTTTATACCTACATGAAAGACTTTATGAAATTATTTAATAATATAAGCTTCATTTAATTATATAAACCATTAAATTCAACCATAAATATACATTAAAGAATCCTTATTTTAAAGTTTTTACGATTTATGCTTTAGAATTGATGCGGGGTATGTATCCATAATACCTATTATTACGCAATTAATAAAACTAGGGTCCGAGAAATAAAGAAATTTTGAACTAGATTAACATTAATTTGTTCTTCTTAAATTAAAAATAAATAAAAACTTAAATTTGACAGTATTTATCACTAGCCGTAGTAACCCAGATTACCCTGAGTTATAAGGGGTATACAAACATACACATATTTCTTTAATAATTTCTGAAGATAACTCTTCAACAACTCATTGGTGTTACTCTCTGTTTTCATGAGCACACTCACTCGTAGTAGGTATGTTACAAAGTCTGAAAAAATCAAAATATGAATTTGAATATGGCCTCTTACGTTTTGTACGGAGCGTCTCTTCTCTTAAATACCTCAATTATTAAAATCACTGAGAAATTTGGGGATTCGTGGTCGAAAATTAGATCCACCTTCTCCTTGTATGGCACATACTACGACTGGCGTATTAAATATGACGCTCGGAGTTAGTTTATTGACTCGCACTCAAATTATGTCTCTCTTCATTTAGGAGGTCGTAGTTTCAATCATAGAATCTACACTTTTCTAGATACGAATGGTACGAGGTTCAGTGACCAAAAAAGAATGAGCATAACACAAACAAGACACTCCTCTCATAACTTATTGGCGTCTACAAAATTCTTCATCTAATAAAAATTGATTCCCTCTATCAATTTTTATATTATTTTTACTAATGAATTGAAAAAAGTTCCTGCTTCCTTTGGTTTTTAAATTAAAATTATCTATTAATTACAAGGTTGATTTTTACCAATTGCAACTTTCAAGTTCGAATTGGAAAGTAAATATGAGTTCTATAAATCATCAAAATACTCAAATGAAAGTATTTTTCAATTAATATAGATACTTAGTCTGATTGTTCAACCTACTTCTTATCTATAATATTTAATATATATTTCAACATATTCGCATGACAAAAAGTTGGGTAACCAATGAGTTAGAGAAGGTTATTTTAAACGATGAATTTTCGAATGAGTATGTGTATTATGTTATAATGAACACCTGAGAAGGGATTTTCGGACAACTCCTTAAAGTAATTAATATCAAAAATAAATATGTTAATAAATTAATTATTTTTAATATATGAATTATTTCAACATTACACAAAGTGAAATAGAATCATCCCAAATCTTCTCAAGTAATATGAACGGCATATTCCTAATGAAAAGTTTCAAAATACAAACATAGATGCATGTCATTCATATCTCATATTTGATGTCGTATGGATGTTATTTATTGTAATAGGGGGTAAAGGTAGGTCGGAGGGGGGATTACTCACTTGGGGTAGGAGCCATGGAAACAGTTGAATATTTTTCAGATGTATTTAAGGCCCTTCTTAGACTGGATCGACTCAACACTACTACAAATCATCAAATATGGTGATAGGAATCTTATAGAACAACAATAGCGTGGAGTTGTTTCCTTTTCTCCAGAGTTGAAGTACTTGAAATAATAAAAATATATTTAAGAATAATAGTACATACTACATTCTACATAGTAAGCAATAAGTTTTTTTCGTTTAAAAAACAATACAAGGCGAATGTTGAGACTAGGGAGAATATTCCCCCACCTCTTCCTCACACATACAGACTACATATTATATTCCTGTACATAGTATTATAATATGAAATACTTGGCAAGTAGGTCAAAGAAAATTTAAAAAAATACTAATAATAAAAGAGTTGAAAAAAGTGTGTGGTTCATAATATTCACGAAAGTTACATACAGAAAATGTATATTTGTAACTTAGAGAGTAGAGTGTGTCTTATGAAACCAATTTCGACGAGTCCAAGAATCCTTTTCCACCATGAGTTGAGGTTTAGTATTGGTAAAAATGTCCAGCAATATTTTTTCCCTGCAGCAAAAATTCGAAGGGCTACTTTCGGTTAGTCATAAAAATTATAGTATTCTTTTTGATGTGTATAATAATATGAAAAAGGCTTGCAAGAGTAAGATTGATAATTAGTTACCAATATCTAAAGCTTTAAAATCTGACTTTGGAATGTTCTTTCATATTTTTGACCTTGAATGATGAATTGTTAATCATCTTTGATGTCTAATTCTTTAATCCGTTGTTATTTTAGCTCCTTTAGTAGTTGATCTTCCATGATAAAATTCAAATAGTTTTTTGAAGGGTAATTCATTAAAATGCAGCATGCAAATAACCCATTGTAAAGGAATGTCTAATTTTTGCTCAATAAGCCTAATGTTGCCACCTTTATGCCCTGTATTTAGAGCAGTTCCTACACATCCAATGGCTCTGATAGAATGAAGACTTCCAGATTCATAAATTAAAGAAAATAATTCTTTTATAATGTGTTCTGCAATTACTGTTTTATGCTCAAACTTGTTGCAAATAAATTTTTTGTTTACTTCAACAATTTGATTAATATTAGTTAGATATTTCTTTACTTGTCTACCCACTTTTGATGTTGAAAGTAAATTTTGGGGAGTAGCTAGCTTCAGATCTCTTAATAATGCATTTCCATATGCTGCAGCAGAATTAACTGAAAAGGCATAGCTAATAAGAATTTGGCTAGATCCTCGGAGTTTGGTATTGTTTCTCTGTACTGCTGGTTGGTATATCATAATCATCCAAATTGCTTCTATAATCACCAAAAATGTATTTTATTTATTTTGATTCTTCTTTTTTCTTGTCCAAAGTAGCCTTTCTTTCTTTCTTTTACTTTCTCTATTTGTTTTAACATTTCCTCCTTTCTTTCTTACCTTCGAACATAATTTCTATAATTATCTCCGTAAGACTGAATTGATGCCTTGTTAATGAATGAAGCGATCATGAGTTTCTAAAAAAGTTTGGATCCATGTAGAAATGAAATTTATTATGCAGTATTTTTTTGAATGAGTCACATGTGCAATTTTTACTTTAAAATAATTAATTTCCTGATTATTATATCAAGAACATAAAGCAATATCAAAAAGATCTGACAACTTTTCCAAAACCTCAACAACAATAACATCACTATATCGGTTTTATACATTCATCTTCTTTACATGGTCCTTGATGACCAACAAGAATTTCCCAATTTTTTGCTTGGTGTACTTGATTTCGTGGGAAGGGATACTAGCTATCTCCCAAATACTTTTAACATTCTTCCGACGATTTCAAGATGTTCTTTTCTTGAAAGTCTTACTCCATTGGGATGTTGATATTTAAGGTAGAGGTTAAGTCTAGCTTACTTGGCAGAGCATTCAGGGGGAGATCGCGGGTACTTCCAAATAAAAAGTCCTTCTGAGTGTTTTTTGTTCCTGAAGCCATGACAAGTGCAAATAAGTAATATTTGTTTGTAGTTCGATAACTTATAGTTTTTATAAGAAATTGATTTAATCATAACTACCAAATGCGTAGTTATGTTCTTTGTTCTTTCAAGCACGCAGTAATTAATAATGACACTGGCAAGACTAAACAACCCCATGGGCAATATTGTTACTTTCTTTAAAGGTAAAATATTATTACTTTACACTATATTGATTTGATAAGGTGCACATGTGTAGTGAAAAAACCCCATTTTTTTAAATAAACAAATCGATTTTTTTAATAAAATAAAAAATGTTTTTTGACACCCATTTTACATAACAAAAAAAATAATTGTGTATGTAAAATCTTTTCTTGGGAATTTTTATAACTAACCTCAGGTAGCCCTTAGAATTTTTGCTGCAGAAAAAAAATATTAAGAATATTCTTGCCCATATTAAACCTCAACTCATGGTAGAAACGGATTCTTGGACTCGTAGAAATTGGTTTCATAAGACACACTCTTCTGTACAAGTTACAAACATAAATTTTTTGTATGTAACTTTAGTGAATATTATTAACTACACACTTTTACAGTAAATATAATTTTTGTATAAGTTGCAATCTATCATTTTTCATCAATCAGACTCTTTTTCTATATAAAGCATCGTTAGTATAACTACAGGACTAAGGACACCAATTACAGCCCTGTCTCTCAATATGTTTGAAAGTTATGGTCGATTATGTATTTTTTACCTTATCTTCTCAAATTTTAATGACCTCTTCCTGTGACCATATATAATCTTCACCCGAAGTTAGATCAAAATCGATTTGTAATTTTTCCCTTAATACTAGTGACCAATTGATCAATACACAAACAAACAAACTAACTAAGAGAGGTAAAAAACATATCTTCGTTGGTGGATGTAAAAATGAAATGTAATAATTTATACTACACTGTATCAATCCTCACGACCACCCCCAAAAAAAAAAAGAAAAAAAAAACTCTTACTATTGGCTCTTATATATCCTTAGTACTATCACTTTGAGTTTAAAAAAAAAGAATCATAAACCTCAAATAGCATACCACAATATATATGGATTAAAAAATATGTCAAGATGAGAAGTCCATTTTATTTTTTGTCAAAAAATTCCCAAAGAAAATTGCAAAAAACTTTTTATAATGATTTTGCAAAAAAAAAGTAGTAAATATAATTTATTGCCATTGTAAAGACGAACACAAACCTGCAAATGTTTTTTTTTTTGCTTTTTTGTACTTACAAAAACATAAAAGTTAGGGAGAACAATTTTGTCGAAAAAAAACCCTCTGTAACTGTTTCTTTTTTGCAAATATTGCAAAAATCAGATATTAAAATGTTACGGGAATTGAAAATACTTTCATGATATTTAGATTCTTAATTTTCATATGGCATTTCATTTTAAAAATGGACGTTTGATAAATAAAAAAAGAAAGAGAAAATGAAAAATTATTCAGAAAATAACAAATATTTCAGTTCATCATCAATTTTTATCTGTCAAATTTATATGCAAACGAATTTCTAGACAACTTTTTACAAACTTTATTCGATTTATGAATCCAATATTTCATCGGAAGTTCATTTTTTTGCACCTGAAAAAAAAAGCAATATTAATTTTCACCGATTTCTTTTTTTGCCCTTAATTTTGAATAAATTTGGAAAATTTAGTTATTCATATAGTTGTTTTATGAGACGCCAGTCACTTTTTGCTTTATAACTCAACCCCCTACTTATTTGTATTGAGCTCCACAAAATGGTTTTTGTATTTTGGGTATATGATAAGCCTCCCTTATATTACTCCTTCAAAATTAGCATCCCGCCCAGGTTTGAAAGAGGTACCCATGCAAAATTTCAGCCTCTCAGGTTTAACGGCGTGTGCACGCATAAACAACCCGCAAACAAACTCTATTATATATATAAATTAGTGATGGGAATTCCGGTGCTTTCGGCTCCCAAACGGCATTTCAAATATTTTTATAGCTTAAATAGACTTACATAGGCGTCTGCATGGGTGGGCTATAGCTATTCTTAAAATTTTCTTCGAGAAAATTTACTATTTATAATTGGATTTTTGATTTTTTTTTTGGACATTTTTCTTTAACAGCTGTTTATTTTTTGACAAAAATGTAATATTTGCTCTTTGATTTTTTTTTTTTTTTTCTTTAAAGCTGTTGATTTTTTTGTAAATTTGCTTTTCGATTTTTTTCCTTAAAGCTGTTGATTTTTGAAATTTTTTTCAAAAGAATTTTAATTTTTGCATTTTTCATTCTTAATAATTCCAAAAACAAAGGCCCTCTCCCAAAAAAAAAAATATATATAATCCTACTGAGCAACGATTCCTACAGCCCCCTCCCCGAGTCCTGTCGTTCAGTTCAAAGAACCAGTTCATAGAGCCGTTACGTTTGCGAACGACACATCACTAATATATAGATAACAGAGAAATAAAGTCAACTTTTTTGGGAGACATGTGATTTAATAATATTATATACATATGTTGTTATCTGTATTCAGTACATACAGGGTCTGAATTCTTTGTCGGCTCCATGTTGTAATATGTACAAATATATATTTAATTGAAATTTGCCTTTATATTTACTTGATACTTGCATTTGAAATTACGTGGGCGATATTACCAGGCAATATTAGTACATGAAACTGTTTTAATTTAAAAATAAATTATAAAAAATGATAGATTGATATGGTTTATTCCCTCTACTTTTTTAAAATCTAGGCCTGATCTGTTATATTTGCTATTTAGGTGCGCTCTCTTTTTCTCTAGTACTCCTTGTACTAACTTAAGAATAATGGTTAACTATTTTCGTCCATGAAAGATACGCAATAAGTTTTCCTACACATTTGGTTAATTGAAAATGATATCTTATATAGGACATTACATAATTTGGAACGTCTTTTAAGGACTAATAACTTGGACAGTTCTGGACTGGATGTGGAACAGGACCGATTTTAAGTCCCATATTAAGGACTGATAGAACCTAAATTAACATCCAATTTAATTGGTTCTTTGATATTTTGTCCTTACCCCTCCTTTTTTTCCCTTTGCTAACCCTTTTTGTCTCAATAAGAGAGTCAAACAGAAGTGAAAGTTGATAAGAAGTTACTTACACTAATACATTTAAAAAGAAAAGCAAGAGAAAAAAAGAAAAAAATTGCATGTGCTGGAGCATTAATCAATGAAACTTGGTTGTAAAAAAAAAGAAAAAAAAAGTCTACTGCTTTCATTATTACTTGCTTATTTTTATTAATCATACTATATAGAACAACTTCTTCTACGTCGAAATTGGAGGACTTTCTGCAAGTATGTACATGCTAAATACCTTCTCCCTCGCATTGTTGTCGCTTTCACTACCACAACCAACACTAACCTTGGTTTGTAAATTACAGGGGCGTTTATTGTACTTATTATTATGATACTTTTCTTATGCTTGGTTTGGTTGTTTTATTATTGTAGCATTGAGGGTCCCTGAAATACCTACAATCTAAATAGTAACAAGGCACATATCAATGGATCAATAACTTTTTCTTCTTTCTCAATGCATGGACTGATATGCCTTCTTGATACTTCATATTGAGGGCGCAGATATGATTTTTAAAACAGGGGTGGGTAGTGTTGTGTCGGTCCATACCAGTCTTAAGACCGATCCTTGTAATTTTCCATTAGAATATCAGTGGTTGATTAAGCCTAATAAGATATTTAAAATATGTATTTAGATTATTACACATATCTGACAAAAAATAATATATTTTTCATTATAAAACGAATTTATTATATTGTTACTTAGTTATATAATTTATTCTAGTATATAACGGAATGATTATATGATGTTTCTATAATATCAGATTATATGCTTGACATCAAGGGTGCATTCATGTATGCTCTGTGTGTCACTAGAAGCACTGCTTTCCAGGTGCTAAAAGATTCCTGGAAACAGGTGGACCTCTAACATCTATTTAGAACTCCTTGTGATAAAAATCCAGCCATTAATTAATGGTGTCTTCCATAGGATCCGAATCTGTTTTCACCAGGATGGGTACCAGCTCATGTACAAAAAATTATGGGAGAAAATCCACCTAGAATTAGTTCGTAGAAGTTGTGACTCAGTTTGAAAGATACTTTGAGCCGTAATAAAGAGCAGAGTATGCCAATTCGAATAAAATTTTGTGTATATCTAGTACTATTATTATGCTTTAAAAAGTGACTAGTTAAAAAAATTCTGGAACTTGTATATTCGTCATCATGTACTATCTTAAAAAGGAAAAAAAAACCCACCCACCATGACGTGACGAGGGATCGATGTTAGCTTTTTTAAAAGGAAAGGTCGACAAGTGGGAACCGAATAAATTGGTCCTTGGTCATAGGTAACAACACTAACTGAATTGGTTAGCAGGACTGATTTAGAGATCTAATTAAATAAAATGGTCCCAAAAAAAAACCAGTTGCAATGTTCCATAATTTTATGACTGAATCGCAATATAATTAATCAACACACTTACAATTTTTACAAAGTTGTAAGAAGTTTTTCAAGTATATATCTATTATTGTTAAGAGTATTCCATTAATAGCCAGTAGGTAGAAAATGGATTTAGCTATGCTGTACATTTTTTTAGTTTTTTAAGATGAATGACAAGAATTTTCTATTTTTTCCCCTCCCAAATTCCAAATACAATTTGGGGTGTGAGTAGAAAAGAAAAGAATACGCCTGAGAATTTCAATTCTTATGTCTTCATTTCCTTTCTTGTCAATCAAGATAAATAGCTTTTCTCGAAATTATTAATAGTTTCTATACATCCCTTATTATATTTTTCCATATTAAAGACATACTTTTTTGTTTCATGATTCTCGACCCCTTTTATAACTGCAAAAGTGCTTTTGTTTACCATTGACTCCACTTTACTTATCACAATTACTATAGAGAAGATAATTGTGAATATGCCGAAGTTGTTCCTTCTACTTATCTACTACTCCTATTTTATCTTGTTTTTATATACAAATGTATCGATGTTGTGTATGACAAGGTGTAATACACAACAGTCGATCTATCCATGCATAATATATACAGAATTCTTAGGTAGGTATGAGGTATGTTTTTCCTCTTTCTGCCTCTTCTAAGAAGAGTAACAAAATATAGTGTTCTTTCATTTAACATTATTCGGAATGTATTCCTACTGAGAGGGGCTCTTTTTTCTTTTCATTTCTAGTCCTTCTCTCCTTTTCTCTTTTATTACATACAGTTGCAGATGTCTTGTTTTATCGAGATTAAACATGCATACTCCCCTGATTCCTCCCCCTTCTTCTTTCTCTTTTAGTATTTCTCCTTCTCCCCTTTCCTTGTTCTTAAACATAATATTATATTATATTTATATATAACAAGCTGGTGGTGTTCAGTACAATTAAAGGAGGTAGTAGTAAATCTTTAGGTTTAAAGTTTTAGGTAGCAGTAGAAAAAACAGCTGCAAGCTGCTGCTGTTACCACCAGTATCAACCTACTGTACTGCCACTATTTATTTTCTTCCTTTCCCTCTATTTTACTTCCAGCTGCAGCACCATTCAATAAATCTGTTTATAATATAAATGGCGGATATTGTACTTACTTTTTTATAATTGTATCTGGACTCTCATTCTCTAGCTCTATGTTCATCTTATTTCATTTTGACGCACATATAATGTACTCTTGAAATGAAAGGAAAAAATATTATGTTTAATGCTTATAATTAAATAATTTATACAAAAGCGTTTCTATGTATGTAGTAGAATGTAAGAGGGGATGAAAAAACACTTAGTTGTCTAGATACTTACATTTTATTAACAAAGCTGATCAAAAAATAACTTTCTCTCTCTTTAAAAAAATAGTCCTAATATCTTCTCGTCAATCCAGCTTTATCACTTAAAATTATCATTATTTTTATGAATATATTATGAATGATCATGTTACTCCTTTTCAACAAGAATTAATTTATTTTTGTTTAATTCCTTTTTAGACATTTGTCATGCAAAATTGGGTTTAAAGGATGGTCGAATCCCAGACTCGGCTCTCAAAGCAAGCTCAAGTCATGATCCACCCTCTGTCGGTCCACAAAATGCAAGGTAAATCAGTAATCCTAATAATAATATCATATCATGTGTACACATAATACTTACGTATCCTCCGTGTTGGTGGTGATGTTTTTTGTTGATGTTGACCGACGGGATCACCTCTGTATGTGGGTTGGAAACGTGTTTTTATTTCATTTTTGTTTTTTTATGTGATCAAATAAAAAGATTACAACTACTCACTCCTGCGCAACTGTTGTTTTGTGTTCATTTATTTTATAAAATACACTTTTACAAGAAAGGCTTAATACAATAGTGAATATATAAATTTATATTTGTTAAGGAGAAGAAGTACCCTTTCACTAAGTAGGTCAATTTTCCTAAGGAGAAAAGAACCAAAGGCAAAGGGAAGTAGGAAATATATTTTTATTCCATTTTTATGTAGAGGAGAACGAGGACAGTTGCAAGACTTTTGTTTTTGACTCAATTTAGATAGCTTGATTCAAGGTTATTAAGTTTTGAACTTCACTTTGTGTGAGATTTATATGTCAAAAATGATTTGTGACTCTATCAAACATATGACGTCAAACTTTGGGAAATCGGAGGACCTACTTTAAATATCCTCCTGTTTTGTATAAATCAAATATTATACAGATTTTTAATTTATTCAATAAAAAATAAATTTATGTAGACTTTACATTGTACATCTTAGTCGCTTCTTTTGATAATTGTACTGTAAAACACCCTTCTATTATTAAATGAATAGTTTAGATCAAAAAAATAATATTAGGTGCATAATATAAATGCGTGAGATACTCAATGTGTAGTGTGAGAACACATGAAAATGCGTGAGACTTGAGAGTATTGCAAACCTACATAGTATGCCATTGTATTATTTTAATCTATTTAGAGATGATACAAGTCAGTAGTTTTTTCACGAATTACATTTGATTACAAATTTAGTTAGAGTTTTAAAAAAATTGAGTTTGAGTGAGAAATTTCGAAAATTATACTATCCATCAATATGTTAAAAAGAAATATAAAATTAACGTAGTCACCCTCACATTTTGAAGATTGTTTCGGAATAAAGCAGTTTAGCTATCATGACGTTTCATTAAATTAGCGGTCAGCAGCTATGAGACGAAGAAAATAAAACAAACTCCACTCACTATCTCGTAATGATATAGACTGGGATTACTACGATGTTGATCCTCAATGCTACTCCGAGTCCAACAAATCTTCAGTCTTGCTTTTCGTCTTTCATGAACTAGTGATTACTTTTTACTTTCATGTTCTCTTTTCATAGTACAAGAATTATTATGATACAACTACAAAGAATATCCCTCTTCTATTATAATTTTTTTTTTCATCGAGGATCATTGTTATGGATGTGAATATTGGCTAAACTTTAGGGCTGTAGCTTTTTATGTTTGTTGCAACTACTCTCTGTATCACCTACTACAATTGTACTCGTATATATATTATAAGCCTATAAAAAATACTCACCAACAAAGAAACAACCCTTTCTTGTACACGAATTCTACATAATATATATTATTTCTATGTGCATTATATGTTAGGGCGGAACTCATTTTTATATTTTCAATATGTTGAGTCGGTAAAATCTCAAAATGTTTATTTTGGCCTAAAGATATTATTCGCAAATTTTGAGCTGTTTTGAAAAGTATTTGTGTTTTTGCTTTGATATCGTCTATCTACTAAACTGTAAATACAGCTTTTTGACAAAAATAGCAGACTTAGTTAAACGAAATAGCTATCAAAAATATTTTATAAATTTTTATAGAAATTTAGCTCAAAAAATGATAGTTTCAGTTGAATTAATCGTAGCTCACCGCCTATCTCTTTGTTCGTTATTGTATCACTGTCTAAATATGCATATTTTTACAAAGGTAAACCAAAAAAATGTGATTTTTGATTAACTTGACGACATTTTTTGAGCTAATTAAAAAAAAAAAAAATTACTTATCTTATTTACCTAACCAAATTTTATCAAAAAAACCATAAATTTATGTACAATAAAAAAGTTTACAATTTTTTTAGTAGGAGTAACTTTTGTAAAGAAATTGATTCATTTGAGGCCGAAGGCAACAGAGGACTAAACAGTATACTTAGGCATATGTATGTAACTTTTTAACATTACAAAGTATCAAAAGGATATCTTTGGACTAAAGGGAACATATTGCGCCACTATAACACAGTCTTAAACCTATTTATGCGTTTCTAAGCAAATTTGGATCTAACAAATATTTTGTAGAATGTATCTACAAAACCAATTTCTCCTTCATGATGACAATATATAATTGAGTTCCTCGGTGCCCTCAATTTATTTTTATTCTTACAAGTATGTATATATTTTAATATCTATAATTGCAGACTTCATTCAGATTCCGGTGGTGGAGCCTGGTGTCCTGAGAGAGCCATAAGTCAGGAAACAATCGGCGAAGAATATCTTGAAATAGATCTAGGATCCTTGACTATTATTACTGGAATATTGAGTCAGGGTCGCTTTGGAAATGGGCGTGGACAAGAATATGCAGAAGCTTATAAAATACACTATACTCGAGCTGGAATGACAGATTTTAAAGAATACAGGGATAGTCTAGGAAGAACGGTAATTTCAGTTTGACTCTACAATGATTAATATATTGTCAATTCACTTTTATTCTTTCATCAGATTCTCCCAGGGAATGTCAACACCTACAATGTTGCAAATAATACGCTTCTGCCCTCCATATTTGCGGATAAAATACGACTTTTTCCTTATAGTGAACACACTCGGACTGTATGCATGAGAGTTGAGCTCCTGGGCTGTCTCTTCACTGAGGGAGTCCTGGCCTACTCTATTCCTCAAGGAATGGTCCGAGGAAGTGTTTTAGAGCTGATGGATCATACATATGATGGTCAAGAAGATTCTCTTACAGGAGAACTGAGTGGTGGACTTGGGCAACTCGTGGATGGACGCTATGGGAATGACAACTTCAAGTCTCTTGGGGAAAATGGGCATATGAAGGGCTATGACTGGATTGGTTGGAAGAAAAAAGGAAATTCCTTCAACATGATGTTTAACTTCGATACGATGCGCACATTTCATACTGTGGATATTCATGCTAACAATCATTTCACAAAGGATATTTCCGTTTTCTCAAAGGCAAAAATTTATTTTTCCAATGAAGAAGGGAAATTTGCGGATGACCGTGTTGTGGAATTTAAGTACATGCCAGATGTTGTCTTGGAAAATGCTAGAAATGTTTCCATTAATCTCAAGGGAGAGCATGGACAATATGTGATGATTCAATTGACATTTGATAAAAAATGGATCTTGATTAGTGAAGTTACTTTTAGGTCAGAGCCAAGGGCTCAAATCCTGTTCACTGAACCTCCTCCTCAAGTCTATGAGGATATTCATCATCGAAATGACTATAGGGATGAAATTCATTTAAATATTGAGGGAAAAGATTTTGATCTTCGCAATCACGGTAATAATAAATCCCCCTCTTCTCCTCCCACGGATGCCTCTACAGATCAGGCTGGAATTTTGATTGGGACCCTTATTACATTCATCGCTATCCTTTTGGCTGGAATTGCCTACGTGTCCTACAGAAACTCTCGTAGAAACTCAGATAAAACAACTCCCACGCATCATCCTATATTGTCATCCAAGTTTGCGGATCACTTCTTTGGGCCAAGTGACTCTCAGGGAGCAGCTGACCGTCGAAGAAGGGGGCGAAATGGAGGGGGAAATAACAATAATAAAATGTTTTTCCCTTCTCATCAACATCTTCATCAACGCATTGTTGAGACCCCTCCAGTCAGACAGGATACAATCTATGAAGAGCCTTCAGCCCTTTATTCTGCTGCTGGATTCTTAAGTCTAAATCGTAAGTTTAGCACTGATCCCCTTTCTGAAGATGGAAGTGATGACTATGCCGAGCCAAATGCGCTTATTCCCGTGACTGAGAACCCTTATGCATCGACTACTCTAACGAAGAAGTCATTGATTCGAAATGATGATATTCTATCATCTAGACCTCTTGTCAAACCTGCGAGCTTGCCTATCAGTCATTATTCGAGACCTCTTTCTCCTACTTCCAAAATTCCTCGTAGTCCATCCGGAGGCTCGAACTCTACTCTTCAAAATACAAGCATCCACAGTAACAATAATCATCCAAACATTAATACTCCTCCATCTACATCCTCCAGGTTTAGTCCTAATAATAAACATGGTGGTCTTTTGGTTGGAGATCATAGGGATCTTGCTACAACTACTAATACAAGCAGTAGTAGTAGTAGCAGTAATGGCCGAAGAAAATCAAAAAGCTCTCAAAATAACACTAATAACTGTGTGCTAAATATGGTGGATAATTTTCAGAGGGCTCCTCCGAATCGAGGAACAAAGTTCATTAGTCCTACGAGCACAACAACGTCTAATAATACTGTTACGGAAGGAGATGAGTCTTGCTTTGATGAGAACACGACAACGCCCACTGCGTCCGCTCTTCCTCGTTACAATCTTCCAGACTTGAACAAACTATATGCTCAAATAAATGAGAACAAAAATGATTCCCTCGTTATTGGGAGCACAATGTCCCCTAGACCGGAAACCAGTGTGGATACGCTGAATGTTGAGCTCAACGAAATTAAGCGATCTGAACTGTGTATTCTTGAAAAGTTAGGAGAGGGCCAGTTTGGTGAGATTCACTTATGTAAATGGAAAAAAGAACTAGTTGCTGTGAAATCCTTAAAAGGAGGTTGTGATACGTCCACGAGGTCAGATTTTGAACATGAAGCCCGTATTCTGACGACGCTTACTGATCCTAACCTTGTCAGAGTCTTAGGTGTTTCTTTTAAAGACGATGTTTATTGCATGATATGTGAGTACACAGAGAGGGGGGATTTGTATCAGTTTCTTCAGGATCATGTGGCGGAAACCACGCTCTCGAAATCACCTGGTGTTCCTACTCTTAGGTATTATAATTCCATTTCTTACCTCTATATGTGAAACATTTATCATAATGTATATTTCTTCTATTTTTTAGCTATGGATGTCTTATTTATTTAGCTGCTCAAATTGCGTCTGGAATGAAATATCTCGAGTCTTTGAACTTTGTTCATCGGGATTTGGCGACAAGGTAATTTGAAATTCACAATATACATTTCTACATAAATGTTAACTTAAATATTTTATCTTTCTAACTTATGTTACTAGAAATGTTCTTGTCGATGTAACTGCTCGTGGTATCGTCCTCAAAATATCAGACTTTGGAATGAGTAGATCAATGTACAAAAATGATTACTACAAGAGTCAAGCTGGGTGCCTTCTTCCAATTCGATGGATGGCTTGGGAATCTGTTCTTATGGTGAGATATTTAATATAAACTACACATGTGACGATATTTTAGCATGAATTCATACTAATTCTGATAAATAAGCAGAAAAGGGGAAGAAATCAATGAATATTCCATCTCCAGCATATGTTTGTAGAGATCATGTTTCGATATGAAATACAATTTCAAATACCAAAATGATGAGATAATAACTAATCCATAATACAAATTATTGAGCAATTTTTTTAAGAGGGTAAATATTAGTGTTCATACATTTTTCGGTTCACTCTTAAGAGATATGAAACAACTACGGTCTCAAACCGTGTACCCTTATTGAAATCGTAGATCGAAATTTCCTTTTCTAAACTAATGTCATACAATTTTTTCATTTCCAAAAAACAGTCACTTTTTCGGGACGGATCAAGACCGATCTTTTTATATAGGCTGCATTTGATAATGAGGCCAGTTAAGACCGAACTTGAACAAAAATAGTTCGATCTTGCAAAAAATGACAACAGTCTCAGGCCGTTCTAAGATTTCAATACCGAAACGTAACACTAGGAAATATGCTTGAACTGATGTCAACTTCTTTTTTTCTAAATGTCTCTACATAAATTCATGCAGGAATATCCCACATATTTTTATAGTATATTATGATAATTCATCCATACACAATGTTCCATTATTTAGGGCAAATTTACAACCAAGAGCGACGTTTGGAGCTTTGCAGTCACTCTTTGGGAGATCCTAACATTTGCTCGTGAACAGCCCTTTGAATCTCTCAGTGATGATAAAGTAATTGCAAGCCTCTCTAGTGTATACCAAAACGGTGTCTCCCTGGTTCATCTCCCCACTCCGTATGGATGTCCTCGGGAAGTGAGAGATTTGATGACTGAGTGCTGGCAAAGAGAAGAGAGTGAGAGGCCTTCATTCCAAGAGATACATCTTTTCCTTCAAAGGAAGAATCTTGGATATAGTCCCTCTCATGATATATCATTTCTAAATAAGTGCAAGCAGAACAATAAACAAAGCAAACATTAATGTTTAATGAAGAGGAAGATGCTGGATGATACTGGTGGTTGTGGTGGTGATGATCTCAAGTTTTGTTTTTTAAAGTCTCTCATTGGAGAAAGGGTCGTCATATGGGGTACGCGATGACGTATAATAAATATATCATTTTTTTAACAAAAATAAACAAAAGAGACAATCCGGTTTATTATTACCAAATATTTACATATCTTACACACACAAAAAAAAAAGATTTCCTTTACTGGCAATATTTGTACGTATATTATCTAAAAAAAATAAGCCTTTTACTAATAATAGTATGCATTCAGATGATTTATACTTCGACGACTCTCTCCAAAAACGGAAAAGTATTAAGTAAAGAAAAGAAACGAAACGAAATTTGCTGACCAAAACAAATTATTTAAAAAAGTATATCTACATACATATATATCATATCACTCCACGAAAGTGAACATTTAATCAATTTCTAGTCATTTTTCATACATAATTAATTATTATTGTAATAATGAGGATAATATACTTATTCATATACTCACTCTTTTGTCCCTTTTATTTATCGTGTGTGGACATTTCCCCGAAGAAATAATAAATATATTAGATTATAATTTTTAGTCTGTTTATGATTGCTTTCGAGTAAAAAACAAAAATACTCATTACAACTAATGATGCACCTTTGATTCATTTGATAGGTTCAAAAGATAGTTGATGACTGATTAGATAGATCTGATTTGAATGGAAATAATAATTAAAATTGTTATTTATATAGAGTATTAGTGAGTACTTTCATTAAGTAATACTAATATCCTTAATAAAAAATATTTTTGTATTATAACCTACTACCGAGTAGTACCTTAAGTACTTCACTTCGAACAAGATCAGAATAAGTTATTAATATGGTAGGTATATACTGTTAAAACAATAGCAGGAAATCCTTGAAATTTAAATTAATATATCTTTTATATTAATAAAAAAAACCTTATTTGTAGGTACATATCTTTGTCTAGATGTATGAAAACCAGTCACATGGTGACCTGCATATAGTGCTCTCTGATGCAAATCATATACCAATATAGTATAAAGAAAGAAAAAAAAAGTATAATATACATGGAGCACTATATAAAATGAAAGAAGTTTAGTTCAACTTATATTAATTAAGTAAAAAAATGAAGTACTTTATGCAGAATTTAAAAAAAAAAATAATGTGACATTAGATTAGGCTTAGAAAGGAGCTAAAGTTCTCTCTGGCTCATCAAATCATATTATATAGGCAGCTTATATAGTTAAGCAGGCATAAAGTAATATTATTCTATCTCTTGAGTCAACAAATGAAAACATCTGATTGGGAAATATATACTTTTTTATTCTAAAAAGCAAAAAGAGATAGAAATACTCGTATATATCAAAGAAGCTTTAAGAAGATTCCTTAGCCACTTCCATCCATAATTTGGGAGTAGGCAACATCAATTGATATCGACCTCCAACAAGAACAAGAACAAGAAGACATTTTCATATACTCGTAGTGAATATATAATGAAAATCTTTTTTATTTGAAGATTTCAGGATTTAATTGTATTTATTATAATATTATATCCACAAATGTTGAGAAAAATTTTGCCTCGAGATATGAGTAGTAAAGTCAAAACATATTGGGGTATGTTTACTCAAATCTACCATCACTACTTTCTCTTTCTAATCATTTTTCTTTTTTTTCTCTCTCTCTCTTTCTATACCAAGAACTTTTTTCCCCTAGACTCAACTAGATATTAAATATGCTGTAGCATAGAAAAGTATAGATATAGGAAATCAATGAATTATATACTAAAAAATTTTATTTTTCTAATTTTAATCTGAAAGAGTATGAATCTATGAAATAGCTAAGAATGAATTATACTAATTTATATGTTTTCAATATAAACCCAAGATATTTTTAACGACCACGTCCACCACCCTGATATAATTAAAATAACAATTTTTGATATATATATATATATATAGAAGTTTTATTTATATGATAATATTTTAATTATTGAAGCCACCCAATTGCAGTTTCTTGGGATGCAAGAACATTGAAGATATCTGCACTCATGTTTCTTCTACTAAATTCACGAATAGAATGTGACTATGGGGAATTAAGAGTATAGTCATGACCGTTGGTGTACTTTGAACGATCCAAATTATCATGCTGATGTATTTATGTATTGTATGATGCATTTTAATATATTGGGCTGCTGCAGGATTAATATCTAGTTGAGTCTAGGGAAAATAAGTTCTTGGTATAGAAAGAGAGAGAGAAAAAAAAGGAAGAATAACTAGAAAGAGAAAGTGGTGATGGTATATTTGTAAACGTATTGTACTCGTATCTTGAGTGGTCAGTACTTTAGTTTCATTTTCTTAATCAAGAGAAAACAATATAATCATAGATGAAAATAATATGATAATTTTTTTAGTTGCTACCAGAATATAATATGGATTGTATTTTCCAAAGTTGTAATCATTACTCATTTATTCTTGAAGAGAGGAGAATAATTATACAGTCACTTGTTGGTGGAAAAAGAAAAGTAACATTGATGATTTGTAGCAGAGTTAATCTAATGAAAGGTCATGACAGCTATGCTACTGTACTCCTAAACATTCTTCAAATTGTCAGGGCTATTATTTAGTTCTTGAAGAGAATATATATATAAAGTAGTAACTAGTTCGTGAGTTCATAAGATACAGAAGTAAAAATGAGGGATTACCCGGGAGTTATAAGTGTTGGACTCGGAGTAGTATTGAAGATTGACATTAGAGTAATTTCAAGGTATATGCATTTGTTATATACTAGTGATGGGACGGTTCCAAAAAATCCCGATGCTGATTCTAGTAAAGAATAGCAATTCCGATTTTAAATAATAGTTTTAAAGTAGTATTTTGTAATTAGGGCCATCCACAGGATCATATTTAAGGGGGGCTTGGTTTTTGGAATTTTTTAAGAAATCTAAAAATTATTATTTTTTTTTAAAAAAATTTCAAATATACAATTGGAGATTGAATTTTTTTTAAATCCACAACTATTCACAAAAAAT